>NW_027206457.1:0-87500 GCF_024711535.1 Dipodomys merriami
TCCATCTTGGTCTCAAGGCAAAGCTGAGCACACAGTATCTCTGTTCATCCTGACTCGGATAAGCACTCTTACTAGTAATAAAAAATTAATTTTAGCACTTGAAGCTAATTGGGATAAAAAAATGTGACACCCAAGCCAGAAATAAGCTTAATGAAGCCCATTAAATAATTTAATGATTACTTAATTATGTTCATTTAAAATGCAAGAATTGATTACTCTCAAATTAATTTTACCATCTCTGTACCTTTTTGAGCACATTTATTTTGAACAAAATGAAGGATTAGTTTCATTTCTGATGGGCACTCTGCCATTAATAATCATGTCTCATTGTAATGAGAAAATGTTGTGTTTTGAATAAGTTCCTGTGACCATATATTATTTCCAGATAACAGACAGGCTTGTTCACTGGAGAGACTTAAGCATTTGAAAGGGTCTTACTAATTTGAGTCATAAAATGAACAAGTGGAGGATTGGTGTGCTTAGTGAGCAGGAGTCTATATGGTAAAACATGGCACAATCCAGCTAATGAGCTGAATATGCCAAACCATTTGCTAAATTAAGTGTAGGTGGATAGGAAGGACTAAAAGTTCAAAGCTTCATGGTAGGCACTTTTTTCTTTTCTCTTCACTAGTTTATGCTTGGAATCTCATTATTTTGAACTTCAAAGTCTCCTTTCTGGGTTCCATGATGTTGTAGTTCAGATCTTTGGCAGTACTGGAGCTTAAATTCAGGTCTTCTAGCTCTCACTTAGCTTTTTTTTTTTGATCAAGACTAGGGCTGTATCACTTGAGCCATATCTCCACTTCCAGAATTTTGGTAGTTATCTAGAGGTAAGGTGTGTCTTGAATTTGTTAAGCAGGGCTGGCTCTTCAAATTGCTATCCTTGGATCTCAGCCTCCTGAGTAAGCATGAGCCATCCACCTGGCTATGTAGTTCAGATTTTAAAGGTCCTCCAGAGGCCTGCAGGATGGTTGGTCCTCAGTACACAGTCACATTGGGAAGTGGTTGAACCTTTAGTAAAGGGAGGTCAGGTCCTGGGGCCATGCCCTCAAAGGGGATGTCAAGACCTTGGTCTCGCCTTTGTCCTTTTTGTCCTTTCCTTTGGCTGCATTGAGGGGAACAGTATTCTCTGCCATGATAGGCCCCAAGGTCATAAGAGCAAGTTACCATGGATGGAAAACTTCTAAAACCATGATCCTAAATAAATAATTTCTCTTTTCAAGCTAATTTTTCTCAGTCAAACTTTTAATGTGCTGGATAGCTGACTAACACATGGATATAGCAACTAGTGCTGCACTGATTAGTAAGGGGGTGAGCACAGGACCTTGGGTCATCGAATCAAAGTGAATCTTAGGGTACTTTCAAGGGAGTCTGGGAGGAATCTTTCTTTTGGTTATAAATGAAGAGGCAGATCAGCAAAGATGACTAAAATTGAACTGAGGAAAGGAGAAACAAGAGACAGAAGAAAGCGGATCTTGGTGAGTCAGTGGACATTTGGGTCCACTCCGAGGGCTTTTCAGTCTATAAACCAATCAAATCCTTCTCTTGTTGAAGCCTTTGTCACTTGTCACTAAAAGTATTGGATTTTTTTTTTTGCAAGTCCTGGGGCTTGAACTCAGGAGCTGGGTGCTATCCATGAGCCTGGGATGGCTTCGAACCACTGTCTTCAGATCTCAGTCTCCCAAGTAGTTAGGATTACAAGTGTGAGTTGCCAGTGCCCAGCTTGAATTTTTAAGTTGATTTTTTTGATAGGTTATTGGGCTTTCCTGGGCAGTCATGTACTTCATGGGTTCTGAACTATAGACTTTCAGACCAGTGAGTTACTTTAAGAGTCATCAGCCCCAATAGTGGACCCACATCATAATCTGAGAAGTTGGTCCAATATGGACATCTTACATTTGTAAAATTTTTCACATTTTTTGGGAGCTTTCAGACTGCTTTTAACACACAAACAATGGCTCTTGTTATGGAAGAGGACAGTGCTCTCCACACCATGATATCGGCAAGGTCAGGTGGCAAAGCCAGATGCTCTTTAAAGCAGGAAGATCTGATCATATCGAATCCTGCTGTGTATTCTAGGCTGTTTCAGCATGCCTGAGCATACTACCTACATTGTAAGTTAAAAAAAGTATGTGAAATTGCGATGAAGAATGCATGTGAAGGGCTCCAGCACATAGCTCTCAAGATCACACAATTCTGGTCAATTTGTTTATCTTGTATGTACATAGATACGTTATGTGATATGTATGTATATGTCCACACACATATGTATTTATGAGGGAACTGGGGCTTGAACTCAGGGCCTGGGTACTGTCCCTTAACTTTTTCACACAAGGTTGGCACTTAACCTGTTAAGAGACAGCTCCATGTTCAACTTTTTGGTGGTTTTCTGAAGATAAGCGTCTGACACTTTTCTCTCTCTGGACTGGTTTCAAACTGGGATTCTCAGATCTCAGCTTTCTGAGTTGCTAGGATTACAGTTGTGAGGCATTGGTGCCTGGCTTTCACTCTTATTCTGGAAACCAAGAAGGGCTTGAAGTGTCAACTGTTTTCCCTAAGCCTTTATCTTCAGTTCTACCTTTAGAGATTTAAGTATTTGATTCTTCTGAAAACATACACATTTCTGAAGGTCTATTAATTATTTACATTAGTGAAATTTTTTTTGTCAGTCCTGGGGTTTGAATTCAAGGCCTGGGCACTGTCCCTGAGCTGCTTTTGCTCAAGGATAGCACTCTACCACTTGAACCACAGCACCACTTCTGGCCTTTTCTGTTTATGTGGTAGTAAGGAATCGAACCCAGGGCTTCATGCATGTTAGGCCTAAGCCTACCATGAAGCCGCCTTCCCAGCCCTTTTAGTGAAAATTTGAAGATGGTAATAGTAATTTACTTGTTGGGATGGAAGTGAACAGATTTTGTTTAGGAAAGGCTAGCTATTATGTTCCCAAATACCTTGTAGGGTGTTTCAAAGGAAGAACAAAGGTACAGAAGAGAAACGAAGAATCCATTTGTCCAGGGAAACATTTTCAGCCTTTTCTAGAGGATACAAAATAAATAATATGGATATTTTCCTGTAGCAGTACCACAAATGAAGAGTTACGCCAGGAAAGTTTAGTCCCACAGTTTGAGCATTATGATGGCCTCTTAGGAGGGACCAGGTCCTGACAGGTAAGGGGTTGCCAGGTGTGAGAAATAGGTATCATTTGTTGAGGGCTGATTGTGGCATAGGTACTGGGAAACATCATTTGATTCATTATTTTAATATTCATTGATTTATTTAACTTAGAAAATTACATTGCTACTCAATTTGTAGCTATGGTAGTTATGGTAGTCTTAGCAATCAAGATTGAATTTAGATCTATCTGACCCACAAAGCCAGTATTCTCTTTACTATATCACTCTGCTCTACAATGGGATAATATATATGTTCTATAGCATGAGTCTATCCTCTCTACCTCCCTCCCTCCCTCCCTCCCTCCCTCCCTCCTTCCTTCCTTCCTTCCTTCCTTCCTTCCTTCCTTCCTTCCTTCCTTCCTCCCTTCCTTCCTCCCTTCCTTCTTTCTTTCCTTCCCTACGCCCTACTCTTACCCTTCCTTTTGCCCTTCCTTCCTCTCTCCTTCTCTTCCTCCATCCCTCCCTCCCTCTCTCCTTCTCCTCCCATGGAATCCAGAGCCTCACACATGTTAGTAAGTGCTCTACCACTGAGCTATCCACCAGCCCCTCTGCTTGGTTTTCATTTTCTGAACTGAGTGATGAATTCTTGCTCTGCATGGGCTTTTGCCAGTGCTTTCTGCTTTTTCTAGTTCTCTGGAGGAAGGCAAGTATTTTGTACAGGCAGCTGTGCTTGAGCAACTCCAAACAATCCAGTGTGAAAGAAGCAAACACATAATCTTCCTACTGGGTAATTGCTGATTATAATTGAGAGAACATTTTAATTTGTTAAGTGAAAGTTCCACATGTATTTCATGATGATAGCGCGTGGGGCCCTGACAAGGATAGGAATTTGCTTGTGCTTTCAGGAGTAACTTAAAGATCCTAAATAGGTCTCACTAATTCTTCGTCTCACTAAATCTTGCCACATATTGGAAGATGGCGACAGAATGTACTGTGGATAGAGCCCAGAGTCTTGCACATGTTGGGCAAGCACTCTATCTGGACCATAGCCACAGAATCTCCTCCTTCCCTCCCTCCCTCTCCAAACAAAGATATGTGAAGATCACCTATGGTCTAGTTCCAGAACTTGATGTCAGAGAGCACCTCATCTGATAGAAATACAGCGTGAGCCACAGGAGCAAGCCACATAGGCTACTGAACATATTGTGGTAAACAGATTTAATTATAACAATAGATCTTGTTTAGTACAAACTATCTAAACCATCTCCAGGTCCACATGCAATCCAAATGAAAAATTGTGTATGTGCTACTTTACATTTTTTTGTTTCTTTCTTATGAAGTGTTGTTCCATTAGTTTTGTACCATCTGTTATGAATGTACTTGTGTGTGTGTGTGTGTGTGTGTGTGTGTGTGTGTGTGTGTGTGTATGTGTGTGTGTGTGTGTGTGTGCCAGTACTGCCAGTACTGGGGCTGGAACTCAGGGCCTGGGTACTGTCCCTCAGCTTCTTTGCTCAAGGTTAGAGATCTATTGCTTGAGACACAGCTCTACTGACTTTTCAGTAATTGTAAAATCTCACTGATTTTCTTGTCTCATCTGGCTTCATACCTCGATTCTCAGATCTCAGTCTCCTGAGTAGTTGGAATTACAGGCTTGAGCCACCAATGCCTGGCTTGAATGCACTTTTTTTTGTTGTTGTTGTTGTGTTTTCTTTTTTGGTATTGGGTCATCGCATTTGCCTGGCAAGCGCTTTGCCACTGAGCTACATTCCAGCCCTTGAATGCACTTTTATATACATTGTTTAACGTTGAAGTTTTGAATCTATCCATAGAATTTAAAATAGAATCATATTAAAAAAAAACTATTGAGCTGGGCACCAGTGGCTCACACCTGCAATCCTAGCTATTCAGAGGCTGAGAGATCTGAGGATTGCAGTTCAAAGCCAGCCCTAGCAAGAAAGTCCTCGAGACTCTAATCTCCAATAAACCACCAGAAAACCGGAAGTGTTGATATGGCTAATGTGGTAGAGTGCTAACTTTGAGCTAAAGAGCTGAGGGATAGCACCCAGGCCTAGAGTTCAAGCCCCACAACCAACAAAACAAAAATAAAAACAAAAACATAAAGAGATGGTATAGTTTAGATCTAGATTGTCCTCTAAAAGCTTATGTTTTAAGGCATAAGCTTTAAAATATAAACTTTAAAGACGTGGTCCCCAACTTGGAACTACTGGGGACTAAGCTAACACAAACTTGAAGATGTAGCTCTCATGGGCTGTCCTCCAATCATTGGGGATGTGCCCTTGAGAGGTAGTGAGACCTGAGCCTGACAGGAAAAGGTCTCCAAGGTAACATGAAGTCTTCTCTGGTTCCAGTGAGAAACAGGGTCAGAACATGTATTCAGTTTGCTACATGTGGTTTACAAAGATGATTTTGTCCAGCTTTGGCAGTGATCATCTACACTTTCCTTTGTGGCATTGTGGTTGTGTTAGGAGTAATATTAAAATCTTTTATGATAACACTTCTCAACATTTACAAAACAATGACTTGAGTCCCTCAAAAACAAAACATACAAAACTACCCTGCAAAAAAAAGTCCTTGGTCCATGAAATCCCCCAAACTGGTGTTTTCTGCTGAGATGCCAACATTCTGCATTTTTATAGACCTTCAGCTTACATCTGATGGGGGTTAGAGCCAGGCTTTCTGAGACTCAAAGCTGATCCAATGTTTGGAGTTGTATTTAAGACAAATACAAAATCACAAATGCACAAAAATATTAGAAAGTGAATAGATATTTTTTTTGGTAAGAGGAAAGAATTCACCACAAAGGACAAAAGTTACCAAGCTGATAAACACCAGAAACATCACACAATGTAGACAAACCAGCAGCCTGCTTTTATGAACCGCCTGTCACGTTTTTCCCTGAATTCTTTGTCTGCATATTCTGATTGCCTCTCCGTATGACACGAATATTATAATATCATGTTCGCTAGAGAGAATAGAAAGATAATTCAGTTTTCCTCTAGGATGATTGCCTGAAGTTTGTTTTTATTATGGATGGTGGGTGATTTTGCACACAGATGACTTGCTGTTTGTAGTTCTGCTCTGGGTTGGTGTCCTTGTCTGGTAATGTCTTATTTCTTGAGATTCCATCAGCGGAGGTACATTTATCATTGTGGTCTCTGCAGTCTTCAGGATGCTCCCGATGGGAGAGAACTTCCATTCTGATTAGTTGTCAGTGAGAACAAAAACTTCTACTTAGGAGTTTGCAAGTTAGAAGTTGGGAGACTTTTTAAAAAGGCCACTTCTGGCTCTGCGTTTACACCCGTTGAATCCGGGCTTGAGCTCTGTGGGACAAATTGCTTTCTCCATTGTACCTTGGTCGCCATCTTTGGGTCCCAGCACTGGATGGGGCGCTGTGGGAAGAGGCCTCAAAGCATGATGGGAGGGACTGTGACCCACATAAATACATCTCGACCAGCCCAAGATAATTTCCTCTTGGCCAGGTTCCCTGATGACTGTAGCCTCTCAAGAGGTACCAAGGAGAGAAATGGAAAAAGTCAAAATGGAAAGAGGTAGCAATGTCAACTGATAATGGCTAAAATACCTTCTCTTTGGAGAAAAACCTCTAATGTTCTGAGCACTCAGTACATGGTAAGTTTGTCTACCCTGTTCCAGGCATATGGACCTGCGCTTGTCCCTTAAATAGTCCATGCTGTCGCTGCCTTCAAGGCCCTTGTACTTACGGTTCTCTCTGCCTGGAACACACTTGTTACACACACAGCATACTCTCTACTTCATTCAGCCCTCTTCAAATGCCAGCATCTCACCATGCTATATAAAATAGTTTCCTGAAAACCCAACACCCCACTTTCTGTACCTCATTTTACTTTTCTTAGTTATACAATCTCTGTCATAATATCTCATTTGCTTAAGTTCCCTCTTACTAAGAATGTAAGTCAGCTGGGTGTTGGTAGCTCACATCTGTAAGTCTACTTACAAAGGAGACAGATTTGAGGATGGAGGTTCAAAACCAGGCCAGGCAGGAAAGTCCATGATAGTATTACTTCCAATTAGCCACCAAAAAGCTGGAAGTGGAACTGTGGCTTTGAAGATAGTTATCCTTGAGCTCAGGGACAAGGCTCTGAGTTCAAGCCCTAGGACTAGTGCAAAACAAACAAACAAATAAAACATAATTTCATGAAGTAGTGAAATAGGGAGTTTGGGTCTGGCCCAGGCCATCTTGATCACATGGTAGATGGTAGGGTCTGGCATCTTGTCTTCATGGTGGGGGAAGGTGAAGCCCCTGGTGATAGGCTGATAGGAGTGAATCCCTGGATCCTGGTTGACAAGGGTAGGAAATTGGCTGATAGGTTACTAAACCTGTCAGTCCAAAGCCTGGGACTGGGAATTTCCTGTGACCCTGCCCCCTGACCGACCCTATTTAGGCCTGGACCAGCTCAGGTGCCATTATACCATGCCATGTGTCTCTGTGTATTCATGTCCAGTCTCCTGTCTATGGCTCTTCTCTGGTTACCATGGTGTCCTAATTCAGCTCTCCACTGGAGCTGAATTGGCTTGTTGGAATTGTTTTTGTTCTTTCTTTTCTCTCTGGACTTCCTAGCTCAGTATCCTAACAGTGTTAAGTGTATTTGCTGGCTGTTGCATGCAGTCACTGGCCTTTTAAATAAAGACTCCAAGATTCAACATCTGAAAATGTATCTTCTCTGTTTTTCTCACCTTATATCAGCAGGTACTTAGGTTTGTCCAGCACCTAATTGAATGAATGAAATCCATTTGGAAAACACTAAAGAATTTTAAGCAGGGGAGAGACACTAGGCTCTCTTGGACCTGTTCAAGGAGATTGATCTCTTACTAATCTCTCTTCTGCAGTATCTCTTTATGGTTTTCTCTGAAGTGTAATTACCTGTCAGTCTACTACTTTTGCCCACTAGATCGTAGAGCAAAGTAAGTTTCTGTGATTCATCCACATACCTCCTACTATAGGAACTGCTGATGAGAGGTGTTTTTTTTTTTTTTTTTTTTTTGCCCAAGGTTAGTGCTATTCTCCTGGAGCCACAGCGCCACTTCCAACTCTCTCTCTCTCTCTCTCTCTCTCTGTGGTTAGTTGGAGATTACAGTCTCATGAACTTTCCTGCCTGGACTGGCTTCAAGGTGAGATCCTCAGATCTCAGCCTCTTGAGTAGCTAGGATTATAGGCATGAGTCATTGGTGCTTGGATTCTTTGGCTGTTTATGTCCCATCAACACCTCTTAGCTGTCAATGCATCTTACTTCTTCCCTAAGGTTCAATGGCTGTATAATGTCAATGAATCCGTGTTGCTCAATTCTCTATTAGAATGGGTTCCCAAGCAAAGTCATGAATCTATGATACTTTCAGTTGCCTCAAATGCATATTGAAGCAGATTAAACAAGCAGAATTTATTACATCAGATGATAAAGAATTAGAAGCATGTAGTCCTCTGTATTCTATAATTCCGTACCATATTACAGCTCTGCAATTCCAGTTTGTCTCACAATGGTCACCAGGTGGCTGCAATGATTCCATCTCATGTTCTCACACAGTGACATCTAGAGGTAGGAGAAGAAACTGCTCCTTCTTGGACATGGCTTATTTTTATTAGAGTATATTAATGGTATGAAACAGTCACTATGTTATTTTCATTCATGTATGTAGTATACTTTGATAGTATCCACCCTTTATTACTCTCTCTTGTCCTAACCTCTCCCTCCTACTGATGCTTTTCCTCTTCCAAGATGCTCCCTCTTCTACTTTCATGCCAAAGATTCCTCATATCAGACATTTCTTGAAAATAAGGGGAAGTGTTTCCCAAAGCTGGCCTTATATTTCCTTTCACTCCTCTGGGCTAGAATTGTAATACATGCTCTTGCCTAAACTAGCTTGATTAGGGAAATAGACTTTTTCTGATTAACTGGTATTAACTGAAGATCCTATTTGCTGGGGCTGAGAATAGACTCCTGGCTTCAGCTGGAGCCACCCAGAGGGCTGGCTCTGTTCTCATCAGGAAGCAGGGGACAGAAATGGACTTGAGTTATATCAGCAGTGTCTGTCACATCTTCCACTTACTTTCTTCTGGTGGGCTTTAGGGGTTGCATGTTTCCCCAAAGCCCATATGTAAAGGTTTGGTCATTACAGTATTGGTATTAGGAGGTGTGGTGGCTCGGTTTCTCTTTAAGAGGTGGAGCTTGGTGGGAGGATTTTGGGTCATAGGTAGAGTGCCTGCAAAGGGGATTGTGGGATGCTGGTCTTGCTTTATCTCACTGCTGGGATTTGAGATGCTGCTTGAAATGGCTCTGCTCCCAAGCATAGCCCTGAAGGACTCTTGGCAGTTCTTACAGAAGGAAGGCTGGTTGTGCCTTAGGGAGAAGATGGGTAAATAGCTTTGCTTATGTATATATATGTATATATAGGCAGTTGTTGGGCTTGAACTCAGGGCCTGACTGCTGTCCTTGAACTCTTGCTCAAGGCTAGCATGCTACCACTTTGAACCACCGTGCCACTTCTGGTTTTCTGATAATTAACTGGAGATAAGTGTCTTACAGACTTTCCTGCTTGGGTTGGCTTTGAACTATGATCCTTAGATCTCAACGTCCTGATTAGCTAGGATTACAGGTATGAGCCACTGGTGCTCAGCTTGTTCCTGGTGATTTTATGGAGCACAACTATCTAGACTAACAAGATATGACTATCTTTAAAATGTTCTGTTACATGGCAAGAACTACATACTAGTTGGTTAGTATGTGGGTGAATTATCATAATATTCTTTAAACCAGAAGAGTAGTAGATCCCTTGAATATCTACAAAGTAAAAACCTACATGGAGTCTGTGTTAGAAATAAAGTCAGTGGTGGTCCATTTCCAAAAGAAGGCATTTGGTTCTGAGTGGAAAATTACCAGTGACTCACTGGCATGACAAAGTTCATGCCTGAGAAAGCCCATAGATAATCAGGACAGATTAGAAGGGGTCCAATTAGCAAAGGGAAGAAGGTACTGTAATAAAATGAGAAAATAGGTAGAAACCATGCCAGAAAGGACAAAACCTACCTGCTCCAGAAGAACAAAAGGAGGTAGAGACAGCCAATAGCCCATCCGCCCCTCTAAAATTCAAACTCAAGAGGTATGTGTTTGAATTTCCCAATAGAAAATAATATACCTTAGGTGATGTCCAGGAGAGACTGGGAAACCCGTATTTCTCCAACCAATGAAGAACTGGGGGAAGGGATCTCCAAACCCTAGGAATAAAATTGCTTGTTGTACTCTCAGAGAGTGTACTTGCCACCAGACAGACACTACTTCTTGCAAGACTGCTGTTGAAGTCTTGCTTTTGCTTCATTTCTTGATTTCAAGTCTGTCCCATGAGCTTGGACGAGAGATTGTGTTTCTTATAGTCTAAAATTTTGTTCTGTTTCATTGAAGTTTGTGTCAAAATAAACATATAATCCCTATAATCCTAGCACTGGGGAGGCTGAGGGAGGATGATGGTGAATTTCAAACCAGTGCAATCTACACAGAGAGGTCCTGTCTCAAGGCATTAGCAACAATAACAAGAACAAACACAAAAACAACCACTCATACTCTGGGTTCACAGCTACAGAGCTTCAAGTCAGAGGATTCACCCTGTTCCCATGCTCGCAAGGGTCACAGTTACCAAAACTGCCAAGGAAGAGAGACTAAGATGTTACATTTCAGAAAGTGTAGCATCCTGATGGTCCATGTGTGAAAAAGCAGGAGCACTTTCTCCCCCACAGGACCCTGTGGCTCAGGTCTGTTTTCTCTCATTCAGGGAATCCTGATTCAGCCCCAGCCCAGAGCAAAGAAAGGCTCCCAGGCCTCAGCATCTATTGATGGAGGATGCGCTGGGCTATCTCCACCCACTGCTGCTAGCTGAATTCTTCAGCATTTCCCTTCAATGCCAGGTAGAAAATGAGAACAGAAGCTCTGTTTGAACTCCACCTTTACAGAAGATGGAAAGAGTAGAAGAAATTCCAAACTGGGCTTTGAGGAAAAGGAGGAAAGATTCCATTAATATCATGATGACACAACAGTTTCAAATCTATGTATAGCAGCACAGCCTATTCAAAGCCATTTAGATTCTAGGATAACAATGCCAAAATAATTTCAATGTAAGTCTTTGATCTCCTCATTATAATGCCATTACCATACCATTATTAGCTAAGATTACAATGACAAATCAATTTTAATTGAAGTCTTTGGAGATGCCATTTATAATGCTATTATCATGTGAATTCGCGATGGGAAAGTTACTTGAGCAAGCTTGTTGAAATAGAGTTATAATGCCACTCTAATGGAAAATTTTGATGGTGAAATTATTCCAAGTCCCTAGGGACTGGTGATTATCATACAAAATCACCAGCCATGAAAGCAATGCCTCCCATGCCCCCTCCCCTTCCCCAATAAATTATGAGATAGATGATATCTACTGATCAAAGAACATCTTTCTCATGAATGAGTCCGTATGAATCATAGACTCCTCAAGCAGATAAATGGTCCTTAGTTTATAAACAGGCTAAAGGGGAAAGGACCTGATTGTGAGCTGGATTCAACCGTTAGTCTTTGACTCCTAGACAAGAACTCAGCACCTAGTGGTCCAATGCTTTTAGAGAACAGGATTCCAGGGTTTAGCTTTTAGGCTAGAGCCATTGAGGATACCTAATTATGAAGGTATTGGCAGATGCTCATTTTGAGCTAGAAGATTCCAGGAAAATATTAATAACTAACGTCCAGTATCAGGCATTTAATTTCAGAGAAGTTGGGGCCTTTGTTCGGCCTCGGTGGTTTCCTATTAGGGAATATTACTTGCTTGGATGAAAACTATTCTGCTTTGGTTACATAAAGACAGAGAAGAAAATGTTCACCCTGCACCCAGGATTTGTTTTGTCCTGTTTTTCTTTTTGGTTGGTCATGAGGCTTGAACTCAGGGCCTGGATGCTGTCTCTAAGCTCTTTTCTGCTCAAGGTTAGTGCTCTACCACTTTGAGCTACAGCATCACTTCCAATTTTCTGGTAGTTAATCGGAGATAAGAGCCACATGAACTTTACTTCCAGGGCTGGCTTTGAACCGTGACACTCAAATTTTAGCCTCTTGAGCAGCTAGGATTATAGGTGTGAGCCAGCAGCACTCAGCCACAGGAGTTTTTTTAATTCAGGCAGTCAATGACTTACTAAGAAATAGAGAAAACTAGTTATATATACTAGTTGTTTGACTAAAGAGAACAGTTGATTGAGTCATCTTGGGAAACCATTGCTGTAAACTAGGTCATTAGAGGGTCTATTATTCCCAGAGCTTGTATTGGTTCTTTCTCTCTCTCTCCCTCCCTCTCCCTCTCTCTCTCTCCTCCCACCCCCCTCCCTGTCTGTGTTTGTGTGTTTGCTAGCACTGGGGCTTGAACTCAGGGCCCCAGGCACTATCCCTTAGCTTGAGATACAGCCTTACTTTGAGCTTATTGGGGTTAATTGGAGATAAATATCTCATGGACTTTCTTCCCAGGCTGGTTTCAAACTGTGATCCTCAGATCTCAGCCTCCTGAGTAGTTAGGATTACAGATGTAAGCCACCAGGTGCCTGGCTTGGCTGTCCTTCTTTATCTCAATTTGTCCCCAACACATCCAGAGTCCCCTTGCTTAAAAAAAGCTCGCTGTGTTCTCTATTCATACCATCCCTCTTCTCCCAGGTTCCCCTTCCATTTTAGCCCATCTCTTGGGGGTGGGGGTGGGGAAGACTGTATAGGGAATGAGTGCCTTCCCTAGACATTTCATTTTTGGGCTACTGAATCCCAACCTAGATGCCTTGAGTCATTGGCTCTGATCTTGTCCACTCTTTAACAACAGTGAGCAGTTTGCATTTTCTGGAACATATGTTATGTGCCAGGCATAGTGTTGGTGCTAGTATTTCACCATTTCAGTGGAGGGATGAGAATCTCTGAACCTGGAGTTCAGAGCAATAGGTTATTCAAGGCTCTGTGTACAGTTTCTGTAACATGCACCTCAGTGTGTGGGGCCTGGAGCCCAATGTCTTAAACTACTTTCTGTCCAGGTTAGGTTGGCAGAGTGACTGAACACACAGACCCATCCTTGCCCATTTGTTTGCTCTGACACTAGTGGTACCACAAGGGCCAAACAGTGACACCTTTTTACTGTTACCTTCTTTCCTTTTTCTTTCTTTTTTTTCCTGCTGGTATTGAAGCTTGAACTCAGAGCCTCCTTTGGCTTTTTTTTTTTTTCAAAGCTAGTTCTCTACTATTTGAGTCACAGCTTCACTTCCAACTTTTTAGTGGTTCATTGGAGATAAGAGTCTCATGGACTTTTCTGCCTGGGCTGGTTTTGAACCACAATCCTCTCACATCTCAGCCTCCTGAGTAGCTAGGATTCCAGGTGTGAGCCACCAGAGCCCAGCTAATGGTTTCCTTTTTAACTGCATGATCAGTCTTATTCATCCAGTCCTGTGAATTTGGGTAGGAATGAGACGAGAGACACTATCTTATGCTGAGAGTGGATGAGTACATTTAACTAAGATGCCAAATTTAAGAGAGAAAGCTGGTTCTTAGGGACACTTTTAGTGAGCACATGTGGACTTGGAAGGGATAGGAGTTAGGAAGGATGAATACTTCCAAAAAGATGATGAAAACCAGTCTCGAAAAGTCAAGGCCAAACGTTCATATGAATTACTCAGCTACAGAAAAGTAGTGTGACTAATTCCCTCTGGAAGGACTGTAATCAGGTCAGCTGTAGAGTCTCAATACAATTCCTTAGACTCAGGTCCAGCAGGCCTCAGGCTAAACAATTGCTTAGGAATTCTAGGTTTTTCATCCTAGCTTGGCTACTGATCTGCTTTGTGACCCTAGTCCCTTAATCCTCCATGTCTTCTACCCCTCCAATGTCTTCCTTTCCCTGCCTGCCAAATACCAGCTGTCTCCCTGGGTAGTTTTAAGGGCTAACTAATAAAAGAGTTTAGGGACAAGAGCCACTATCCAAATTGTTAATGAAAAATGGTGTTTTGTACTCAATCATTTGCATTTAAATCCTTTGTATTCTTGTCTTAGTATTCTGTATCCTCTATCTTTGCAATAAAATTCTAATCTGAAAGAGAGCTGGCCATGCAGTGACATTTTCACACAGTTGCTGTCCTGGGGGAATTTCACCTAAGGGCTGCCCCTGGTCCAGACGGCCAAGGTAGTTTAGCAGAAAAATGGCATCTGTTGCAGGTTGGGGGGGTCTCACAATCTGACCCGGAGGTGGCATCTATGGTAGGCTAGCCAGTGCCTATACAGAGGTAATCGGCAAATTCTGAATGCTGAGAAATAGAATAAAATTGCCAGTGTGTTGGAAATGAAAGTAACTCCCAGAGCATAAATAATGAACACCATGTTGATTGAAATAAATGATGTACTTTGCTTTAGGAATGGTATTTGAATAACTGATACTGTACTTTGTTGGGCTATGATTTCAAATGTATTTGATTATACATTTTAATGTTTCCCCTCAAACAGTCTTTCAAATCAGGATAAATTGCTGTATGGAGCGGGCATGTCTTGATCTCTAGCTGCCATGACAACAGGGTACAGAGAAATGTGTTTTCATAACAATAGCTGGCAGTGTTTAGAACCACTGTTACTTTGTATCATGGAACAGCTGCATTGAGAAGAAAACAACCCTGTTTTCCTTAGCTTGAAAGCTTTTGTTACAATCACTGAAAAAAATTAGGTAGAAAAAGTAGGTAGAGAGAAGGAAAGCTCAGAGTGAGCAAGGGGGACTAAGGAGAGAGAAGAGGGAAAGAGATGAAGAGGAGAGGAAGAGAAAGAGAGAAAGAGAGAAAGAGGGAGAGAGATAGAGAGAGAGGAGAGAGAAAGAGAGGAGAGAGAGATAGGAGAGAGAGAGGAGAGAGAAAGAGAGATTGAGAGAGAGAGAGAGGAGAGAGAGAGAGAGAGAGAGAGGAGAGAGAGAGAGGAGGAAGAGGAGGAGGGAGAAGGGGAAAAAAGGAGAGGGAACTATTGGTTCATGTATCAAAAGCTTGGTCCTGGGCTGGGGCTATAGATATAGGTCAATAGTGAAATGCTTGCCTAACATGAAGAAGGCCTTGGGTTCATTCTCTAACAATAAAATAAGCAAACAGCAAGCAAAAAATGACTCTGACCCAGGCTATTCGAAGGTGGAGAACTTCAAGGGGTGGTGCCTAGTGGGGAGGTCTTTAGGTTACCAGAGTGTGGCCCTGAAGAGGAAACCCTAGCTCCTGGCTCCCTGGCTCATGGTATAAGTGGTTTTGCTCTGCCACACATTTCCACCATGATGTATTACTTCATCATAGGCCAAAAGCCATGGGGCTAACCCATCGTAGACTGAAACCTTCAAAATGGTGGGCTAATAAAACCTTTTCTCCCCTATTAGCTGGTAATTTCAGATGCCGGGTTAAAGTGGTGGAAGCCAGTTGGTGCAGATGGGGAGAGTATCCTGGAGTCTAGGTGTGGGTCTGAAAAGCGAGGCAGAAGGTGATTGGATGCACATGATAGAGAGAGTGGTATGAAAATGGAGAAAAAAGAGTTTTGAAGATGCTGACCTGGATCATGAGAGTGATGTGGCTATAAGCCAAGGAAAGGAGGCAAGTGCCCAGAAGAGGGAGAACAGGAAACAGCTTTTCTTCTAGCACCTTGGAGAACACACAGTTTTGTAGACACATGGTGTCAGCATGTTTATCCTCTCTTCTGTCCTTCGTAACTGTGGGAGGGAAATTTCTTTTGCCTTAAGCTACCAAGTTTGTGATGATCTGTTACCATGGGAAACAAATCTTGTTGCCATAGGAAATGCAGAATGATCATTTTAATATGGCTAGAGGTCATATCCTCATGAACAGACACTGTTCCCAAAGAACATAGGATTCTGAAGGTTACCCATGTATTGTTGATTTTCTTAAGTACACAAACTTGTTTTATCTTTTTTTTTTTTTTGTCAGTTGTGGGGCTTGATCTCAAGGCCTGGGTGGTTTCCCTGAGCTTTTGTGCTCAAGGTTAGCACTCGACCACTTTGAGGAATAGGCCACTTCTGATTTTTCTGGTGGTTAATTAGACATAAGAGTCTCTCGGGCTTCCCTGCCTAGGGTGGCTTTGAATTGTGATCCTCAGATCTCAGACTCCTGAACAGCAAGGATTACAGGGTGTGAAACATTAGTGCCCCACATTCATCTTGCTTTTTAATCTAATTCCACACCCACTTCTGATCATTCAAAGAAGTCAACAAAATAATCATTCTACCAATTCTCCCTGTCTTATCCACTTTCAGTTGCCTTCACTATGTTGCTTTTTCTCTGACCCCCACCCCCATCCCCTTTAGCCTTGGGGAATCTTTGGGCTCTGTTCTCTGGCTTCTTTCTATGTTCTGAGGTTTCCTTGGATGACCTCTATGCCTCAGTCTCAAAGCCCAGATCTTTTCTTTTTTGACTGATTTTTATGTCCTACTATCTAGGCCTGATTCTCTACTTATATGCTAACTCTCTGGGACTGTAACAAAATATCCAAGACAATCAATTTAAAAAGAAGAAAACTTTTAGTTTATACTTTTAGAAGTTTTAATCCTTGATGGATCAGCTCAGTTGCTTTGGGGCCTGGGGTGAGGCAGCAGGTGAAGGTGGGAGTGTATGGCAGAGGAAATCCATCTGCCTCTGGTAGCTGTAACAAAAAAAGAAAGGAGGAGGAAGAGACGTGCATTTTACAACCCCCTACAAGGCAGGCCTCCAGTGACTTAAAATCCTAAACCTTCATCAGAGCCCTACCCCTTAAGAAAATCCCATCAGCCCTCAATAGTGTGATGCTGACTTTTATCATGTGGGCCTTTTGGGGGCACATTCCAGATCCAAACCAGAGCAACTTGAACTTTTCATATATACACTTGAATGTGAGCTAACCATCTCACGGATTCTTCACTGATCCCTCCAGACTAAAAATGTATTCTTTTTTCTAGACCCCCTAATTTGGAGAAGGAAATTAGAATGTATCCTAGCCTGGGATGAATTGTTCTGAGAAATTCCTTTACAAGTTTGTCATCATGGTGTAATAAATATAACATAAACTTTACAATCTGAACCCTTAAAGACACATAGTTTAGGGGTATCTGTCCATCCATATCATCATGCAACCATCACTAGAGCCCTTCATCTTCTCCAGCTGAGGTTTTGTTCTCATTGGATAGTTCCTTCTCTTTCTTTCTTTCAGCCCCAGGTGGCCATGATTCTACCTGTGTCTAAACTTAGCTGGTTTAGTGTTTGGGAAATCATGTATGTGTGTCCTTTTGTGGCTGATTTACATCACTTAGCACAATGGTATCATGCTGTTGCATATGAGAATTTTCTCGGTGCAATGCTGGCTAATATTCCATTGTGCATATATACCACCCTTGGCTTGTCCATTCTTCTGTTGCTGGATGCTTGGGTTAAGCTCACCTCTTCAGTTATATAAGCAATACTGCTGTGAGTGTGGGTGAGCCCTTTTGATTCTGTTTTCCCTTCTTTTCAATATATACTCAGAAGTGGAGCGGTTGGGTCTTGTGGTCCTTCTATATTTAATTTTTTGAGGAACAGTCATACTGTAACATTTTATATTACTTTCCGCATTTTATGTTTCTATCAACAGTGCAGAGGGGTTTCAATTTTCCACATTTTCACCAACACACTTGTTATTTTCTGTTATTTCCTAATGGCTAGAAGATGGGAGATTATTCTTTGAGTTTCTGTTTATTTAAGACCCTCCTCCAATCAGTTGCATGTCTGGTCACCCCTTCTTGTGTGTTTATGTTTGAAATCTCTCTCTCTCTCTCTTTCCACACACACACACACACACACACACACACACACACACACACACACACACACACACACACACACCTCTTGCCCCATCCCTTCCCCCCTCTCTCTCTGCTCTCATCCTGTAGCTCAGGTTGGCCTCTATAATCTTCCTGCCTCAGTCTTCTGAGTGTTGGGATTACAGGCATGCATAGCCAGCTTTCCTAAGGATCTTTTCTTTCCTTAAATCATCATTGCCCCTGCTGACCTCTGTCCCTATCATTCTTGTGAAGCACAGCTAAAATTCTATATGGTGTCCTTATCTCTGGTTTGAACCACATTCAATTTATTCTCTGTAGCATAGTCAGGATGAATTTAGGGGATAAAAAACATGTAGTTAATTTTGCTTAAAACCTTTCAGTGATTCTCTTTGACCTTTAGAATAAAGACTCCTTGAAATAACCTGAGAACTTATTCAGGATTTAGCCTCTCTTCTCTCTTCACCTTTTGCTACTCCTTTATTAATGTTATGGTCTGCATATTGGATGACTGCACACTTTTCCCTTACTCCTCTGCCTCTCTGTGCATAGGCAAAATGTGTTGTATTGAAACTTTGAGGAGGACAGGAGCCATGCTCAGTATACTTACCACGATTATATCCCATATCCCGCAACGCGCCCTCCCCTTACCCCCAAGCCTGCTACATTTTTAGAGTGCCTACAGATATTTACTGGACAGCTTTATATACCAGACACTGTGCTAATCCTTTGACTGGCACTATCTTTTTTTCTGTTTCACAACAAGTCTTTGAAGTATTGTCAACATTATAGATGAGGAAACCGAGGCTTGGAATGTTTGAACACTTTGTCCAAAGCCATAGCTTGTACATGGTCTTCCAGAAGCCGAAATTAGTATTGTCAGATGCCAGAGCTCATATTTTCTTTTCTCCCAAGTACTGGAATTTGAACTCACAACTTCATACTTGCTAAACAGATACTTTATCATTTGAGCCACTCTACCAGTTCCCTTATATATTTGTATGTGTGTGTGCAGTCCAGAGGCTTGAACTCAGGGCTTTGGTACTGTCCCAGAGCTTTTCTTTTGCTCAAATCTAGTACTCTACCACTTGAGCTACAGCTCCATTTCCAGCTTCTTTATATAGTCAGCTGGTCTTGAACTGCAATCGGCCTATCTCCACCTCCCAAATAGCTAGGATTAGAAGCTTGAGCCACAGTACTCAGCTAAGAACTCCTATTTTCAACAGCAATGCAATTGTCTTAGTCACATTACGCTGGTAGAACAAGGTGGATGGGTTATAGACATGGAGATTTTGATTTTTACAGTTCTGGAAGATGGAGAGTGACCAAGTTCTATTGAGTTCTATTCATTTGCCCCCTTCGGATTGCAAATGGATGACTTCTTGTTGTTTCCTCATTAGGTGGAAAGAGAACCAGCTAACTCTCTGGCCCCTCATCACGAGGGCTCCCCCTCATGACCTAATCAGCTCCTAAACACCACCATCCTAATACCATCACCACTGGGACTGAGATTTTAACACATGGACTCAATCCATTGTAGTTCTCTTCCTGTACCAATCCCAGATAGACAATGTGCCATGTTTCCGTGGCACCTCTTACTTTGCTGCTTCATGTATCTTCCTCCTGTGCCACAGCTATTAGGCGAGTCTCCATGAAGATGAGTACCGGGCTTTATCCTTCCACATAACTGGGCTGAAAACTGGCCCAGGGAAGGACTGAAGTCCAGACCATCTTGGATAATAGCAGAAACAGGGTAGTATGGGAGCCTTCTAACCCACTTTCGTTCCTTGCCTAAGGCTTTCAAGACTCAAGCTCTAAGCATGGGTAGTGGATGGGCTGAGCCTAGGTTATTATGCCTTCAGCCTGTGGTGGGGAAGAAACTGTACATCTCATGACAGCCACAACTCCAGGACATGGTAGAGATTTTGAAAAGAGGGAAAAGCTACAAAATAGCCTCCTAATGCTAAACATTATACCATGTATTATAATTATGTTATAGAACCAACTTTGTAATATTTAACAGGAAGGAGTAATGTCAGGACTAGAGAATAGGTAGGAAAAGCTTCATGGAGAAGATACTACTGGAGAGGTGGAGCCTGAATTTGGGCTGTGTTGGTAAGGCAGAAAAGGTAAGAAGATGAGGTTGTCTTAGTCAAACTACAGTAACCATGGACCTGAGAAACAAGTGGGGTGGGGGAAGAGAGAGAGAGAATGAAAGAGAGAGAGAGAGAGAGAGAGAGAGAGAGAGAGAGAGAGAGAGAGAGAGAGAGAGAGAGAGAGAGAGAGAGAGAGGAGAGAGAGAGTGTCTTAAGGATTTTGGCTAAAACACACATCCTATATGTTCCTATTTTATCTTTGGGGCCTCTGAACATTTTCTTTTTAGTTATAATAACATTGCACTTGCAAGTCTATTTTTTCCTCTTCTTATTTTGCCTGTTTCTTCTGCTTACTCAGAAATGGACAGAAAAATAAAGTTAGGATTGTTGCTGTTAAGAGATTTTCAACAATCAAAGGAGGAGGGGAGATGAGGGAGAGTGAGGGAGGGGGGTAAATCTAATGAAAGAACATTGTGTATATACGTGCACAGGTCAAAGTGAAACAACTAATCATTGCTAATAGAAAATAAAATAAGTAGCAAGGTATACTTAAGAAAATTGGATTCTATCATATTAAAAAAATCCCATAAATCAAAACCAGAAGACAAGAAATTTTAGCCAATTGATCTTTCCACAAAAGAGATGTTCTAACATTGCACACACACACACACACACGCACACACACACACACACACACACACACACACACACACATGTCCACTCACCAGAAGTACTTGTACATGAGCACAAAGCCCTGCTGCAGTTTAGAACCATATTTCTTAGTGAAGGGAGAATTATTGACATGCAGAAATGTTACAGAATCTGTGATTTTCCCTAAAACTTTAGCTATTCAAGGACCACCATCAAGAGTTTTGCAATGTCACATGCCACTCATGCCATTATTTTCACAAGCTATTTTAAAAAAAGGGAGTCCTGAAGCTATTTTGCAGTGGTAGATTACTTTCCTAGCCTGTGCACAGCCCTGTGCTCCATGCTCAGCATCAGAAACTAAAAAAAGATACAAAAAAGGTACCAACAACTTTTGTAGTTTGGTAATAAGAGTACAGCATGGCTTTCTTTCTTTCTTTCTTTCTTTCTTTCTTTCTTTCTTTCTTTCTTTCTTTCTTTCTTTCTTTCTTTCTTTCTTTCTTTCTTTCTTTCTTTCTTTCTTTCTTTCTTTCTTTCTTTCTTTCTTTCTTTCTTTCTTTTTTGGGTCCAGTCATGGGACCTGAACTCTGGGCCTGGGCGCTGTCCCTCAGCTCTTCAACTCAAGGCTAGCACTCTACCACTTGAGCCACAGCGCTACTTCTGGCTTTTTTTCTTATTGCTTATGTGGTGCTGGGGAATCGAACCCAGGGCATCAGGCATGCAAGGCAAGCACTCTGCCACTGAGCCACTTTCCCAGCCCCAGCATGGCTTTCAAATCATTATATATATATGTATGTATATATTATGCCTTGAAATGAATGTTTTAAGTTACTTTGTTTTTCTTTTGTGCTAGTTCTAGGGCTTGAACTCAGGGCCTGAGTGCTGTCCCTAAGCTTTTGGGCTCTTGTGCTCCAGGCTAGTGCTCTACAACTTAAGTCACAGCTTTTTTTGTGTGTGTGGTTAATTGGAGCTATGAGTCTTATGGACTTGCCTGCCAGGATGCTTCACACTGGGATCCTCAGATCTCAGCCTCCTGAGTAGCTAGGATTACAGGCGTTGAGTCATCAGTGCCTGGCTTTACTTTATGTACAAAACATATATGTAGAGCTTGATGAGGTTTTACATTATAGTCACTTCCAGATTAAGTAACTAAAGAGACCAATACCTCAGAAGCCTCATTTACAACCTTTCCAGTCAAGATGTTCTAGATTCTGTCACATCCCTTGGCTTTGCCTGTGTTCTAAACTTAGTGAACTCCTACAGGTTATAGAGATGCTCCTGGATTTATGATAGGGTATGTCCTAGTAATCTTACTCTTGAAAAATTCATTTAATACAGCTGATTTACATAGTTTAACTCAGCCTAATGTGTGTGTGTATGTGTGTGTGTGTGTGTGTGTGTGTGTGTATGTGTGTGTGTGTATTGGTTAGTTTTTTTTTTTGGTCGGTCGTGGGGCTTGAACTCTGGGCCTGGGCGCTGTCCCTTAGCTCTTCAGTTCAAGGCAAGCGCTCTACCACTTGAGCTACAGCGCCACTTCCGGTTTTCTGGTGGTTTATTGGAGATAGGACTCTCACGATCTCTCCTGCCCGGGCTGGCTTTGAAGCGCGATCCTCAGATCTCAGCCTCCTGAGTAGCTAGGATTACAGGCATGAGCCACCAGCGCCCAGCTTCTTTGGTTAGTTTTTTGTTTTGTTTTTGTGCCAGTCCTGGGGCTTGACCTCAGAACCCAAGCCCTGTCTCTCATGCTCTAGCACTTGAGCTTGAGCCATAGCTCCACTTCTGGCCTTTTTTTTTGGGGGGGGGGTAGTTTTAGTGGAGATAAGAGTCTCACAATCTTTCTGCATGGGCTGGCTTTGAACTGTGCTCCTCCAGCGTGAATAAGATTATAGGTGTGAGCCACTGGCATCTGGCTTATGTTGGTTATGTTTGAGACAGAGTCTCACTTTAATATCCAAGAAGGCTTGGACTGTGATCATCCTATTTGTGCCTCCCTTTGTTGCTGGGATGATGGCATATGCCACTGACCACAGTCGTGTAAATGGAGTCTGTTGCTAACTGCAAGCCGAGACAGTGTGATGTCATAACAGGCCAAAGAAAATTAGAAAAGGCAGAAATAGAGAGATAAGAGAGCAGACATGAGAATCAGAAGGTGCCAGGGGTCCCGAGGCTCTTTGGCACTTGGGTCCCTGGTCCCCACAAACAAGCATATTTATTTGAGTTCACATTGGGAAGGTTACCATGGATACATGCAAAACATAAAGCATCTAGATTAATATTACAATCAGAGCTACCACAGAGTTTGTGACAGACGTTGGTTTCCTTTTTCTTTTGAGACAGGAGACTGCAGCCCAGGGAAAGTCCAGACATGATGTCCACTTATCTAGCCCAAGGTTAAGCTGTGAAGGTCTTTTGTCAAGCCTATGAGGTCCCCAGCACAGCTGCTAGCCTAAGGAAAGGTGGGTGGCACCCAAGTCTCTCCATCCTCTCCAGAACTGTCTGTTTTAACCCTTCCATGGCCGGCTCTCAATGTTCTGAGTGCTGTGGAGGCTGTGTCCAACCTCTCAAACCTTTTCCTGGTGTGACAGCTCAGCTTCAGATTTCCCTACAAGTCTTAAGAACTTTTGTGCTCAGGTTGGCCTTGAACTATAATCCCTTGATCTTTGTCTCCCAAATAGGCTGTTTAGTTGGTGATAAGAGCATCTCAGACTTGTCTGCTCAGCCTGGCTTTGAACTGTGCACCTCCACATCTTAGCTTCCTGAATAGCAAGGATGACAGGCTTGAGCAATTCTTCGTTCCGCCTTGGATTTTTTGGGGACAAACTCTCACTATGTGGCACAGGCTGGTTTTGAACTGGTAATCCTCTTACCTCCACCTCCTGAGTGTTGGAATTGCACATGGATGCCTCTTCCATATGTCCAAATACGCTCCTTGTTTTCCCTTCCATTTTTTATATAGCCAGTCTATCCTTCCAGGAAGGAAAGAAATTTAATGACACTTCTCTGCCATGATCTTAAGAACTTAATATGTTGATTCTTCCCAGAGAAATTGCATTTAAAAAGGAAGGGCTGTAATGTCTGAATAAAGGAATGACATGCTGTTGGACGGTAGGAGAGGACAGAGACCTGTAGATTAAACCTTATAAAGGCAAATGCTCTTCCTGTCTGAGTAAGGTTGGCTCTCCTGGCTTTCAATGAAGAGGAAAGATAGAACTTTGCTCTGAAGGAGGGCTGCCCCCGCCCCCTTCCCACCACTGTGTTGAGCAGAGTTTGCCCACATCTTGCTTTTTTTCAAGTGGGACAACTGGAATATCTTCTAGCTATTTGTTCCAGTAGTTCAATATATATTCTTGGTTATATCAAATATTTGATATTTTAGGAAATCAGCCTTGTTAAATTAAAGTGCAGTAGATGGCATTTTAAGGTCACCTTGGTATGATCAAACATGATGCTGACATTTACAATTCATTTCCATTGCTTCTCACATGTTGCCTTGTCAGTTAAATCCAGGCTCTTCAAATTTAAAGCAGTTTCAAATCTAATAATGCAATTATAAATATTGTACCTGAATCACTAACTGGGTACTTATGGATTCCTGTGCTACTTTCAAAACCTTCATAGTCCTTTTCAGTATTAAAAAATTGAATTGTTTTTTTCTCTATCTGTATAAGTACAAACCCATATGGGTATTGAATATTTATAGACTTAAGTTTATGAAATTTGTTTATATAAAGCCCCTACATAAATATAGAGTCATATTCTTGGAGACTCCCCATGGCATGGGGACTAGAGTGGGGTTCCTGAACTCTGGGCTTCTGCA
Organism: Dipodomys merriami; assembly: GCF_024711535.1. Taxonomy (NCBI): domain Eukaryota; kingdom Metazoa; phylum Chordata; class Mammalia; order Rodentia; family Heteromyidae; genus Dipodomys; species Dipodomys merriami. The sequence continues at coordinate 24,531 of NW_027206457.1, forward strand.
TCTTCCTCCCGTCCCTACACTCGACATCCCCAAATTCAATCTCACCCCTGTCCCCCAGCAGCTCCCATCCACCCTTTGGTAAACTGAAGATCACCCTGACCATAATCTCAGATCTCCACAGTGGAAGAAAGAGTGGTTTTGACCAATCTCAAGCCCCGAGACCTTCTTTCTCCTAAAGAGCTGGTGCATTCCTAGAAAGCATCTCAAATGGGAGAACCCTCCAAGAAAGCAAGACCTGCTTGTTCTTAACCACTCTTGCCCTACCAGTCTTTCAGTTTTTCCTGGCTGGAGGCAGAAAAATCTTATCTATTATTTGATAGTTGGACAAAGGCTTTTACTTTTCCTTACATAAAAATGTTCAAAAAACAGCCAGGTGTCAGTGGCTCATGCCTGTAATCCTAACATCTTAGGAGGCTGAGATCTTAGGATTTGTGTTTCAAAGCTATCCCAGAAAAGAAAGTCTGGGAGATTCTTATTTCCAGTTAGCCACCAAAAAGTCAGATGAGCCGGGCGCTGGTGGCTCATGCCTGTAATCCTAGCTACTCAGGAGGCTGAGATCTGAGGATCGCGGTTCAAAGCCAGTCCGGGCAGGAGAGACAGTGAGACTCCTATCTCCAATAAACCACCAGAAAACCGGAAGTGGCGCTGTAGCTCAAGTGGTAGAGTGCTCGCCTTGAGCTGAAGAGCTGAGGGACAGCGCCCAGGCCCAGAGTTCAAGCCCCACGACCGACAAAAAAAAAAAAAAAAAAGTCAGATGAGGAGCTGTGGCTTAAGTGATAGAGGACTAGCCTTGAGAACAAAAGCTGAGGGGCAGTGCCCAGACCCTGAGTTTGAGCCTCAGGACTGGTGCACACACACACACACACACAGAGTTGGAAAATAAAGAGTAAGATTTTAAACTAATTTAAAGCAGACACATTGTTTATAACGTTAATTAAGGCAATAAATAGAATCAGAGCTTTGTGGAAACCACATTACCAGAGGTTGCCTAACTGGGCCACTTCACGAGGTCCAGTTTGTTTTCTGGCTCATCATTCTTTCATTCTTATGGGCTGAATGATGACCAGGAGCTCATACAATGAAACTCTAGTCTAACTACTGGGGAATATGCTTGTCATCTTTGTATCACTGTGACAAGATATCCAAGGGAATCAGCTTAAAAAGAAGAAAGGTTTATCCTGGCTCACAGTTTCAGAGTCACCTGAGAGTCACTGTGAGAGTCACTGGCATACTTGCTTTTAGGTTGTGGTGAGGCAGAATATAATGATTGGGAGTACCTGGTGGATTAAAACTTCTTACTTCATGAGGACCTGGAAGAACAGGAAGATAGAATAAATTACGGACCTAGCACAGTTCTGAAGGACAAGCTTTGACTGTTATGACTCAGTTTCTTAAATAGATAAAAATTCTGACAAAATTAGCATAAAATTAGTAATTATGGAAGTGGAACTGTGGTTCAAATAGTAGAGCCTTGAGCAAAAAAGCCAAGCAAAAGCTCAAGACTGTGTTCAAGCCCTAGCACTTTCCCTACTCCACACAAACCAACCCACAAAAAAACACCCTTCCCTGAAAAAAAAAAACCCAAGTGATTGTCTTAAGAACACACAAAATCTTTGTCATTTAATTCAGTGTTTTTTTGGTAAATAATATTAAGGGTAGAATAGCTCTGTTGGGGGCAGAGAAAGGATGATCACAGTCCAAGATTGCCTCCCAGCCAGAGCTCAAGAGCCTATCTGAAAAGTAGCAAAAGAGAAAAGGGAAGGACATGGCTTTAGTGTTAGAATACAAGGCCCTGATTTTAAGCCTCAGTACCACCACCAAGCAAGGAAACAAGCAAACCAAAAGAAAACTAACCAAATTCAAAGCTTCTGTAGTAGGACCTGAGCCAGTCTGCCTACTGCTCCCTCCCTCCTTCCCTCCCCTCTTCTCTCCTTCCTTCCTTCCTTCCTTCCTTCCTTCCTTCCTTCCTTCCATCTCTCTTCTCCTCCTCCTGCTCCTCTTCTTCCTCCTCCTCTTCCTTCCCCCTCCCCTCTTCCTCCTCCTTCCCTTCTTCTTTCTTTGTGGTGGTACTAGGAGGATTGTCTACTCTCCTATTTTGATTCTGATATGTGCCCCTTCCAGCACGTTAGTGTTCATGTGAATTCTACTTGTTACAAGTGGAAGATGCTACAGCATCCATTTGGGATGCTGTAACCAATGATCTGTAGACTGAATGACTTATAAATCATTGGAATTTTTAAAAATAGTTTTAGAGTCTGGAAGTTTGAGATCAATGGGTAAACTGGGTTGGATTCAGATGATATTCTTTTCCTTCACATGGTGAACAGTGGGAGTGGGAGTGAAAGTATGTGTCTCATGTTAAAAAGGCATTAGTCTCACTCACAGAGACTGTTGGTAACTCACCGTCTTCTAAAGGCCCCACTTGCAAATAGCATCTTATTGTGGATTAAACATACTCATTCAGATGACAGTGTTGGCCATAGCAATCCAGACAACTATCATCAAATGTTCTTGTGAGCTGTGTGTCAATGGTTCACATCTGAAATCCTAGCTACTCAGGATGCCGAGATCTGAGGATCACAGTTAAAAGCCAGCCAGGGCAGGAAAATCCGTGAGACTCTGATTTCCAGTTAACCACCAAAAATGCTGGAAGTGGAGCTGTGGCTCAAGTATAGAGTTCTAGCCCTCAGGGACAGTGTCCAGGCCTTGAGTTTAAGCCCCATGACTAGAGCGTACGTGCGCTCATGCATGCCCCTCCCCCACCACACACACATGCAATGTTCTTGTGTCCATATTTGATGTCCTGCCTCAAACTATATTCTTGCATTCTGTGGAGCAAGAATACACAGGAACAGCTGGCTGTAACTCAACATGGTGCATCAAACAGATATTTTTGAAAAATATATATAATCTTTGAAGATTTTTATTTTTCCAACAACTTTGGCTTTGGGAAATGTATATCTTGAAAGCACTTTCAGAATGTCAGTAGTTTCCTGTAATTGATAGCCACAGCACACTGAGGTCACAGAGACATTAGAACTGTAGCATAGCAAAAGAAAAAGGCTTTGCAATATTGGATTCTGTACAATAAGTAATCTGCTTGTGGCTTTTCTTTCCCTTTACTAAGGATTTTCTTCTCTTTCTCTTCTGAAAGGTCTGTGTTTTATTGCATTCTAGGTTGGGACGTACCAACAAAAGAATATATATATATATTTCTATACCTGGCAGAATCTTATTTCTCAGCATAGACAGAATTATTGTATGAGTACTATAATTCTGTTTCTCTTTGGGATTTTGAAACCCCAGACTTAAAGAAAAAGTCGATGAAAAATGGCCAATAAGTAGAAATGCCAGGTAGAAGGTTGAAAATGGCAGAACTTCCTGGGCCACTGGGGTGGATGGAGTGTTTTATTCCCTGAAAGGAGAGAGGCAGCTCCATGACAGAGTGGGGGTGGAATGAAAAGAATTGAAATGACAGATGAATCACTTAACTTGGGGCCTGGGCACTATCCCTTAGCCTTGAGCCACAGCTCTACTTGTGGCTTCTTGCTGGTTAATTGGAGATAAATGGACTTTACTGCCCAGGCTGGTTTTGAATGGTGATCCTCAGATCTCAGCCTCTTAGGTAGCTAGGATTAGAGGTGTGAGCCACTGGTGCTGGGCTGGAAGAAAGTATTTGTTTTTCCTCCCCTATGAGAATGTTCTGTGAATAAATGCAGTGGCTGATGCTCATTAACTGTCTGGAGTGGGCAAGGTAGCTTTCCTGACAGGGTCCTAAGAGCCCCAGTCTCTTCCATTGGTGGCTCTGCCACTCACAGGATCAGGGGGTTATGATTTTTGCCAGAGGAAACTAGTAGAAAGTGAATATTTTAAGCTTTGTAGGATATCTTGCCTCTGTCATATGAACTCAGTGCTGTCAGTGGACCATGAAAACAGCACAGCCAAGACATAGATGAATGAATGGTGAGGTTATCTTCCAAGAAAGCACTGTTTACAAAAAGAAGTGAAAAACTGACTTTGGATATTTTGGATATACTTTCTAGACTCTTTCTCAAAACCTAGTGATATTTCTCTGTATTCAGCAGAGAAAGAGAAGCATGTGGAGAAAGACATGTTGGCGATACCAGGGGTTGGGCCTAGTAGTAAAATGCTTCATTCCCTTGAGATTTCATTGACTAGAAATCAGTCTCCTGGTGGTATTCATTTGCCAAGGGAGAAATATAGTTTATTTTGGGCTCAGGAAGAAGAGAAATACAGGGGAACATGTGGCTGGCTTTGTTAAGCAAATAGAATATTAGAAAACTATGTATTTGCCCTTAAACTGTATATATGTATGTATATATACACATATTATTTTACACACACACACACACACACACACACACACACACACACACACACACACACACACACAGTGCTGGTATTAGGGCTTGAAACTCAGGACCTTGTTCTCTTGCCTGACTTCTTTTCTTTTGCTCAAATCTGATGCTCTACCACTTGAGCTACACCTCTACTTCAAGCTTTTGGCTGTTTAATTGGAGATCAGTCTCTCAGATTCGTCTTCCTAATCCCCAGTGTTCAACCACAACAACAACAACTGAAGAAAAGACAGAGGAACTGTGGTGTAAATATAAAACATACCGGGGGGGAGGCTGGGAAGGGAGGTGAAGGGTAAACAAAGGAGGAGGCTGCAATGCTTGGTAAGAAATGTATGCATTATCCTGCCCATGTAATTGTAACCCCTCTGTACAGTATGTTCTCAAATAAAATAAAATAAAATATATAAAAAAATATATAAAACATACCGTGGAATATTATGCTACCCTAAAGGAAGATGAAATTAAGTCATTCACAGGAAAATGGATGGAAATTTGCAAATCATCAGGTTGAGTAAGACAAGCCCAACTCAAAAAGCCAAATGTTTTGGCTCATTTGTGGAACATAGACCTCAAATGAAGATGTTGATGATAATGGGTAATGAGTGTAAATGTGGGGCTTCCTGGGAAGGGGGGTGCTGAAGGAGATACCCAGCAGTGTCACCACAGAATAGTGAGACCCACTACACACTGGAAAGGGGGTTAGGAAGGAGGAGAGGAATGGGAATGTAAATATGTTCAAAGTGCACCGTGTGCATGTATAGAAATTCCACAATGAAACCTCTGATATTACAAATATGCTCTTAGAAAAACAAACCCATAGGCTTAGAACACATGGCTTTGTAAGCAGCTGAACCTGAGTTTAAATCCTAGCTGGGAAACTTTTAAAATATGTACTCCTGGGTAATTCATGACCGCATTCTGCTTTCATTTCCTTCCTGGAAAATGAGTGCAGTTACAACTATCTCCTAGGGTCGAGGAGACTATTAAACAGAAGTACTACCTTGCTGAGGTCCAATACAGATACCTTTTGCTGTCATTGTGTGGAGGAAAGTTTATTTCCTGGTAGAGCATAATTCATGCTTTATTGTCCTACTTGAACCATTTCTCCATTGCTAACTCCCTTTGAGGCTTTGGACAAGTTGTGTAGACTCTCTGGGTCTTTGTTTTGTCATTATTAAAGGATGACAATAATAGTACCTATCCTTGTGTGATTGCCTGGTATAATACATGTGAAAGTAACTATGCATAGTCATATCAATTCCTAACAAGGGGAATCTACCATTATTATTTGGATAAGTGGGTTCTTAGTGTGTTAGGCAGCTAATAATGGTAATAGAATCACCATTTCTAGACATTAACTCATTCAGTAAAGATACGTGTTTGTGTTCATATTCTTTGCTAGGCACTGAGATTAGAAATGGCAAAGAAGGCCTGGCATTATTTTTGTATTTAGAGTTTATGATGTATTTTCTGATAGGAGTGTTTTCTTTCTTTTTAATTTTTGGCTTGCACCAGAGCTTGAACTCAGGGCCTAGAATTCTTACTTGGCTTTCTTGCTCACAACTAGTGCTCTATTAATTGAGCCATATTTCCAGTCCAGCATTTTGGTTGTTAATTGGTGAAGGAGTCACAATGACTTTTCTGCTTGGCTACTTTCAAACCTCAATACTCCAGATCTCCGCTTCCTGAGCAGGTAGGATTACAAGTATGAGCCACCAGTGCCCACCTTCATTTTCTTTTTTGAACAGTCCCTGCAGTGAGCACTTTCAACATGTCATCTAATTTCATGGTTTTCAGTAACTCTGTGAATTTGATTTTATTGTCTTTATTTTGCAGAGCAGGCAAAATAGAGTTAGAGAACTTGAGTCATTTGAACAAGGTAGAGATGAAATTATGTTTCTTAAACTCCAGTGTCAGTGTTTTTAGCAATGGTGCTGGGCTGTCAGATCTGACCACATGTAAAGATTTGCTTAGCGAAGTTGGTCTTAATGGGAATGTAGGTTGGAGGCAGGGGGAGGAGGGACGGTGCTAGTAAGGGTGGCCTCTTGGCCTCTCTGGGAATTCAGTTCCATCTCTAGAATACTCTTGACAGCAAATGCCCTCTCTACTTGGATGGCTTCAAACGTCCCCCAGGATTAGAAACATGTAATCTTATCAACCAGGTTTGGTTTCTATTTGTGGATGAGCTGAGCTTTTTCAATTTCACCAGGAGCTTAAAAAACTGGGGGAAAAAGTAACACAAAGAAATCTACTGTCTCTGCCCTTCTTTAAAATGATGAATGCTTTTAAAAAGCAAATCCATCATTGGTCACTTGAGGGAGGAAATGTCAAGAAAACTTATGGTTTGTTAGCTTCTTGACATTATACAAGAAAGTAATTGAAGTACAACAAATGCCATGTTGTTTTACCTCATCTATTTATATAGCAATCTGACAAGATGAATATATATGTATATATATATATATATATAATATTTATGTTACTGTGGATTTGGAAAAGAAGTGACACAGGCTCTATCATTTATCCTATTGTTTCATCTGGGCTGATCAAATGTGTCTTCCCTCAACAAAACACATAGAAGAGAAATTGATACTCCTTTATGTAGGTAGATTCCATAATACAAACAATTGAACTCATTTTACTCTCCCAGCCCCATTAACCTCTTATCTCAAGTTCTTAGAGTTTAGCATGAATGTATAATAAAACACGCACAAATCCAATTCAATACAACAAATATTTATTTAGCCCTCTCGGCATGTCAGATACTATGTCAAACAGAGATGCTATTAATTCACGATCTGTAGTAATTCAAATGCATCCCGGACTAAATGTTACCATTATGCCATTTAAGAAAGAAAGAAAAAAATCCACTAAGTAAAGAAAAAAAAATCTAAGCAAACCAGCAAGGTGGATCTTTCTGTGTGTTATGCTATGCCACTGAAAGCCCAAGTGTAAATCAGAATTTAAATTCACAGAGAAAGCTTACTTTCCACAGAGTTTTATAATAACTTTTCAACAGAATATGCCATCACCGACAAGTAAGGACTTTTATAAGTTAGCTGTTTAAAAGGTGAATGACCATTTTATCAAGGGATATTGTGTGACTAGTTCTATATATACATATAAAAAATCCCAAGGCTTGTTTCTATGGCATCCATGGTCTCTTTGCTGTTGGATAGTCTGACATGGAAGATTATTATTATTTTTCTTCTGAAAGGTGTCAGGTATGAAACAAGGCGGTAGAACTGCTTATTTTGTAGTGAAGATCTCTCCAGGGCTCAGAGTAGGTACCTGGGGGGAAGGAAAGAGATACTTAACAGGTGAGCTTTCAGTGTGCTTTGAACCTTTTATTTTGCACAAATTACCTTAGAGAATCAGTTGGTATCTCAAGTGAGTTTATCAAAGGATATAATCTTGAAATCATGAAACACAGTCTCCTGTGTAATATATTAAGAAGGCGTTTCTCTGCATTCTTGGTTCTTCTTTTTTTTTTTTTTTCTCCCCCTTGTATGCCAGTAATGGGACTTGTATTCCAGTCCTGGGTGCTGTCCCTGAGCTCTTTTACTCAAGGCTAGCTCTCTACCCCTGGAACCACAGCTTCCCTTCCAGCTTTTTATGGTTAATTGGAGATGAGAGTTGCACGGACTTTCTTGCCTTGGCTGGATTCAAACAGGCAATTCTCAGATTTCAGCCTCCTGAGTAGGCAGGATTACAAGTGTGAGCCACCAGCATCCCGCTTTTGGTTCTTGTGTGTGTATGTGTACACATGTGAGTGTGTTTGGGGAAGGAGAATATTTTGGCTTGAACTCTTGTGTGCCTGCCTGCCTGCCTGCCTGCCTTCCTTCCTTCCTTCCTTCCTTCCTTCCTTTCATCAGTTGTGGGGCCTGAACTCTGGGCCTGGGTGCTGTCCCTGAGCTCCTCAGCTCAAGGCTAGCTACCACTTGAACCACAGCAGTTTATGTGGTGCTCAGGAATCAAACTCAGAGCCTCATACATGCAAGGCAAACACTCTATCACTGAGCCACTTTCCCAGCCCTCTTGTGTGGCTTTCTTGCTTCAATGGAGTTCTACCACTTGAACCATATCTTCAGATGAGATTTTTGCTGGTCAGTTGGACGTAAGAGTCTGGTAATACCTTGATCCTCCATATGTTAACCTCCTAAGTGGTTAGCATTATTACGTGAGATAACACGTGCTCAGCATTCTGCTTTTCTATTGTGTCTTTGTCTAAATTAGTCATGTAGCACATGATAGATCTGACCCCCAAGGGTCTGAATGATGTAAACATTATTTATTTGTTTATTTAAATTAATTAATTAATTAATTTTTGTGCCAGTTCTGGGACTTGAACTGAAAGCCTGGGCATTCTCCTAGCTTTTTTTTTTTTTTTTTTTGGGGGTCCTGTTGTGGGGCCTGAACTCTGGGCCTGGGCGCTGTCCCTCAGCTCTTCAGCTCAAGGCTAGCGCTCTACCACTTGAGCCACAGCACCACTTCCAGCTTTCTTCTTTTTGCTTATGTGGTGCTGAGGAATTGAACCCAGGGCCTCAGGCATGCAAGGCAAGTGCTTTACCACTGAACCAACTTCTCAGCCCATTCTCCTAGCTTTTGCTCAAGATAGTGCTCTACCACTTCAGCCACAGCTCCACTTCTGGCTTTTTTTTGGGCTAGTTTGGTGTAGATAAGAGTCTTACAGATATTCCTGCCCTGTTGGGTATGAGCTACACTCCTCAGATCTCAGTCTCCTGAGTAGCTAGGAGCACAATTGTGAGGCACTGGTCTCACCTGATGCTGTGAGCATAATTTCTACATACATATTAAAAGATTTTGGTCTTGACTGAAAAGAGGTCAGGCTATGTCTTCAGTTTCTGGCAGGTACTCTGTGTAAATTGAAATAGAAGTGACTTTGTTTAGAGTGGGCACTGGGCACTTTGGATCTTAGAGTGGGGTTGCCACACCCATAGGTATGGCTGGTGTTGGCTGGTCACACCAGAAAGGTCAATGATGTTTGATTTTATCCTGGGAATTTGGGTTATGGGTATCAGTAGATATAAAGACTTGAGTTCAACAACTTGGGCTTTCAATCAACCAGTTATACCTATGTAATAAATACTCAATGAAAACTCCACATTGAAGCCTTCTTGAGGTTCCCTGACTTGAAAATACAATTTGAATTTTAACATATATTAGTTCCAGGAGGGTAACACATCTTGGCTCCATGGAACAGAACAATGGATGTTTTCTGTTGATAACTCTCTGACTCTACTCTATGTATCTCTTCCTTTGGCTGATTTTAATCAATATCCTTAAAACAAATCATATCCAGGATGATAGTGGCATTCAGTGAGTTCTGTGGGTCCTAGGGAATCTTCTCAAATTTGTAGCTGTTTTTGGAAGTCAAGAGAATCTTGGGCATTGGTCCCTCAGTTCATTGCAGTTAGCTAGCTATGATAAAGTATCACTGAAAGGGTCCTATCAACATGTAAATATATCCAGTTAACTCCAAAGGAAGAAAAGTCCCTTAGAGAGACTTCTATATATGGAATCCTATATATATATATACCAGAAGGGATAATTTGATTTCTTGAGTTCCTGTTTGTATCTTTTATTATTTTCCTGCCTTATTGCTCTGCTACCCATAATATGGAATAAGAGTGGAAAATGAATACCCTTGTTTTTTTAGAGGCAATACTTTCATGTTTTCCCCATTTAGCATAATGTTAGCTATAGGTTTGTTTTATAAAGCTTTTACTATGTTCAGATATGGTCCTTCTATCCCTAGTTTCTTCAGAGCTTTTATCATGAAAAGATGTTGAATTTTTCCAAAGTCTTTTTCTGCATTTATTGAGATGATCATGTTTTTTGTTCTTGATTCTATTCATGTACTATATTACATTTATTGATTTTTTGTGCTGAACCATCCTTGCATTCCTGAAATGATACCAACTTTATCATGTGGATGAACTTTTAAATGTGTTGTTGAATTTGGTTTGCAGGTATTTTATTGAGGGTTTTCATGTCTACATTTATCAAGGAAATTGGTGTTTAGTTTTCTTTTTTGCTGTGTCAACCCATTTTAGTATTAGGATAGTACTGGTTTCATGGGATGATTTGAAAAAATTATTTCTTTTCTATTGTATGAAATAGTTTGAGGAGCATTTGAATTAGTTCTTATTTAAAGGTGTGGCAAAATTTATATAATATGTTTCTGAGATTTTCTTTTCTTTCCTATTACAGTGACACTCCTGGGGCTGGAACTCAGGGCCTGGGAATTGTCCTTGAGATTTTTCACTCAAGGTTAACACTCTTCCACTTGAGTCTACTTGAGTCACAGTTCCATTTCCAACTTCTTGGTGATTAATTGGAGACTTTCCTGTATGGTCTTGCTTTGAATCATGATCCTCAGATCCCAGCCTTCTGAGTAGCTAGAATTACAGGTGTGAGCCACCTGTACCAGCTCCTGAATTTTCTTTGTTGGAGTATTATCACTACTTCAGGCTATTGCTAATTATATATCTATTTAGGTTGCTTATATCTTCTTGGTTCAATTTTGGTAGGTCATATGCATCTAGTAATTTCTTCTAGACTTTCAATTTATTGCATTATAAAATTTCAAGATATTCACTAGTGATCCTGCAGATTTCATTGTTATCTATTGTAACATATTCATTTTATTGTTGAGTCTTCCCTCTCTTTTGGAAAGTGTGGCTATGGGTTTGTCAGTCTTATTGCCTTTAAAAAACATTTTGTTGCAATAATTCTTTGTATTGTACTTTTAGTCTTCATTTCATTAATTTCTGCTATTATTATTGTTATTATCATTATTTGTGGTAGACCTGTGACTTGAATTCAGAGCCTGGACACTAATCCTGGGCTTTTGTGCTCAAAGCTGGTGCTTGAGCAACACCTCCACTTCTGGCTTTTTGGTGGTTAATTGGATATTTCCTGCCCAGATTGGATTTGAACAATAATCCTCAGATTTCAGCCTCTAGAGTAGATAGAATCTCAGGCACCAAGCTTCTGAATGGGTTTTGTAGGTCTTTATAGTTTGCATCTTAGGTCCCTCTTCTACTGAACAAATTCATAGGTCTGAGCTCTTAATTATGCCCCAGAGATCTTGGACACTGTGATCATGATTGATTTTTAAAAAAATTATCCATTTTTTGTCTGTCATGAGGCTTGAACTGAAGGCTTAGGTGTTATCTTTGAGCTCTTCTGCTCAAGGTTAGCACTCTACTGTCTAGAGCCACAGTACTACTTCTGGTTTAGTGGTGGTTAATTGGAGCTAAGAGTCTCAGAGACTTTCCTGCCTTGGCTGACTTTGAACTGTGATCTTCAGATCTTTGTCTCCTAAGTAGCTAGGATTCCAGACGTGAGAAGGTGGCTCTTTTCTTTAATGGAACCAGAAAAGTAAGAGAATATTGAGAAGGTAGACAACTTTTTATATTGTGTTTCAGAAAGAGTTAAGGCCTCATCCACGTTGTTGCAATATGTGGAATTATCTTGAGGACCATTGGTGCTTTGCTGTGTCCACTCATACATTGGGAAACATCAGAGTTGCTGGTTGCTCAGATCTTTACTAGTTTTAACTCTTTGAAGTTGTGTGTAATTAAAAAGGCATGATCTGGCTGGGTGAGGGTGGCTCATACCTTTGTTCCTAGCTATTCAAGAGGTTGAGATAAGAGGGCAGGAAAATCTGTGGGACTCTCATCTCCACTAAACTACCAAAAAAATCTGAAAGTGGAGCTGTGGCTCAAGTAGAGTGCCAATTTTGAGCAAAAAAGCGCAGGGATAGTGTCTAGGTCCTTAGTTCAAGCTCTAGGACCGGCATGAACAAACAAACAAACAACAAAAACGAAGGCAAAATTCTGCTGCAAATGAGAAAAAAATTCTGATAGTGAGAAACTAGATAACAGGATGTATTTTCAGGAAAGAGAGAGAGAGAGAGCCAGATTGCTTAATGTGCTGGAATACTGCTGGTGTTGCTGGTCCAAGAGCAAAGCTTTGATGATTCAATCATATCTGCAGAATGGTTCCATTTCACAGAACTTTACAAAGTCATTTGCTAACTGGGGATGACTCAAACAAAGCTTATTGGAACCAGGCTTGATCGGTGAATATTCTGAATGTTGTAGCCCCTGAGAGTTTTAAAGCCCTGGGCTTTGAAACTATGCTGTGGGATGGTGTAGAAAGGTAAGGCAAAGGACAAAAGACCTAATACTTGTTTCTATTGGTCTGTGACTAGAATAATGCATGATTTCTGAAGGCATTTGATTATTCTTTTTGGATCAGTGAAGGGAATAGGTATTAATTATCACGGTTTCTTCCTGATCTTAGGAAGGTTGATTATGTGGCAAGTGCAGGAACCCAACCAGCGAAAGAGTCAATGTTAGTAGTCTGGTCTGCTTTTCTCTTTAAGAGAAAAGAATCCAATCACCCTCACATTCTTGCATTCCATCTCCAAGAGGAAGAACACTTCTTTCCTATTATGCATTCCTGAAGCACAATTCCACAATTAACTCATGCACCTATTCTTGAACTATTACTACAGGCAAGGGAACAATTCAAGTTCCACACTGGAATTAGGGGTGAGGGAAATGAATGCTGGGAAAGCAAATTCTGAAATACTACCTCAGGAATCAGCATACTTTTTGGCAAGGGGTATGAGAGTAATATTTTAAGTTTTGTAGACCACATAGGGTCTATGTCATTTTTTCCTCCCTTCTATGTTTTCAACTTTAAAGAAACTATAGAAAGCTTCCTAGCTTGTAGGCTGTACAAAACTGGTTGTGGGTTAGAACTGGTCTGTATATGAGCCATGGACTGCTGGGCCATGAATTAGACTGTTTGCTTGCTTTCTTTCTTTCTTTCTTTCTTTCTTTCTTTCTTTCTTTCTTTCTTTCTTTCTTTCTTTCTTTCTTTCTTTCTTTCTTTCTTTCTGTCTTTCTTTCTGTCTGTCTGTCTTTCTTTCTTTCTTTCTTTCTTTCTTTCTTTCTTTCTTTCTTTCTTTCTTTCTTTCTTTCCTTCCTTCCTTCCTTCCTTCCTTCCTTCCTTCCTTCTCTCTCTCTCTCTCTCTCTCTTTCTTTCATCTTTCTTTTTGGTCAGTTGTGGGGCTTGAACTCAAGGCCTGAGTGCTGTCCCTGATTTGTGCTCAAGGCTAGTGCTTTACCACTTTGAGCCACAGCTCCACTTCTGGTTTTCTGGTGGTCAGTTGGAGATATGTGTCTCACAGACTTTCCTGCCTCAGCTGGCTTTGAACTATGATCTTTAGATTTTAGCCTCCTGAGTAGCTAGGATAGCAGGTGTGAGCCACCAATACCCAGCTTCTTGCTTGGATCTTTATTGCTTGACATTTATAAAATGAAGGGTCTAGACTAGTTAACTGTGAAGATTTCAACATGTAATGGTGGAAAGGAAAACATTATGAACTAGCCATGTGGAAAGGAGAGATGGGGAGGGGAGAGGAGAGGAGAAGATGGGGAAGAGAGGGGAGAAAAGGAGGGGAAATTGTACCTATATCGTGGGGCGACTGTGGAAACTATAAGGAGTTTTGGCAAGAAGCTTTCTGAAGAAAAGCTAATGACTAAAACAGACATAAACACATCTTTCTCTGATGGAAGGAAGTTTTCCAGTTCATCATCTTTAAAAGAAATTTCAAATGTTCCATCCTACTGAAGGCAGGAATATTTAGAATTCCTTTTCCAAAGGGTAGTGTTTCACTATCTTTCAACTGAACAACTTACCTTTCACTAAACACATGGCAACCATGTAACTGGAGAAATTATCCTCTATGTAAATATTGTCCAGTAAATTAATCAAACTTCTCCTGAGCATCTGCTAGATGTCAGGTGCTTAGTTATAGGATGCAAAGATGGAGAACAGATGGCTTCTTCCCTCAGGGAGTTTTAATCTGGAGATGTTGAATGTGGCATCATTGAGATCTAATGAGAAAAAACAGAAACTTCTCTAGGTATTGAAAATGAGGGAATTCAATTAAAAAAATAATGGCTACATGGGTGATGAAGTTGTTAGGATGACGGGGAGGGCGAGGTGACTCAGGAGACGGAGTGCAGGGTTGCTAGGGTAATTGTAGAAGCAGGGACTTATGGGAAGTGACGGGAATGCCCGAGTTGGCATGGAAAATGATGGAAACAGTATTGGAAACTGCAAAGTGAGGGCCAGAATTTCTGCCAGGCGATGATGAGCCATGGAAGGGTTTGGAGGAAGTGCTGGTTAGTAAGGAAATAAGAGGTGTGCTGAGGACAGGGTTGCCAATATCACTTACAAGTGTGGTAGATGGTGGCTTCTTGGTAGTTCAGAACCAAACTGTGGGGGACACGGTATCCACATGGGACTTACCAATGGAGGTAATACATTTCTAGGGTCAAAGGGCATGAGACTGACAGTTAATCATCAGATAGACATGTAATGAGTGCAAGTTTTAGAGGAACAACCAGGAGGGACACACCTGCACAGAGTTACAAAGATGGTGTTGGAAAATGGTGCCTCTGGGGGCCAAATCAATAAGCAGCCAGGAAGAGATGGCATGTAATCTATATAATCAAAAGAAATAAAAGAGGCTGGCTCACACCTTTAATCCTAGCTACTCAGGAGGCTGAGATCTAAGGATCTGGTTTGAAGCTAGCCCAGACCTGAATGTCTGTGACTCTTATCTCCAATTAAAAACAAACAAACAAACAAAAAAGCCAGAAGTAGAGCTGTGGCTCAAGTGTTAGAGTCTAGGCCTTGAGTGAAAAATCTTAAGGGACAGTGCCCTGACCATAACTTCAAGCCCCAGTACCAGTCCCTCCCCACCCCAAAAAAGAGAAAGAAACAAGAAAAAGAGAATAGCCCTGGGACAGGGGGTAAAATGAGACCTTATCTGAAAACTAATCTAAAGCAAAAAGGACTAGAGATGTGGCTAATGTGGTAGAGTGCCTGTTTAGTAAGTATAAGGCCCTGATTTTAAACTGCAGTACTGAAAAAAAATAAAGGAAAGGAAAATAAAGAAATTAAAGATAGATGATATAGAGGCCAGCAGCGGCAGTCACCTTATTCTTCCATATCAGAAGAAATTCCTTGCTCACTTTTGCCAAATCTGAGCCAGTTTCTCTCTCTCTCTCTCTCTCTCTCTCTCTCTCTCTCTCTCTCTCTCTCTCTCTCTCTCTCTCTCTCTCTCTCTCTCTCTCTCTCTCTCTCTTCCCAGGGGCTTGAACTCAGGGCCTGGGCACTGTTCCTGAGCTTTTATGCTCAAGGCTAGCACTCTACCATTTGAGCCACAGCTCCATTTTTGGCTTTTTGTTGGTTAATTGAAGACAAGAGTTTTACAGACTCTCCTGCCCAGGCTGGCTTTGAACTTCAATCTTTAGATCTCAGCTTCCTGGGTAGTTAGGATTGCACGTATGAGCCCTGGTACTCAGCTTGAGCCAGTTTTCTTTTTCTTTTCTTTTTCTTTTTTTAATGATGGTTGGATGCCATGAAGTAGGTGGCAAAGCTTTATCCGTATGCATGTTGTCAGGGCCAAGGGCCTCTTCCATCCTTGTCAAGGGGAGTGTTAACCTCTCCTTTCATACAACATTTGAGTCCATTTTTAAACAGGAACTGGCAAGGTCTGGAATGCCCTTGCTGCCTAACAGCTGGTACAAGCAGCAGTGATTCATTCAAGCTTCATTTGTAAGTCTCCTCAGATAGACACATGGCCAGTGACTTGAGTAGCTGTTCACTGGGGAAAGGGGAATGATCAGATATTTCAAAGACAGAATTCTAGTGTCAACAGACATCTAAAGACCAAAGCATCACCATGGTGATGCTCTCTGTTTCTCGACAGAAGAGTCATGCTCCTCTGTAAGTGTGATGAACCAGGTCCTAGCCACAGTCCAGTTCCCAATGGCTCTATGAGATGTGTGTCCTCTTCTTGGTATCATGTGTGAGGTTCTCAAATGCATAATTGGGTTGACAGTGTTCATAGGTGGTTTAACCCATACACTTGGGCTGAGGAAGAGTGGGGAAAGCCCTGATAGGTAGTCAGTTAAAGACTGCATCTCCTGGGGCTGGGAAGGTGGCTCAGTGGTAGAGCGCTTGCCTTGCATGCCTGAGGCCCTGGGATCGATTCCTCAGCACCACATAAGCAAAAAGAAAAAAAAGCCGGAAGTGGCGCTGTGGCTAAAGTGGTAGAGCGCTAGCCTTGAGCTGAAGAGCTGAGGGACAGCACCCAGGCCCAGAGTTCAGACCCCATGACCGGACTCCCCCCCCCTCAAAAAAAAGACTGCATCTCCTTTGAAGGGAGAAAATGATATACCTTAAAAACTCAGAGGGTGTAGAGCCTGTAGTCCTAGGCCCATCTCCATTCTGAGTAGACAAATGCGGGATGTCCAGTGGATTCTGGGAAGTGACGATGGAGTTCTGCCACCTCAGCTACACAGATCCTGGATGTGGGGATCTTTGCTAGAACAGAATAACAACTGAATAGGTCAGTCTGCTTCCTCGAAACCCCATCTGTGCCAAAATACCCCAACAACAACAACAAAACTTCCCCTTCATTATTAGTCAAAGATCAAATATTCACAGAATCTCCACTATATATGCCTACGAGGGCAGATAAGAGAGAAGCCTTGTCAAATAAATGGACATTCATGAACACTGTTCTAGAGATGCTGAGCTGGAAATAGTGCTTTCTCTGCCCCTGCCTTCACTCATGATTCCAATGGTGGGCTTTGTGTCATGTGACCCAATTCCTTTCGCCAGGGTAAGTTGCACCAGGGTGAGTCCCCCATTTCTGGAAACAGTCATTGTTGGTTGGTCAGAAGCCAGTGATTTTTGATGGTCTGGTGTAGACACATGAGGAGCCAGGTCCCAATGACTTGCTCCACTCAGGTTATGGAATTCTAAGACCAAAACAGAGCTGGCTAGCTCTGTACAAAGATAGAGGCTGCTTGGGACTGGCCACAGAATTCTCTGCAACAGCTCTGTAAGTCAGTAGGATGCAGCTGGAGCATTGGAAGAAGTTGGGGTGAGGCGAAGCGGGGCTGAGAGGGACAGGAAACTTGATCCACCCTGGCTTTCCAGCCTGGGATCCTGGGGAGCCTGGCTGCGCGCTTTGGTTATTACCTTTGAGCTTCATGACAGACTTCTGAGGAGATTCCTTAGTTGAGATAAGTTGAGTGGATCTTTTTATCTTGCAAGCAAAGAGCCTGTCTAGAATTGAAGCTTGAGGGGTTTTACTCTCGGTCTGATTCATCACATCACCTTAAAAATTCTTTTTTCCTCTCCTCTCTCTCTTTTATTAGCATATATTAATTGTACAAAGGGGTTTCATTGTGATAGCTCCATATATGTATTTAATGTATTACATCACTTTCTTTCATGTATTATCAGAGATCCCTTATGTTATGTTTTTATCTCTCCATTTAAACTGTGAGCTCTTTGAGATCAATGTTCTGTTATATTTTAGGGAAGGCTAATGCTAATAGTGGTAATAAATTATCAGTAGTAATAGCTCATATTAACTGAATTTTTGCTCTGTAGCAGACATTGGGTGAGATGCTTTCTATGTCCTGTTTTTTTTAATTAGTAATTACTCTGTTGTGAGTTATTATTATTGTTAACAATTATCCTATTTTCTCTGATGTACAACAAAAGAAAAAAGTATGTTTGTAAAAAAAAGAAAGAAAAAGAAAAGTAAGCTTGCAATACAGCTGGAAGGAGGAAAAGAAATATTTATTCTGGAGGTAATAATTTTTTTTTAAAGATTCCTCTTTTCAACAAAAGTGATATGTTTTTATAGAAAAATTGGAAAATACAAAAAAGCATGCACACACAGAATCATTCTTATTTTTACTATTGCAGATAACCATTGTTAATATTTATGTGTAAATTCTTCTGGTCACACACATGCACAAATATTCACAAGCTTGTGTACACATGCACACATAAATGCATATACACACATGTGCACTCACACAATCACACCCATATTGTTTTGTGATTCTTTTTGCCATTGTAAAATCGGAGCCCTTCCCTTGCTATGAAATGTGCTTCTTTGACATCATCTTTCTTTGTGTGTGCCAGTGCT
The DNA here is from genome assembly GCF_024711535.1 of Dipodomys merriami. Lineage (NCBI taxonomy): Eukaryota > Metazoa > Chordata > Mammalia > Rodentia > Heteromyidae > Dipodomys > Dipodomys merriami. The sequence continues at coordinate 42,978 of NW_027206457.1, forward strand.
TGAACTCAGTGGGTACGCTTTCACTTGGTTTTTCCTGCTCAAGACTAGCGCAGTGCCACTTGAGCCACCCCTTCGCTTCCTGCTTTTTGGTAGTTAAGTGTAGCTAAGGGTTTCACTGACTTTCCGGTTCCAATTGGCTTCTAACCCAGATCCTCAGATCTCAGCTTCGTGAGAAGGTAGGGTTACAGGCGTGAGCCACAGGTACCCAGCATATGGTATCATTTTTAAGAGCTCCAAGTTTCCCTCCACCTGCTAATGGTCAGGGCAGACGTGTAAGCAGGGGACCAAAGGGCTCTGGGAGGTTGTGCTTGGGAACTCAGACCTCTCTAGACTGTTCTAGGGACACTTCTGCCTGGAGTGGGGGGGAGGGCCTCTGGAGGGCACTGTGTCCCCAAACTTATTCTAAGAAACGAAAAAATTACTGCATCTCTTTGATATCCTCACTCCTGCTGTTTTTTTCTTTCTGTTGTTTTGGAGATTTCCCCACCCCCCTCAGATATGCCTCGAGGCTCCTGATAAGCGGTTCTGCACTGGACCTTGGTTCTGGATGGGGTGCAGAAGGTCTCTGTCGGGTCCGGCTCTGAGTCTTCAGTATCTGTTAATTTCCCTGCGCAATACCACTACTTGCCAGGAGATGGCGCTGCGAGCAAGTGTGTCTGCTTAGGTGTGATTTACACAAACCCTTGAAGGCTTTAAATATTTATCCGCAAAATTCAATAAAGCTGTTCATCAAATCTAATGCTCGGAATTTGGGCAGGCCATGAAAACATTATAATATTCTGCCCGAGGTTTCAGAATCCTCTTCTGCATGGTGTGTTTGTGGATGCAGATTCCCGATACTTGTATCTTATCGGCAGGCAGGAATTCATGTGACATATGAAAGGTTTTGTATGAGAACGGTCTTGGGAAATTCCCTCAAAATGTTCACTAGATTTTGTGGGGATTTCAAGCTCTTTTCCTGATTAAGGAGTTGCTGACGTCCAGTTTGGTATGAGGTTCGATCCTTTCCTGTATTCTCAGTATCTAACAAGTACCAGCAGAGAGGAAGTACTCCATGAACAGGTGAATTCAGGGAAGATCAGATGGATATGATTATTCTTTATTCTGAGGGCATATGTAGTGCTGTGTGTGCACAGTGCGTGTGTGCGTGTGTGTGCCTATGGGTGGTTCTGCTCCTCTTTAAGGATGCTATAGCTTGTATAAATATGCCTTAAAGATCCATATTTTAAAGGTGTGACAACCAGAGTTGAGCTTTTGGGAGGTGTTGGAAACTTGAGTGGGTGGAGCCTAGTGAGAGGTCTTTAGGTGATTGGGGCCATGTCCTAAAGGGGGATTGTGGAGTCTCTGCCTCTTCCTTTTTCCCTTTCCTCCTGGCTGATGAGGTGAATAGCTTTCCTCCACTACATGTTCCTGCCATGATGTATTGTACTGCCACAAGGCAATAGTCAGTAGATCATGGACTAGAACTTCCAAAATGGAGCCAAAACAACTATTTTCTCTTTCTAATTTGACTATTTCTAGCATTGCATTATAGCTACGGAAAGCTGATGACTATAGAGGAGTTTGGAGTAGTATCTGATTGTCACAACAATGGAGAGCGTAGAGAGGAGAAGGGAGGGCATGGAGTGGGCAGAGTTGAAGGATGTTGAACATGCAGGAAACAATTCAGCACAGATAATCACTCCTTCAGCTATCCCTTTGAGAAGCCCCTGCATGGCTTCCTTTGTAGCTGGGGAATTAGACAAGCATAAAATTCTCCCCAGTTGTCCACATCTGTAAAATAGAGATGTAAACGATCATGTAATTAACCCAGACTTATTGTAGGTTTCAAATAAGTGACAGAGACTGAGCTACTTCTTGCAAGTTATGAAGCATTACATGACATAGTGACCTTCTTTGGTCCACAGAGATGCTTGAGCTTAGTTTCACTGGCCTGTTAAGCAGGTGAGGCCTGAATCACACAGGTAGGACTCACACCTGTTCCTACTTGAATCTTCAACATGTCTGTTGCTAGCTCCTCTCTCTCCAATTGCTCAAGCTTTCTTTCATCCTTTTTTTCCACTTCTATTTCTGAAGTCCAACCCCTCAGTAATGATACACATTCTAGTCCAAATTTAGCTCAGACATGTTTCTTCTCTTCTATCTTTCCTGCTTGTGCTCTCCGCCGGCATGACCACTGAGCTGAGTGAGCTGCCGAGGCTGGCTGATCTCAGGCTCGCACACTTGCCTTCTCTATGGAATTCTATGTAGCAGCCAAAGTGGCCACTGAGGTCTGTGCCTTGGATTGTGTCATTTCCCTGCCTAAAACCGTCCACTGGCTTCCCACTACCCTCAAAGTTAGGGCCATTAGCTCTGAGGCCTTTCAGGCTCTGCTCCCCACCAGATACCATCTTGGGCTTGCTACGTAGCTCTCTGTCCTTACTGCCAATGCCCAGCTCTGTCTGAACATTTGGCCCTTGGTGTTCTCTCTACCCAGAATGTCCTCTCTCAGTTCTCATCTGTCTTCAAGTAGCAATCCAAGTCAAGTATCACCTCTCAAAGAGGCAGCCACTATCCTGTTGGTATATTGCAGACCTGTTAGTCATTGACTCTCTTATCCCCTGTAAGTTCTTTTACAAGCTCAGTTCTCTTTGAAGTCATCCATTTGTTCTGATGTGCTTGTTAGTTTTCTGTATAACAATTTACTGCCATAACATAGGTGTGGAGGTTTATATCTGTAATCCTAGCACTTGGCAAATCACTAGTTGAAGGCTAACCTGGGACAAGGAAGGAAGAAAGGAAGAGAAGAAGAAAAAAGAAGAATGGAAGGAAAAAAGAAGGAAGGGAGAAAAGAGTAAATGAAATGTGATTCCTTTTATGTCATCCACACTCATTGTCCCCTTTGCTACATTTCATGTGTTTAAAGAGAGAGACTAGCTCCAGCCCCACAATGAAGGGATGGTGATTAGATGCCATGTGTTAGAGAGAGGCATGTTGCAGAGCTGGTGGACGTGTTTTAAAACCACCCAGGTCATCAAGCATACTTTGCTTTGAATTTGAAATACCCTCCACAGGCTCCTGTGTTGCACACTGGGTCCCCAACTTGTGATGCTGTTTTGAGAAGTTCCAGAAAGTTGAAGAAGTAGGATCTTGCTGGAGGAAGTAGTTCTCTAGCAAGGGGTCTTTGAAGGTTATTCCTGATCCTGGGTCCTGTCTCTCTCTCTCTCTCTCTCTCTCTCTCTCTCTCTCTCTCTCTCTCTCTCTCTCTCTCTCTCTCTCTCTCTCTGCTTCCTGTCCACCATGAGGTGAACAGCTCCCCTAGGTGTTGATCAGAGGGACATAAAGGTCTAACACAAGACACTGACCCCAAGGGCTCCTTTGCTGAGCTGCAAGACTTCACTAGGTGTCCTCTCTCCATTTAAAGAACGTCACTGGCGACAAGGAGGCAGGAGGTGACAACATGAATAGCCACATGAACCTTATGATCCAAAAATGCCACTCAGTGTGTGTGAGTAGCCTCTTCTTTGTCTCTGGAAGGGCCCAGGGAGCAACCCCAGGCCTAACATCTCTCTTTCTTGCTCTCCATTCTGACTTAGATTGCGTCTGTCTTGGTACTTTTATAGTGAGAGGTCTAGATACAGCCCAGTCCTTAAGCTCCTAGCCAAGGATCCAGACTAAGAAGCCTTGTTAATTGAAGTAATTAAATCAGCAGGAAGCCATTGGAACAATTATCACTCTACAAGGAAAAACTCATTTTGAGGCCTTCGTATAAACATTCTAATAAATAGCTATTAGTTTATATTTGTAAATACCATCAACCTATCAGGAAATTTGCTAATAGATTTTTAATTAAGAGGAAGCTCCTATTTATAGCAGAGCAGTACTGTTTTCCTTTCACTATCCTTCCCTCCCTCCCACTCTGAGTGCAGAGCTGTGGGCCTATTTGGAGAAATAGACTCCATTTCTCTTGGCTAAGGTAGTTCTGGGTGGTGGGCAGGTCTCTCCATCAGGAAGTGGTTCCCTGAGCTCACTGTAGAGGAAGCCACTGAAATTTGACAATCAGGACTGAACAAGGGAGCCTAGGAGGCCCAAAGCAGGGTGGTGTGTGCCTAGGATATTTTGAAATTCCTCATGTTAAGATGTGATAGTGATTTTCTTCTTTTCAGAACTGAGGTTCGAACTCAAGGCCTCATACTTCCTAGGCAGGTGCTCAACCACTTGAGCTATTCCCTCAGTCCTTTTATTTTGGTCCATCATATGACTTGAACCCTGGGCCTGGGCACTGTCCCTTGGCTTTTCAGCTCAAGGCTAACACTCTACTACTTGAACCACAGCACTACTTCCAGTGTTTTGGTGGTTAATTGGAGATAAGAGTCTCCTGGACTTTCTTGTCTGGGCTTTGAACCTCAATCCTCAGATCTCAGCCTCTTGAGTAGCCAGAATTATGGTGTGAGCCACTGGCACCCAGCTTCCTTTTTTTAAACTTTAGGCCATTTTTCATTTTTCATATAGGTCTTATGCTTTTTTTTTTTTGCCTAAGTAGGAGATCCTCCTACTTATGCTTCCTGTGTAGCTGGGATTATAGTCGTGAAACATCATGTCTGCCTTGTTCATTGAGATGGGAGTCTCACTGACTTTCTCTCCAGGCTGGCCTCAAACTGTGATCCTCTCAATCTCTGCCTTCCAGGTAGGCTATTATAGGCCTGTACTATTACACCTGGCTTATCCATGGTAATTTAAGAAAACGACTGACTTTTTCCAAAAGAGGATTTTTATCATTTCTGAAGTTCTTTTCAATAGATCATCTCAATAGTTTCCATCAGAATCTTGGGAGATATATATATATATAACACAATTGTGATTATCCCCACATCTGGAGGCAGATCTAACTTAATGTAATCATTAAGTTTGTACTACAAATCATTAAATTTGGACTACAAGCCAGGGTTTCCTGGTACCTTGCTTTATTTCAGCTTGATTTTTCCTAACCCACTTTTAATGTACAGGTGGCAAATTATTTAGACCTGACTTTGAGATACCAAGATCTTTTCTAGATCATTGTTCAAGGCCAGCTCCTGATAAAAGCTAGTAAGACCCAGTCTCAAGCTGGGTATGGTGACACATCCCTGACATCCCAGCAGAGGACTGAGGTCTAGGCTGTCATGAAACCATATCTGTAAAACAAAAACTAAAAACAAAAGAAACTGGAGTGGCGGAGTATTTTCCTAGTAAGTGTGAGCCCCTGAGTTCAATCCCCAGTCCTGTAAAAATAAAATAAAAGGTCTATTCTTTACAAAAAAAATTCATTTGCACACATACAAATTCAGGGGATTTGGTTCTGTTCATGCTCTGAAAGTCAACGGAACCCTTTAAGACCTGTTCCCTCTGAGAAAAGCCTCTCCTATTCTCCAGCAGCAGGTGTGATCCACCGGAGACGTTTTAAGTGCTTATGTTAACTAAAGCTCTAACCTTTTTTGGGTGCCTGTCACCTCCTTTCAGGTTTGCAGGATGAAATACCAGCTTATAAGGGATTCGACCCTGTTATTACATGTCAGATGATTCTCTTACTATATATTTGATTATATATCTTGTAGTCAGACTTGCTCGTATTGTCTCTCACCCTTTCCCCAGTTCAAGTTCCAAATTGGGGGATCTTGTGTAGATTCAGCATTCACGGATGGTCTTAGGGGCAGACTTACATTCTCCCTTCTCTGACAACCCTCTCCCCTGCCCCGTGGCAGAGTAATGAGATAAAGTTCTTACTTGACACACCACGTCATCTATAATATGCTAACATTTCTGTATCATGTTAGTACTGCATTAAGCTAATATGACACTAATTTAAGAAGACAGGAAAAATGATGAATACAATAAGATTGTCACCCAGTTCCCTAGGGCTGCTAGTGTATCTGATTTAACTCACCAGAAACCTCTCAAAGATGGGCAGGGTCAAGGTGCAGCTGGTCATTGAAAGCCGGAGCCTCTGAAAGACCAAAATCACTGGAGATTTCCTCCTCCTGTCTTCCTGCTTCTCCTCCCAGCCAATTCTTAGGAGGTGGAAGGAGCAGGGGGGGCGGGAAGCCTGGAGTAGGGTGTTGAATACATTAAGTTTTGGAAGGACAGGCCTGGGTCCATTCTAAACTCTGCCAATTATTGATCACAGGCAAGTTAGGTAACTCGTCTGAGCTTCAGTTTCCTGTAAGAAGTACTCAGTAACCTCAAGGAGGTAGTTGTGAGGATTAAGTAAGGTGATGCATCCATAGGAATTACGTAAGAAACAAGAGGTGTTGGTGGTAACATGTCTTACTAGTTGGCTCCAGAATCAGAATGCTTGGGAAAATCCTTGGATCTCTAGAGACCTAAGAGATAGCATTCAGCAAGTTTTTTTTTTAAAAATCCTATTTTTTATAATCTTTAAGTTGTTGGCTGACTGAACTTCACATAATGTTCTTGAGGCTTACTATATTGCACATATGCTCTAATGTCTTTCCTTTGGAAGGCTGAGTACTATTCCATTGTATGGATATACTACATTTTGTTCATCCATTCATCTGTTGATGGACATTGGGGTTGCTACTCTCTTTTGGCTATTGTGAAGGATGTTATAAGGAAGACTTGATGTACAGATATTTCTTCAAGGCTCTGCTTTCAATGCTTTTGGATACATTTCCAGAGGTAGATGATATGATAATTCTACTTATAAGTCATTGTTCTCTCTAGCAGAGGACTATTACATATCCAAGGCTGGTGTTGAACTCATTTGTTTCAACTTCCTGAGTGCTAGAATTACAGGTGGAACCATTTTTGGTAATACTTCTAGAATGGTAATTGCTGGGTCAGGATCGACACATGCATGTTTGGAAATCTTTACAAAGTGTGTACTAATTTGCATACCTGCTGATGGTGTATAAGGATGGATGGAGGCTCCCCCCCTCCCCCATCTCCATTTACCAATCTGATAAAATAGAAAATTTGATTTTCCGCCTCAGCCTCCCTACCGCTGGGATTATAGGCCTGTACCAACATGCTGTATAATACTGTCTTTTCAATGGTTCAGTTTATACTTTCATAATCATGAGTTGTGTGCATTGTGTTATTATATATATATATATATTTATAATATTTTACCCTATGAACTGCTTTATATATTTCATGCCCATTATTTATTGAAAATTTCACATTAACAATATTTTCTACCAATCCAGGCACAGGTGGCTCATGCCTGTAATCCTAATTATTCACAGTCTGAGGATTGTGATTTGAAGCCAGTTTGGGGAGGAAAGTCTAAGACCCTCATTTCCAACTAACCACCAAAGAGCTGGAAATAGAGCTGAGGCTCAAGTGGTAGAGCATTAGCCTTCAGCAAAAACACTCAGGGACAGTGCCTGGGCCCTGAGTCCAAACCCCAGGACCAGAACAAAGAAAGAAATAAAAAGAATATCTTCACTGGGCACTGGTGGCTCACACCTGTAGTCCTAGCTACTCAGGAGGCTGCGAACTGAGAATCGTGGTGTAAAGCCAGCCCAGGCAGAAAAGACTATGAGACTCTTTTTTTTTTTTTTTTTTTTTTTTGTCGGTCGTGGGGCTTGAACTCTGGGCCTGAGCGCTGTCCCTCAGCTCTTCAGCTCAAGGCGAGCGCTCTACCACTTGAGCTACAGCGCCACTTCCGGTTTTCTGGTGGTTTATTGGAGATAGGAGTCTCACGGTCTCTCCTGCCCGGGCTGGCTTTGAACCGCGATCCTCAGATCTCAGCCTCCTGAGTAGCTAGGATTACAGGCGTGAGCCACCAGCGCCCGGCAAGACTATGAGACTCTTATCACCAATTAACTGCAGAAAACTGGAAGTGGCGCTGTGGCTCAAGTGGTAGGATGCTTGCCTTGAGCTGAAGAACTGAGGGTCAGCACCCAGGCCCAGAGTTCAGGCCCCACGATCAAAAAAAAAAAAAAAAAAAAGAAAAAGAAAGAAAAAGAAAAAAGAAATCTCTTCTATCAACCAAAGACGGTTCCTGAACACAGGTATCAAATATACCTCTATACAATTTTGTTTAGTTTTAAGTTTTGTTGCAAGTGTTAATGTGCAGATTTTAAAATATTTGTCTTTGTGACTTTTGTGGTTTATGTCATGCTTCTAGTGGTCTTTTCTATTCTAAAAATTAAAAAAAATTCTGTTCTTTGTATCCTTCTTCCATCCCTTCCTCCCTCCCTCTTTCCCTCCCTCCCTTCTCTTTCTTTCTTTGCAAAAGTGAAATTAGCCTGGGTACTGTTCCTCAGCTCTTCAGCTCAAGGCTAGCACTCTACCACTTGAGCCACAGAGCCACTTCCGGCTTTTTTCTTTTTGCTTATGTGGTGCTGAGGAATCGAACCCAGGGCCTCATGCATGCAAGGCAAGTGCTCTACCACTGAGCCACCTTCCCTGCCCCAGTCTAGAGAGTTATTGTAGTTATATTAACATCACTTTAATGTAGCTCCCCCCACTCCCATTTTTTTTTTTTTTTTTTGGCTGTAATGGAGCTTGAACTCAAGGCCTGGATGCTGTCCTTGAGCTCTTTTGCTCAAGGCTAGTGCTCTACCACTTTGAGCCATAGTGCCTCTTCTGGTTTTCTGGTTAATTGGAGATAAGAGTCTCAGGGACTTTTCTGCCCTCACTGGCTTTGAACCGTGATCCTTGGATCTCACACTCCTGAGTAGCTAGGATTACAGGTGTGAGCCACCAGCATCCAGCTGTTTCTCATTTTTGCAGTGCTTAGGATGGAACCCAGGGTCTTGTTTGTATAAACAATTGCTCTATCACGGAGTGACCTTCCCAGCCCTATTTATTTATTTATTTATTTATTTATTTATTTATTTATTTATTTATTTATTGCCAGTCCTGGGGCCTGAACTCAGAGTCTGGGCACTGTCCCTGAACTTCTTTTTGCTCAAGGCTAGCACTCTACCACTTGGGTCACAGCATCACTTCTGGCCTTTTCTATTTTTGTGTTACAGAGGAATTGAACCCAGGGCTTCATGCAAGCACTCTACTACTGACACATTCCCAGACCCTTATTTTAAGAGATAGATATTATCTTACTCTTATTTATATGAAGGTTTTTCTTCTATCATGTGTGCTAAATAGGATATCTATATGTAGGAAGGTATTGTTATCTGCTGTAAAATGTACACATTTCACAGCCTTCTCTTTTTTTCCCCTGATAATTTTCGTGTTGGTCTTCTTGCATTTTATAAGTCTGCAGAGAAAATACAAATAATCATTATTTCTTTTCCCCTTGTCAAAAGTGATCACAGTTTTGCTAAAGCATCTCCCACAATGTTAAATGGTGTTCTGGTGGCAGGCATTTTATTGTATTCCAGACTTTAATGGGGATGTCTTTGGCAATTGGCTATTATACATGAGGATGAGTTTGTCTTTATGTATGTTTTAAAATTATATTAAAGTTGCATCTGTGTCCTCATATTTTAATAAAAAGATTATTGTTTTTTTCAACCAAGATGGAATGTTGTGTGTTGTCCAACACCCTTGCTGGCATCTTTGAGGACGATCCTATTGTTTTGCTAGGTGGACATGTGACCACTGCCCATCTCTAATGCTGGTCTATCTCTGCATGTGAAATGTGGATGTATGATTTTTTAGTTTTTTACTCTGCTGCCAGATTCTAAGTGCTGATATTTTATTCAAGATTTTTGCATTACTATTCATAAGCAAGATTTACTTGGCATTTTTTTAAAAAAAATATCATCTTTGTCAGTTTAGATATAAAAGTTTTGTGAGCTCAGTGAAAAGAAATTGAAAACATTCTTATAAGATCGAACAGCTTATGTAGTGGTACGTGTTATCTGTTCTGTGAAAGGCTGGTTGATTTTCTTTCCTGGACATCTGGGTCTTCTATGTTTTGGGGAGGCTAAGCCTTTGTTTACTTTCTAAATTACTACTCAAATTAGTGTGTTTAGACTCTCACCTTCTCCTGGGCCAGCTGTGTAATACACTTCCCTATGAAATTACCTGTTTCAAGCATCTTCACTTTACATGGAATTCAAAGGCTTTCTTAGGGTTCTTTGAATTATCAATTTGTTATCCCTCCATCATTTTGCTATGCACATGTTTTTACATACACTCCTTCCTTGTTCCTTTCCTTTTCCCCTCCCTCCCCTCTCCTCCCTGCCTCCTTTCCTTCCTCCCTGCCTCCTTTCCTTCCTTCCTTCCTTCCTTCCTTCCTTCCTTCCTTTCTTTCTTTCTTTCTTTCTTTCTTTCTTTCTTTCTTTCTTTCTTTCTTTCTTTCTTTCTTTCTTTCTTTCTTTCTTTCTTTCTTTTCTTTCTTTCTTTCTTTTCTTTCTTTCTTTCTTCTTTCCTTGCTAGTCCTGGGGCTTGAATTCAGGGCCTGGTAGCTGTCCCTGATTTAGCTAGAGCTCTACCACTTCAGCCACAGCTCTACTTCTAGCTTTTTGGTAGGTAATTGGAACTAAGAGTCTCATGGATGCTGGGTGCTGGTGGCTTACACCTGTAATCCTGTTACTAAGGAAGCTGAGATTTGAGGACCATGGTTTGAAGCCAGCCTGGGCAGGAGAGTTTGTGAGACACTTGTTTCCAATTAATCACTAGAAAACTGGAAGTGGTGCTATGGCTCAAAGTGGTAGAGTGATAGTCTTGTGTGCAAAAGCTGAGAGACAATGCCCAGGCCCTGAGTTCAAGATCCATGAGGGGTGGGGGAGGAGAGTGCGGGAGAGAGTCTCATGGCTTTTTTTTTTTTGCTTGGGCTGGCTTTGAACTGCAATCTTCAAGTCTCAACCTCTTCAGTAGCTAGGATCACAGGCATGAACCACTCACATTCAACTCTTTTAAAAAAACTATTCGAAAAGCAATATCTATTGGGTTAATTTTTTTTTTAAAGAATTAGCTTTTGAATACGTTTGCTGGTCATATTTTTAAAACAATTATTTAAATAAGTCAATATATTTCATTTCATTTTCATGGGTCCATATCTTAAACCAGTGGGACATATAAGTATTAAAATAAGATGAGTTTTTTTTTTTTTTTTTTTTTTTTTTTTTTTTTTTTTTAGAAAACTCAGGTTTTGAAAGGGTACAACAAGTTTAAAATTTGTCAGCTACTTGTAAAGTGAAATAAACATCTCTTTACTCCAACTCCTGCTCTAATCACAAGTTGGGTTGAAATCAGTTCAGTGTATTGGAAGTAGGGGAAAATTCCCAAAGGGAAACAAAGTACTTTTAAGCATTTTCTGAACTACAAGTTATAGCTAAGAACCTTGTATGAAACTGTCTAAACCATACACACACACTATATATATATATATATATTTTCTACTCCTTTTAGAATTCAGTCCACAGTGTAAAACCCTTCCACCTGAGCCCAAAGCTGGCATGCAGGGACAGCACCAAAGCAGGCTGCTGGAAAGGAAGCGATGTGAGTGGGCTTTTCATTGACTGCACAGGGATATTTTAAAACTTGAGGAAGGTTAACAGTGTAAACTACCACAAACTGTAGGAAGCACATCATTTTAGATTACAGTATTTCAGCTGTTTCCATTAACAAATGATATCTGGTACTTTCATGCACATGGGACCATTAGCACACTAAATAGAAATTCAATCCTAGCTACTCAGGCAGCTAAGATCAGGAGGATTTCAGTTGGAGGCCAGCCTGGGATAAAAGGTCCCAAGATTCCATCTTAACCAATAAAAAGCTGGGCTTGGTGGCACACGTTTGTCATCTCAGCTAGGGAGGAGGTTGAAGTCTAGATGGTTCCAAGACAGTGCTGGTAAAAAGCGAGACCTTATCTCAAAACTAACTAGAGAAGGCTGGGCACTTTCTCTAGTGAGTCACCCTGTAATCCTAGCTACTCAGGAGGCTGAGATCTGAGGATCGAGGTTCAAAGCTAGCTTGGGCAGGAACGTCTATGAGATTATCTCCAATAAACCACTCAGAAAACTGGAAGTGGTGCTGTGGCTCAAGTGATAGAGCGCTAGCCTTGAGCTGAAGAGCTGAGGGACAGCACCCAGGCACAGAGTTCAAGCCACATGACTGATAAAATAAAACAACAACCCTCCCCCCCAACAAAAAAACAACAACCTAGAGAAAGAAGGTAAGAATTTAGGGGGAGGGGCAGAGAAAACAAATGCAACATAGCAAGTTGTCAGCTGACTTCTGTCAGGAATTTTCAAAGATGTCCACTGCTACTGTTAATAGAAAACACTTAGCTTTGCCCTTTGGAGATGTTTGCCAACTCATGCTATTCTGATGTAGGAGCAGACCCTGCATGAGACTTTATCTGGGAATTTTCTCTGTCATGAGGCTTTTTAGTTCTACATCCCAACAGAGATGGACAAGACTTTATATGTCCAGAGGTACAAAGGAATTGTGCATTTGTGTTCTTCCCCTAATAGTAGCCTCTTGTGGTCTTACTGTATATGAATGCCTATAGTCCTATATGATTTATCATAGCCTGATGTATTTTAGGTCTAGCTTCCACATAGGAGAGAAAACGTGTCATTTGTCTCTCTGAGTCTGACTTACTTAACATGATTTGTTCTAGGTCTACCCATTTCCCTGCAAATGACATAATATTCTTTTTAATGTCAGTGTAAAATTCCATGTGGATAGGTACCACATTCTTTTGGATCCACTCATCTATTGTGGGGCATCTGGGCTATTTCTACAACTTGGCTATTGCAAACAGTGCAGCAATGAGCATGGATGTGCAAGTGTCTTTACAACATCCTGGCTTGTGACATTCTGGGTAGATGTGCAGGAGTAGTATTTAGTCTGGGTCATAGGGGAGATCTATGTTTAGCTTTTTGAACAACCACCAGACTTCTGTCCACAGTGGTTATACTAGTTTACATTCCCACCAGAAGTGCAATAGGGTTCCTTTTCCCACATCCTTGCCAACATTTGTTGTTGATCATATTCTTGATGGTGGCCATTCTAGCTGGGGTGAGATGGAATCTCAGAGTCGTTTTGATTTTCATTTCCTTTATGGCTAGAGATGTTGAGCATTTCCTCCTATGTTTCTTTGCCATTCTGACCTTTTTGTCTGAGAAGGCTCTCCTGAGCTCCTTTGCACATTCAATAATTGGTTTCTTGGCTTTGGGAGTGGTTAATTTGTATATTTTGGATAGTAGAACTTCATTAGCTACACTGGTGGTAAAGAGATTTTTTTCAGTACATTGTCTTTCAAGTTTAGTAAGTATGTCTTCTGCTGTGTAGAAATTTTATATTTTGATGTAATCCCATTTGTCAAGTCCCTCTCCTACCTGCTGTGTTTGGACTCTTTAAAAAAGTTTCTGTTTTATTCTTAATATATATTTGTATAAGCAAGACAGTCATTATCTTCACTTAAAACTAGCATTTGTTGATAAGTGTGGTGATACTCCTATATGTCATAGTTTGGGGGCTGTGGGAGGACTGAGTTGGAGGCTAGCCCAGACTATATACTGAGAATGCTGTCACAAAAAAAATCTATACAAAATTACAGTACCTAGGTTTGAACTTGGGGGTCTTAAGCTCAGTTTGTTTGCTCACCTAGTGTTCTACCACTTGTGTCCTATCTCCAGCCTTGCTTTTATGCTGGTTAATTGAATATAGAGACTCTCACACTTTTCTGACCCTGTTGGCTTTGAACTTGGATCCTCTAGGTCTCAGCTTCCTGAGTAGCTAGGATGAAAGGGCGTGAGTCATGGGGGCCTAGCTTGTTTTTATTTTTTATTGCAAAAATGTTATGTGTTTCCTGTAGAACCATTACCAAGTATGGATCACAAAAAGAAGAATAAAAGTCTTATCACTCAGCGATAGAGGCTGTTAAGACTTCAGTGTTTATCTTTCTTGATCTCCCCCGTTTGTATGGAGTATTTTCATTTTGCAGGTGAAGAGGCGGCTCAGGGAGGATGGATGTTTGTATGTGTATTCTGCCCCCTCCCTTTATTCATCGACTTATTTTTCTGCCTGTCAACTTCTTGTACGAAACAGATTTGAGGTGTCAGGACTGACACAGCCCTGTGGAGAACCATGTCTCAGGCTATTTGGAATCATGTGACTGTTTGCATTTCTACACACAATGAAACCTCATGAAGAAGAATCCAGTGGCTAAACTTGGCGGAGAATGCCTGTAATCCCATCACTTGTGGGGGGAGGGGCAGGGATTGTATATTCATTGCCAGCTTGGGCCAAACAGTGAGATCTTGTCGCCCAAAACAAAACAAAAACAAATAAGCAAAAAAAGACTCCATGTTACTCTTCCAGAAAAGCTGGCTTCAGAGCTGAGAGGTGTGTACTGGCTCTAAAGACAGAGGCCCTAGGCAAGCTGTGGATGGAGACACAGGGCACCAGACAAAGCCCAGGACAGATGGACAAGCATTCTGATATCACATTCTGATGCCTTGCCTAACAGAGGACAATTAGCAGCCACAAGCTGTAATGTGACTGCAAAGAAAAGAAGGCTATTATTTTTTTTATAATGCCTTTAGCAAAATATTTAAGACTCCAATAATGAGTGCTCATTGGCATCACCGAGACTCTGTGTGTGTGTGTGTGTGTGTGTGTGTGTGTCCCCGGAGGAGTGGTTATTTTCCATGGCTGAGGCTGCTCTTGGTATTCTCTCTGGGCTCTATCAAGAAGCTCTCATCTGAATGAGGAAAGTGAGCTCAATGGCACTCCTGACCATATGTCTAACCTCCAACCAATATCCAGTATAGCCTTGGTTTCTGGTTCTCCATTTTCTTCTCTCTCGCAGCTTCACCCATGCTCCCTCTCTCTGTAATCTGGGGATGAGGCTTTGACAAGATGTAATGCGTCTGTAATCCTAGCTACTCAGAAGGCTGAACTCTGAAGAACGCAGTTCAAAGCCAGCCTGAGCAAGAAAGTCCATGTGACTCTTATCTCCAGTAAACCACCAGAAAACCAGAAGTGGTGCTTCAAAGTGGTAAAGGGCTCACCTTGAGTGATAAAGCTCAGGGACAGCACTCAGGCCCTGAGTTCAAGCCCCATGACTGACAGAAAAGAAAAAATAATGTAATGAGTTTACATCAGTCCATCCTTAACCATCAATCTCCTCCTGTATTAGTCCATAGAAGGCCAGCCTCTGCTATACCCTGACTCCCACCCTTAGGCTAAAAGTAAAACTGTGTGCAAGGTGCTACTCACCTGGTGCTCAATTAAGATAGTGTTGTATTTATGTATATAGCTGAGCTTTGTGGTGCTCAGCTATAAAACCAGCACTGAGTAGGCTGAGACAGTAGGATAGAGAGTTTGAGGGTAGCTGGGTTATATAGTGAAACTTTGTCTCCAAAACAAAACAAAAAAAGGTATATGTGTCATAACCATTATAAAAAATTCTTGTACCATATAAGCTATAATTATGTAATTGCTGTAAATTACATTTGTATACATGTGTGTTGGATAATTTGCATTTCTTTAGCTACCAGTAATGGTGCTGGTACATACTGATCTATTTAATTATGCTTCTTACTTTTAATTAAAAAGTTAAAAATAACATACTTTTTTTCTGATTTTCTTAGATGTCACAATAGTTGGAGGCCACCACTATGTGTTATTTCTTTCTCTTCTCAGATTTCCTTCTCTCTGCACTGTAGACATCTTGGCCTATGTACTTTGAATGGGGTTGCTGTCCACCCATTACAAGGTATTTTGTGGTGACCTTTGTCTCTAACTGCTAGATGCAAATCCTGTAGCCCAGGTGTGACAACCCCAACATCTTCAGACATTGCCAAATGCCCCCTGCAGGGAAAACCCCCAATTAAGACTATATATACCCCATGGGGTTCTGCCCAAACTGAGGTCCATGTCCAATTTCCAAAGCGTTAGGGTATATCCTGACAGAAAAATAACATGTTCAAAGATTACTCTAAAGATCTCTGATGAGACATTTTTGGTGGTCCAGTTATTGTTTCTCAGGGATTTGTATCATGTACATTTAGTTAACTTGGAGTTATACTATCCCAAATTCTATTTCCCAGGATTTTCTTACTTTCGTTTCCCAGAGTTCCTTCCTTTCATTTCCCAGAATTCCTTGCCTTGCGTGGTTCTGGAACAGACTTGGTTGTGAGAGAACTGGGAAGAGATTTGGAAAATGGAGGGGCAGGGCTCCCTGTTTTGCTGTGGTTAGAGGTGTAGGGGGTGTCTTAGCCCATACTGGCCTGCACTGTGGGTGTAGGCTAATCATTCTTCTTGTTTCTTCTTCCAATGTCTGGAATTCTGGATCAGACTCTTGGGTGGCCTGCAGTGAAGTGCCCCAGCCTCCCTGCCTGACACACGCTATTCAAGCAGGCTGGAGCCTTGGAGGTATTGAGACACCAGTGGGGCTCCTTGGAGAGCCGCATACCGCTTGGGTTTCTTTCTCATGGTTCTAGAGTGATCTGCTTTCATTTTGTTCTTAGTCACTCTTGCCTTGTGTCTCTCTTCTTTTCTCAGAGGTCAGCCTGCTAACTTGAAATATAAAGGCAATGGATCATCACTAGATGGCTCTTAACAGACCTGTCTTATCACTCAGGGAGGACAGGCATCTATCTAGTTAGGCTCCTGAGACCGACTGATACCTACTCTTGGCCTTCTGGCACGCCTTGAGAAGTGACACATTGCTCAAAATGGCTTGGAGGAAAGTGTTTTGTTCTGTACCCTGAGAACCATCAGAAGAGGAAGAGAACTGGGTCATGGCTAGACTTTCCCCTCCCCCCCCACAAAGCCCCCCACCACCAGTGGATCATTACTTCTTAATACATTCGTTCTTAGTAATGGCTCAACAGAATCATTGAGAATCATTACGGGTAGTAGACTCGCGAGAGGATTCATCACCAGGCAGAAACATTTTGTGCAAATTCAGGCCAAGTTCCTCAAAACTCAGTATTTGGAAGTGTCCATCTCCTCTGAGTCTGTGATATCTTCTCCTTCCCCAAATCTCCTCAGTGCCACACAGTCTTCTGAAGACAGATATCCTGTTACCTAGGCTACAAGGGGTTAATTTACCCAACTGTCTGCGGACTCTGTGGCTTATTTCATATTTATTTCAATTATAGAAGTATACTGGACCAGTGTATTTATTTTAAATCACATTATCTACAGCTTCCCAAGCATGTGTCAACAAAAAGAACGGTTTCAATTTAGTAGACTTTGAAATGGTGTGCAGTTTATCCTCACTTCAATTATGCTCTCTACAGTA
The DNA here is from genome assembly GCF_024711535.1 of Dipodomys merriami. Taxonomy (NCBI): domain Eukaryota; kingdom Metazoa; phylum Chordata; class Mammalia; order Rodentia; family Heteromyidae; genus Dipodomys; species Dipodomys merriami. The sequence continues at coordinate 60,142 of NW_027206457.1, forward strand.
AGTCATGGGAGCTGCAGGATTATTCAGGACAAGGTAATGCTATCTGAAGGCATTGATTTTTCCCTCCTCTTCAAGAAGAGCTCACTGAAAGATGTACTGGAGTTTCCTTCAAGGAAACACAAAAATACATTTCTCAGCTGCAACTTCTGAGAAATCTCAGTCTTGGGCTCTGGATGAAGCCGCCAAGGAAATGTCTAACCTTTAAAGAAAGACACACACAGCTAATTGCAAATGAATGACCAGAGGAGAATGCTTAGTATTTATTTATTTATTTTTGCTTAAAACGAGGGGACATGGGTAGAAGAGAGGAAGAGTAGGATATTAGAGAATTCCTGTACTCTTATTGACTTATGAATAAATATTATCAGCTAAGTTCTGGGTTAGGAGATGCAGTTATAGTAGAAAGCATAGGTATAGGTATAGGTATAGTAGAAAGCATAGGTTTCATAGGTATGGAAGTGTTCAGCAGCCTAAGGCCACATGCATAGGACAGTTGTGACAAGCTTGCCTTAATATTCTATGTCACCATCTGTTTTCTATTATTCCTCACACTTTTCAACAAAAAGGGCCTGCATTTCATTGAGATTGCAGAATACATGGCTGGTCCTGTGAACATACAGTCGTGTCTGTTCCCATGGAGTTTAGAGATGGTGGGAGGGATGCTCATCTCTAATTAGTAGCCGAGCCACAAATTCCGGTGTCATGAGGACTATTCAGGGACAGGTGCAGGGTGCTTACAGGGTTTGTGCCTCAATCTGCTATACCAAATATCTGAAGCTGGATTCTTTATTAGGAAAAGGGTGTTAGTTAGCACTCACTTCCAAGGGCAAGGTGCTGTGGTACTGGCACTGGTTTCTGGTGAAGGCCATACAGGGGTGGGGAGGGAGGGAGAGAGAGAGAGATAGAGAGAGACACACAGAGAGAAACAGAGACCGAGAGAGAGACAGAGATAGAGACTCTTATAACCACTCACTTTTCATGAGAATTAACCCATCCATTCAAAAGATCAGCATTCATCCCTTTTGAAGGTCATGACCCATCACCTTCTTTAGGCTCCTCCTTTTAAAGATCGCAGCACCTTTCTCTATTGACACATTGGGGAAGTAAGCCTCAATTTGAGTCTTGCAGGGACAAACCATATTTAAAGCAGGACATGGTGTGATGACCTAGGCAGGCTGGAGCTAACTGAAGGCAATAGACATCAGAACGATAGGTGAGTAAACACACATCTAGCTCTAGGGAGACCCTTCCAGCCAGTGGGCACAGCACGTGCTAAGGCCCCCAGGCAAGGGGAATCAGGTGAGACTCAGAGAGAAATCATTGTGAGCACAGCCTGGTGAACAAGGAGTTGGCTAGGATCCTGTCTTTGCTTTGGCAAGAACACCAGGCATGGGTGTGCTATGGCTGGATGTGCATGTCTGATCCTCTAATTAATCTAGCCTTCCTTAATATTTCAGTGCTCTGGAAAGGACAGGGTTGGCTTAAAAAATAAATAACACCCTAAATCTCAATCTCCTCCAAATAAGATTCTAAGTTTTTTAAGTAACCAGCCTCCCCCTGCTAAAACTCTGTAGCTAATTCAGCCCTGAACAGAAAGTTACTGTTATTCTCCGTTCTAATGTTGTGTGTATGACTCCAAGGAGTCTTCTACAGTATTTGTCCTAATGTGTTTGGATCATTTCACTTAGCACGTCTTCAAGGTTCACCTACTTTGTAGAATATATCAGAATTTCCTTCCTTTTTAAGGTTGCATAGTATTCCATTGTATGAATAGGCCACATTTTGGTTTTCTAGTCATCTGGTAAAGAATGTTTGGGTTACATTTGTTTGTTTATTTATTTATTTATTCTATGCCAATCCTGGGGCTTGAACTCAGGGCCTGGGTGCTGTCCCTGAGCTTTTTTTTTTTTTTTTTCTGCTGAAGGTTAGCATGCTACTACTTGAGCCATATTCCCACTGCTTTTTAATGATTAATCAGAGATAAGAATCTCACAGGCTTTCCTGTCTCAGCTGGCTATAAACCACGATCCTCAGATCTCAGTCTCTGGAGTAGCTAGAATTGCAGGCATGAGCCACCAATGCCTGGCCACTTTATTTTTTGTAAACTTTCTAATTATGTTACTATGCTTGCTTGCTTTATTTATTTATTTATTTTTGTGGTAGGGCTTGAACTGTAGGCCTGGGTGCTGTGCCTGAGCTCTTCAGCTCAAGGCTAGCACTCTACCACTTGAGCCACTTCTGGTTTTCTGGTGGTTAATTGGACATAAGAGTCTCATGGACTTTCCTGTCCGGGCTGGCTCTGAACTGAGATCTTCAGATCTCAGCCTCCTAAGTAGCTAGGATTACAGGTGTGAGCCACTGGTGCCTGGCTCTATGCTTTGCTTTCTTCCTATCCTTTTTTTTTTTTTTTTTTAAATTATCATCCTCAAATAGTTGTACAAAGGGGTTTCAATTCAACATGGCAATTTACACATATAATGTACCTTGGCTATCTTTTTCATCATTCTCCCCTCTCTCCTCTCTCCCCACCCACCTATCTCCTCCAGTTACTGAGTTCTATTTTCACATATGCACATTGAATATCATGACTGTATTCACCCATGTTTCCTCCCTGTGTTATCTGTCCCCTTCTCTTATATCCTACCCACCTCATTTAAGACATGGTTTAGTTTCTTGCTATTGATTTTGTTAAACTCCCTGTTGTTCCCAGGGGCCACATCATGGAAGTCCATCCTGGAGTATACCATACTTTTGTGACCCTGCGTGTGTGTTTATATATGTTTGTATTTTAGGCCTCTGTGATTGCGTCGAGGAGTTGTGGCACTTGGGAGCCACTTCCTCGTGTGGTTTTATTCTGTAGCTTGTAAACATCTATGGACCCATTCATGGATGGAAGGCTTCTGTATGAACAGAACGTTCGTTTGATCTTTCTTTAAGAAGGGGCCGGGGGTAGGATGGGGTAGGGCTGCAGAAGGCAGCAGTGGTATTTTGGGAAAGGACTTTTTCAAAAAGTAATTATGGAAATTTCATCAAGGAGTTGAAGACTTTTAGGAGGGTCAGACATAAAAATTACAATGTGCAAATTAGACTTGGGAAGAATGATTTTAATTGAAGCCGCTATTCCCAAGCCTCAATCCCCTATCTCCTGTCATCTCAGAATGATCATTTCACCCTCATCAAATACCTTGTCTCCCCTGCTATGGCCTCAATATGCCACTGAAGTAAGAGCATCGACTTAACAGGCTCTAATTGGGGACTCTAAGTGAACCCTAAGAGGTGAATCTGTGAAACGATTTGGTAACCATGGCAAGCCAGCAGCAGATAATTTTGAGGTTAGTGCAATCTTGGGTGCTACCTTCTTTGTCCATGTGAAAGGCCCTTCTGTTGTTTTTTTTTTTGTGTGTGTGTGCATATAATTTTATTTTATTATTGATTGATTTTTATTGTCTTTAAGTAGTTGTACAGAGTTGTTTCAATTCAACATGCCAGTTTGTGAGTACAATGCATCTGTGAAAGGCCCTTCTTGCAAAGAGAAAGGAGCCTTGAAGGCTTTCTTAGAAGTTGATTTCATTCATTCATTCATCCAATCATTCATCCAGGATTATTTATGAACTGGCTGTTATGGAACTGGGAATAAAATGGTGAATCATTGGCTCTATCCATACAACACTGGAGCTTAAATTGTGCAGGAGACACAGAGTTTTTAGGGGGTGATGAGAGACTGTAACATGCTAGAGAGAAGCAGTGCACACTGTGGAAGAATGTCCAAAGTGGCACAGGACTTCTACTTGGGCCCTGTTGATAAGCTACTCATAGGCATTTGTGTTTTGCTGTTTATCCAATGGGAATGTATGAAGAATTAATCTGGACTGTGTGTGATTCTAACATGGCTAGAAGAGTATCGCCTCTGCTTGATGAGAGACAATCAGTCTGAGTATTTGTTTTATGAGTGATGTTGCTAGGAGCTTTTCCACATAGAAGGCAACTTTTTAACTAGGAAGGCAGTGATGGGAAGCTTGGTCAGGTGACTCTTGTAATGGGCAACAGGGCACTGGCACTGGGAAAGTGATGGAGAATGTGGAGGGAGATGTGTGACCTCTGAAGGTCTGAACCACATACTACAAGCTTCTCATATTTCTCTCCAGTTCCTGGTTCTTCTCCATTTACTTAGCCTCAAAATCCATCCTCATGACCTTAGTGGGAATTCAGACAAGAGTCTTTCATTATGTGTGTGTGTGTGTGTGTGTGTGTGTGTGTGTGTGTGTGTGTGTGTGTGTGTGTGTGTGTGTGTTGTGCACATGCCAGTCCTGGGGCTTGAACTCAGTGTCTGGGTGCTATTTCTGAGCTTTTCCATTTAAGGCTCTACCATTCCAGTTAGTGCTCTACCATTGGAGCCACAGCATCACTTCTGGCTTTTTGGTGTTTAATTGGAGATAAACATCTTATGGATTTTTCCTGCTTGGTCTGGCCTTGAACCATGATATTAGCTTCCAGAGTAGCTAGGATTGCAGGCATCAGCCACTGGTGCCTAGTGCTTTTCTTTGAGTTTCAAAAAGCCAGGCCTCAGAGGAATAGGAGGACTGGAGTTGCTTATAAGGAAACATTGCATCACAGGCTAGAGTCACTTGCTAGTGACCTCCATTCTCTCCCTTTCACATCTCTTGTTGGTCTTTATTTTTTTTGGGGGGGGTCCAGTCGTGGGGCCTGAACTCTGGGCCTGGGCACTGTCCATCAGCTCTTCAGATCAAGGCTAGCGCTCTACCACTTGAGCCACAGCACCACTTCCGGCTTTTTTCTTTTTGCTTATGTGGTACTGAGGAATGGAACCCAGGGCCTCATGCATGCAAGGCAAGCGCTCTACCACTGAGCCACCTTCCCAGCCCCCCCCCTTTTTTTTGTCGGTCGTGGGGCTTGAACTCTGGGCCTGAGCGCTGTGCCTCAGCTCTTCAGCTCAAGGAGAGCGCTCTACCACTTGAGTTACAGCGCCACTTCCAGTTTTCTGGTGGTTTATTGGAGATAAGAATTTCATGGACTTTCCTGCCTGGGGTGACTTTGAACCACGATCTTCAGATCTCAGCCTCCTGAGTAGCTAGGATTACAGGTGTGAGCCACCGGTGCCCGGCTCTTGTTGGTCTTAAAGGTTGCTGGTTGCAGACCTTCCTTCCTGCCTCCCACCCCTGAATCCCTTTGCCCAGTCTACCTCTGGCAAATTGAGGCATACATACTTTCTGAGGCTGAGAGGAAGGAGATGTTAGCACAGTTCTCTCTCTTTTCTTTCTGTTTCTGATAGCATTTCTGGCACAGTTGCAGCACCTTAAGATTTTAGCTGCTGGCAGCCAGCACTCTCCTTGCTCCGGGCCTGGTGTGTCTGGGCCCTGAGAACCCTTCCAGTATCCTTTATTTCTCCAGTTCTAGCACAGCAGCTTCTCCCTGTGGCTCTCTAGCTTATCTCCTGCTGGTGTTCATTGGCCTTTGATGATACATTTAGGTTTTCTAAGCAATTTTTTTTCTCTGTTACATGCTCTAGGGAGGCCCAAGGTCTGTTTCCTAACTGGATTCTGATTGTCACCCAGAGTTGGAGGGCCAGGAGGGTTCATGAAGGAGAGAGATGGACGAGTTCTGGGTTGAAGAAGCTACCTGGTAGGTGTGTAAGGGCCAGACACAAGTTTCTGTAAGATTGTACCTGGTGACTACTTGAGTACCCACTCCTGTGATCACCATTGCTTGCAGCCCTTAGGAGCTATGAAATTAGTCTCTGTACACCATTGACTTTTCTTAACTCGGCTAACTGGTAGGTACTCCTCTTGGAATCCAGTGATCCCATCTGCACGTCTGAACTCTACAGTATGTGGACATCTGCAGGATAACTCTCACACCTTTAGATGGAGGATGGGGCCCTAACCTCTAATTAGCCTTTCAGCCTTGGCCCCAGTGATAAAGTCATAAAGGAAGAATGTTTACATCTCATTTTGCTTCCCATGCAAGAACTAAAAAGGTCAGGTCTGGCTATTACTGTAGAGATCATCATCCAGATCCAGTCTTTCATTTTACAGGCAAAGATATTGAGGCTCAGGGAAGGGATATTGGCTGTCCCAGAATTCCTAGCTCATCTGGCATCACCCACAGTTTGGTGAATATTTAACATTATTAAAAAAAATAGAGAATCTCTTACTCCTACCTGCATATTCACACATCTTTTCTAAATTTTAAAATGTTTTGTATCTGAGAGTAGATGTAGCTACTGAATAGAAGTCTTCCTGTGTCTATGGTTTTATCTATCCACGTGTATTTGGTTGCATAAAAATGTCTAAGATCTACTTTGGGGTTCTGTAGAGGAGAACTCTTTCTGAAATGATACTTGAACTGTTAAATTTCCTCTGAAATCTCAATTGGAGGTGAAACCTTCTAAAAGGCTGACACAAGACTAAAGTGGATTAAGGTTGAAAATTTCCAGAGGCTTTGTCTCAGATCAGTGAAGTATTTCTAATCACTTTCTGTCATTATCAAAACCAGAACAGCTTTGGAGTCTCATGATCTGCCATCATTATTTTGAAGCACTGTGTATGATAGTCTAGAGAATTGTAGACTCAAATTCTTGCTATCAAGACCAATTTAGAAGAGGGAGGGGGATCTGGATCCTTAACTTTATTAGACTTCCAGGTCATCTTTTGGAGAAAGATACTGCTCCTTCCTTATTTTACCTTTTTTTTTCCTTTTAGTTTTCTAAAAAAAGAAAATAAATGCCTCAGATTTAGTGTTGAGGTTTCAACTGTGTTGGTTTAGGATGCTAACTAAGCAATCTGTTTGAATAGTTAGAAGACACATATAATTTACAAATCTACCCTCCCCCCAGGACTGCATTCTTTATCTTTAATAAAACAATCTGTCCAGGTTTAGGCAGATTATTTGTGAGGTTATTTAACAGGTACATGTGTAAACCCAAGCTTCTCTTGATTCCATTCCTTGTGAAATTCCAAGAGGCATTAGTAAGGAAAAAGTTTCGAATCTGTGTCTTTGCATAAATTTCATCATCTCCATCAGAATCCTTAAGGAATTACAATAACAGTGATTCATTCATAATTCACCATTTCCATTATCTTCTTTCTACATCTAGTGTGTGTGTGAGGGGGGTAAAATTTATGGCTTCATTTACATCGTGTTCTATGAATAATAGAAGAAATACAGTAAAGACCCATGGAAATGTTCCTGCAACAGAGGCACTTTGAAACACATCCACATCACAATAGGCTCTGTGGAGCCTGCAGCTGCGCAGGGCTGGGTTTCAAAGAGGCCATTCTCATTACCCAGAGTCTTCTCGTTCTTTGAACTTCAAAGCAGAATGAGGAGACCTTAAGTGATATGGGGTAGGTAAGTGATGAAATTGTAACTTCAGGTATAAAGTACCTTCAATTATGTGCATGGGGGAGAGGGGAACATGACCATTGGGTGGAGCAAATAGGTTAGCTCAGAATGCTATTTGGCTGGCTGGCAGGAACACATTTCCAGATTTCTTTGAGCTGTTGCGGTTTTAAAGGTGATCTAGCTCAAAACCCTCCCTTTGCAAATGGGGAAACCAAAGCACAGAGAAACAAAGTGGATTTCTTCAAGGTAGAGAGAGGGCCAGGATCACAGGGAGACACCCTCCTTCCTGGTCCTTGTTACCTTTGTTTTTGAACTGCAAAGTACCTTGGCTTCGCGACACAGCAATAAACCTAGCAGTAATCCTCTTGGTGAAGGATTTTTTTTTCAAACAGGGAGCAGAAATATTTTCAAGGATCCCCCTCCTCGCCCCAAATAATAATCTCTCTCAATTGAAAATCTTCCCTGGAAAACATTTTGAGATTTGAAGAAAGAAATTTGTCATACTTCTGCGATTAAGTAAATCTCATTTTTCTTCTCCCAAGGGATGACAATGAAGCTGATGAAAAACCTTTTGCTGCTCAGATCTCTCCCCCTGCTGTCTGGTAGGAGCCCAGTGCCATATTTTATTACCCCTCCATCCATGGAAGAATAAAAACAACCCATATCTTTAAAGAATGGTCTGTCCTTTGAATCAGTAGCTTTCCAGCGATCAGAGGGGGAATCACGGTGGCAAAGCCAAACCCCTTTGGCATAACAGAAGCTCAGTGTATTTTTATTGAAAAGATTAAATTAAAAAAAGTGTGCTTTTACTTGTGGTTTGTTGTGGGCTATAAAGAATCATTTCTAAAACCTGGCACCTTCCTGGTACTTGCCATTCCAGCCCTGGCTCATTGCTACCTAGTTTCTAAAGAAATGAAGATCATGGAAAAAAAAATCATAGATTAAGCTTTGGGGAAGGATCCCTTGCTTCTTAGAGAAGATTCACATTGCATGCTATGTCTGTAATTTTATTAGAGCTACTCAGATACCGTATTAGTGAGAGGGCCTTTTTGTAGCTGGAAAGGGCAACTGATATTAGTAGGCAAAATGCATACAAATTCAACAGCTCCGTGATTCACAGATGCATATTCTCTGTGATCCAACATGTCTAATACATTTAGTCATGCACAATAAAAACCAAACAAAAGAATCAACCATCAGCCTTTCACTGCCTGGCTTCCCACCCCAAGCTTTAAGGAATTCCTCTAGTTATGCCCGTCAAAACAAAATACTGTTTCTCCCTCTCAAATGAATAGGAAAACTCAAAAGAGCATTTACTATAGTTTGGGGGGGGGGCGGGGTGTGAAGGAGGGGAAAGGGAACAGATCATTCTGTTTACCTTTTTTGTGCTAAGTGCTGGCCTGCATTGTCCAGAAGCCCAATTTGAAAACAAACTGATCTCATGTTATAGAGAATTCTATTACTGTATGTTCGGATAGGCAAATGCTAAGCTAAGAACAACACAGCATGTTTGAATTTCTATACCACACAAAGTAGCCAAGGTTTGTTCTACTGTGTTTCAAAAGTCTGCACAGTAAAGTAAAATCAATCTGATTAAGGTAGTCCTTGGATTCCACAATCAACTACATTGCCTGCCTAATTTTTCAGTGTGTAATTTTTTACATAATATGAGAATATTCATTCATGTAGGCTTAGGACAAAGATCAGATTTTTGATTCAAATTTGTAAGACTTTTTGAGAATATTAAGAACTATAGCTGTTCTACTCTCAACCTATATTATTACTCTCAACTTATATTGTTTTCTGCCCTCATGGGAAGAGTGTAAATTAAGCTTATACCTACTTTGTTTCTGGACTCTGGTTCTCTTTTATCTGTATATAGAGACTCTTTAGTTTTGTATGTGCCGGTGCTGGGGCTTGAACTTGGGGACTGAGGGCTTTCTTATTCAAAGCTGGTACTTTACCACTTGAATGACATAACCACTTCTGGCTTTTTTTTCCTGGTTAATTGAAGAAAATAGGGCTCACAGACTTTCCTGCCCCAGCTGGCTTCAAACCACAATCTCAGATCTCAGCCTCCTGAGTAGCTAGGATGACAGGCGTGAACCACTGGCACCTGGCAAGAATCAGCTTTTGTTGAACATTTCTCTCACAGTTCTTTTCTGAAAGAGATGTGGATTTAAAATACAGCTTCCAGTCTTATTGAGGTTAGAGAGAGAGTCTCTGTAGTGTAAACTTTTTTGTCTACAGGGGTTTTGCCTTATTTCTACTTTATTTGTACCTGCCAGCAAGAGCAATATGACATGTCTAAGAAGTCATGCAGAATTGGTGACTTTGTGACTTAAGGGTGAACATAGAACATCCAGATGAAAAGCCCAGCATTCATGATGCTCTAGTTCAGTGGCTCTCAAATGGGGTTCTCAAAACAGGAGCCACAGGGAGACATTTTGCTTTACTATGAGAAAGCTATATTATTAGGACAATCAGAAGTACCAAGAGTAGAGTAGGCTTGCTGATAAAATCTGAAATTCCCTGACAATAGTCAGGGGGAAGTCAATCTCTCCAGAGAGTATATTCCCATCTTCCTTACCACTTGACTGAAAGGTGCTTTGGCTTTTGTTTTTGTGTTTGTTGTTGTTGTTGTTTTGCATACCAGGGTTTGAACACAGGCGCCTAGCACTTGCTCAGCTTTCTTGCTCATGGCTGGTATATGAGCCACTCGTCCAGCCCAGCATTTTGCTGGCTAATTGGATGTCTTGTGGATTTTTCTGCCTGGTCTATCTTCCAGCTGTGATACTCTAGATCTTAGCTTCCTGAGTAGGTAGGATTACAGATGTGAGCCATTGGCACCCAGAAATGCTTTGATTCTTTATCAAAAGCATGATGAGGATATTTAAGGACAGACTCCAATTTCTATTTTTTTTTTCTGGCCTCATATTTGGAGCTAACCTGTTGGAAATATACTTTAAATGTATCTATCTTTTAAGGCAATTGTAGGATACAGAGCTAACAGAGCTCAATTCATTTCCAGACTTCATTTTCAGAATCCATATGTAGCCACACATTGACATGGAAGGTATATTCCACCTTTTATTATTTATTTATTTATTCATTTTTGTCAGTAGTGTGGCTTGAGCTCAGAGCCTAGGTGCTGTCTCTGAGCTCTTTTTGCTCCAGGCCAGTGCACTACCACTTTGAGCCACAGCATCACTTCCAGTTTTCTGGTGGTTAATTGGAGATAAGATCCTCAGTGACTTTCTTGCCCGGACTGGCTTTGAACAATAATCCTCAGATTTCAGGTTCCTGATTATGTCATGTACTACCAATGCTTGGCTGTCTCTCACTTTTAACAGCTCCAGCATAGTAGATCTTAGTTATTTCTCCTGCAGTTTTCAGTTCTATTTTCTTTCACTCAGATCTATGTTTGAGATCCACTGACATTCTTTTGTGTAGCTCTAGATTTTTCCCCTTATTACTGATTAGTATTCTATTGTACATCTATGCCACAGTTTATTAATCTTTTTATTCATAGATGAATATTTTGAGTAGTTTCTAGCTTTTGACTGTTATGAAGAGGGCTGCTATGAACATTCTAGAAGATGCTTATATCTTACCTATTGCTGTTCATGAACCATGGCAAAGAACCAGTACTGATGTATTTTCTCTCATGAGTCTTGCAAGTTTTCTTGGCAATTCTTTGTCCTATGTGGGCCCATCATACACCCTCTCAGCTGGAGGATTCAAGATGGCCTTACTTAGGTCTGGCATTTGGCATTTACTGGCTTTTAGCAGCGGCATTTTGTATCTCCTCCAACTGCTTTTATTCTCTAGTAGGTTAGATAGGCCTTCCTTCCTGGAAATCCTAGAGCTGTGTTCCAAGAAAGGAAAAGCAAAAGCTGGCAGGCAGCTTGAGGTCCATCTCTAGAACTTGTACACTGTTGCTGTCAAATGGCCAATCCTAAGTCAAGAGGCTGGAATAGACTCTTTGAATGAGAGGAGCTGCTAAATATTGTGCTCATGTTCTAAAACCAACAGCAATCTCTCCTGGTGACTATTTTAGCATTCCTGTAGGATTACCTGGGAGTGAGTTTTGGGTGAAAGTTTAAGAGATACTGTGAGATAACTTTCCAGAGTAACAGTTGCCCAGCACCCTCATCCTCCAGCCTGTTGGATTTCTTCACATCTTTGCTGACACTTGATATTTGAGAATCCTTCTTCTTTTAAAGGCAAATAACAGGTTGAGAAGGTGGCTCAGTGGTAGAGTGCTTGCCTTGCATGCATGAGGCCCTGGGTTCGATTCCTCAGCACCACATAAGCAGAAAAAGCCGGATGTGATGCTGTGGCTCAAGTGGTAGAGCGCTAGCCTTGAGCTGAAGAGCTGAGGGACAGTGCCCAGGCCCAGAGTTCAGGCACCATGACCGGCAAAAAAAAAAAAAAAAGGACAAATAATATGAAGGCACACCCAAAACAGTTAGCTCCTCTAATGCACAAATTTCAACTTCATTTTGTATGTGGCTATAAAACCCCCCCACCAAACCTTCCTTCCATCCCTTTTTGACATACTCAGGGCATTTGTGTACCTCTTTCTGAGCCAAAGGACTCAATCCTTTTTCCTGTTCCAATAGTAGTGTCTTATGTCATTGAGATAGTAGATGTTAGAAAACTTAAGATCCTACTTTTCTATTTATTTTCCTTCCTTCCTTCCTTCCTTCCTTCCTTCCTTCCTTCCTTCCTTCCTTCCTTCCTTCCTTTCTTTCTTCCTTCCTTTCTTTCCCTTCTTTCTTTCTTTCTTTCTTTCTTTCTTTCTTTCTTTCTTTCTTTCTTTCTTTCTTTCTTTCTTTCTTTCTTTCTTTCTTTCTTCTTTCTTTCTTTCTTGGTTGTGGGGCCTGAACTCTGGACCTGGGTGCTGTCCCTCAGCTCTTCAGCTCAAGGCTAGCACTCTATCACTTGAGCCATAGCACCATTTCAAGCTTTTTCTGCTTATATGGTGCTGAGGTATCGAACCCAGGGCCTCATGCATTCAAGGCAAGCACTCTACCACTGAGCCACCTTCCCAGCCCATAGATCCTTATTTTTAAGAGGAAAAAGACCCCCCCTTTTTTGCCAGTCCTGGGGCTTGAACTCAGAGCCTGGGCACTGTCCTTGAGCCTCTTTGTGCTCAAGGCTACCACTCTACCATTTGAGCCACAAAGCCACTTCTGACTTTTTTTGAGTACTTTATTGGAGATAAAAGTCTCACAGAGACTTCTCTGCTCAGGCTGGCTTCAAACTGCAATCCTCAAATCTTAGCCTTCTGAGTGGCTAGGTTTACAGGCTTGAGCCACCACTGCCCCTCAAGATCCTTAAGTTTTATTGAAACATGAGCTTTCAGATTAAAGCATTTGTAATTGATACCAGCCATGTGTGTAGCCAGGTGTGAATACTGCCTCACAAACTGGTGTGTGTGAAATACATAGTTACTTTTTACAACCTGATTTAATTTTCTTGTTGAGCTTCTGTCCTGAGAGAGATGGATGCAAAATCTCAGTGTGTTCCTGGCCTGTATACTTCTTTTATGTGTGTCTAATTTCTGGGGCAAAGAAAATGGTCATTATTGGGTTACTCATGCCTGAGCTGTGAACAGCAGCTTTGGAGTAATGCCAACATTGAACACTGAGCTCACAAAATTAAAAAATGGTTTTATGTTGAAGCAAGTGTGTGTGAGAAATGAATGGATGTGTACTAGGTCAGTGAAATGAATGAATGAAGATGTTGTTCTTAGCATAGAAGGAGGTCAACAAATAATATCTAGAAATAAAAATTAAAGTAATGATAGTAAGTAGGTTGTTTATATATGTCAGAGATATAAAAGCAATGAAAATAGGGTAAGGGAGGGAGTTGCTGGTGTGTGTGTGTGTGTGTGTGTGTGTGTGTGTGTGTATGTGTGTGTGTGTATACACTAGTTCAGGGGCTTGAACTGGGGACCTCACATTTTCATTTGGCTTTGGCTTTTTCACTCAAGGCTGGTGCATTGCCCCTTGAGCCATACCTCCACTTCCAGCTTTTTGGTGGTTAAGCGGCGATAAGAGTTTCACTGACCTTTCTGTCTGGGCTGGCTTCAAACTGCAATCCTCAGATCTCAGCCTCCTGAGTAGCTAGGGGTACAGGCGTGAGCCACCAGCTTACATTGTTGCATTTCCACCAGCTTACGTTGTTGCATTTTGTATGTCTTGTACAACTCTTTAAGTTTTTGAGTATGTATCTTTATGTCTTTGATAAACATAAAATTAAAAATAGCCTTATCAGAAGGCCTGCTGTGTAATGAGACCTCAATGAGCTTTTAACATTAATTTTATTATCCCTAGTGTTCTCAGCTTGTTAGTTCTAAGCAGTTGTCTGTGATGTCTGTGATGATCTGATGGTTGGATTTTAGTCAACACAAGAACTCTATTAAACCTCAAGAAGTAAAAGGAGCACAGCCAAATTGTATACACTGAGCTATGGCTCTGGCTGGGATGCCAGGATTTCATTTACCTTCAGCTATGTGCTTTTATCTCCATAGGACAGAAGGGGATGCTCAGTCTTAGAAGGGTTAAAATTGTCCTCCATGACACGATAAGAGAGAAGTGATTCTGGCATTGGAGCCTAGCTTTGAGCTTAGATCCATGCTCCTCCCTTACCAGTTTCATCCAGGCCATCATAACCCAGAGAGGCACAATGTCCAGTGATATTCTTTTCATCCATTCACACAGGATGTCTGGATGCTTGCAGGACAGGTGCAACTGGCAAGATGTGGCTACATCTGTGTCCTCTGGTTGATAAACAGACCCCTAGGCTAGGGCCCCGGCAGCTGACTCACCGGCCTGCCCTTCTGATTATGTGGTTAGCATGCTCAATTTGGCCAAATCTGGAGCCACAGAACTCATTTGCTATTTGTTAAATCTTTTCAACTATTCCTGACAGAACAGCTTTGTCCCCCCCTCCTGGTAAGGTAGGTAAAGGCTGAATGTAAACACTATTCATCCTGTTCACAAGGAAGCCAAGTGGCTTGAGCTGCCAAGATGGCCTTGTGACCCTCCAACATCTGTGATGCTTCCATCTTAACCCTAGATCAAGTGGTCAGAAGTGGAGGGATTGGAGGTAGTTTTCCTAGAGTTGCACAAGGTTGGATGCATACTGCAGAAATATAGGGGTATGCAGAAAAATATAGAAAGAGTATGAGGACGAGTGGGAAAAGAGATGACCCATCCCCAAAAGCTAAGAGGGTGTATTTTCTGCATGAACTTTTTACAAAGATGTGGGTGGGACTAAGGGAATCTAAGAGGGATGGTAACATACCTCTAACCAGCAACAGTGGAAAATCATTACCCCACTAAATCTGAAGAAACTTTGGAAGGGAAAGTTCACCAGACCCTAGAGACAATACCTTTATAGGCAGATGACAGCTCCTTAGTGGAGCTGAGACCATAGGTTGGGGAACAGAATGCTTTTCAACCTGTACTAGAAAGGAGTGAGCCCCTGGAATAAATGCTTCAATTTCACCCTCCCCAACTCTCTGGTCATTTGCTAATGTCTTCTTTTGGGGAACTCCAAGTAGAAGCCAGAGGGCAAAAGAATGTGTGAATACATCCCCTAAGGATCAACCTCCCAGGACACACAGTCCAGAGGAGACAGGTGGAAAGTGGGCCTGGTAGGTACAGACAAAGACCATCCAATATAGCAATGAAAAATAAATCCACAGTTGCCTGTATCCTGAGCTTATATAACTTCATGGCCTACCTTCTTAACAGTGTCTTGGTAACTGCATTGGCTAACTTCCTTCTTTTGTTGTCTTTGCCATGCTGGAGATCCAGTGCTTCAAATGGTGCCAGCTCCTCTCACGGAGAGGTACTCTCTTATCCAGTATTTTATTGAGAAGACATCTGCCCTTCTTAACAGCCAAAAATAACATATGGAAATGATTCCCACATTCTCGCCAGGGGGCACTCACTCCTTTCCCATGGATGGCTGGAATCGCTGTTTGGGAAGTTTGTGCTGGCCCAAAAGAATACTCTTTGTAGACACAGTGGAAATCCGCTGGGCCCCAGAGCAATGGCTGGCCAATGTTTCTGTTTGAAATCAGATGACTGGCTTCTGAGTACATCTTCCTGCTAAATGTTTAGGACTCACCTCACATGTTCTATTGTCTTATTCTTCTCCACTTTGAAATGCACAATACCAGGAGGATTCTGTAAAGATAAGCTGCACACTTTATTTGTAGGTACACTTTTCAAAATTGAAAGCCCAACAAATCAAAGAAGGTGAGTGAACCCTCAAGGGACTACCTTGTACCCTTCCCTCCCTATAATTCATCCTGATGGGCAAGTGGGTCCTCAAGTATAAATTCTCCCCAGTGGAAAGGCATTGGTTGGATACAGTATCAATCCAATTTAGCTATTAGCTAAGAAAGTGACACATTGTTTATCAAAGGAACCCTGCAGCCAGCCAAGTAATAAGGTAATGTATGGGGAGTTGGTGGGAAGACTTACACATATAGTTCTAAGAATTCCACATTTAAAAGTGTGGATCGTGTTTGAGACTGGGTTAAAAAACATACGCATCTCCCATTCCTCTTAAGCAAGCAGCATTTTGCAACCATGGAGAACTCTGAGGACATGAAAATGAATGGAATTGAGAATGATAGCTTGATTCCTGTGACCCTATTGGAGTCTTATTGAAAAGGTTATTTGGACTATCACTAACACACTTCATTAACCAAAGGGGCAGATTAGAATTGGCTTGTGGTCATCAAAAAACTTGCCTTAAAGTCTGTATGGTGTGATGGATAAGAATAAAGTGATTGTCCAAAATCCATCTGGATTTGGATCTTGACTCTGTTACTTCTTATCTTTTTAACCTTGGGACACTGACTTAACCTTTGAGCCTTAGTTTTCTGATATATAAAGCAGGGGAAATGATATTATCTACTTAATGGAGCTGATGGGAAGATGAAGTAGATAATCCAAGTAAAGTTTTTGGCACATAAAAGCAACCAATATGTAATGGATATTATAATTATTCTTATAAGAAAAGCATCCCATAAAAACATGTGAGATATTACATAACAAAGAAACAATCACATGGAATGAAGTACTTTTATTTTATTTTTGCTGGGCTTTCCTCCCTTCAATTAACTTTAGTAGCCTGCTATGGTGGTGCTAATTAGTTGTTTAAAAAACAACAGATGTGTGAGTGAATTTATGGTCACAAAAGGGGATCTTTGATATGGGAAGACTAACAGATTCTTCTCATCCAAACTTCTTCTAACATGAAGGGAATCCTTTGAAAAATCTTTAGAAGAAACCTGATTTGTCTGTATAGCCACAAAATGAAAGTGTGGCTAAATAATTACAGCTTTTTTTCTGACCCAGAAATGGTAATTTATATTTTAGCTCTTTCCTTACAGATCAGTGCTTCAATGTAAGAAGAAAACTGATTCCTTCCTATTTTTGTCCTATATCTATCTATCTATCTATCTATCTATCTATCTATCTATCTATCTATCTATCTATCTATCTATCTATCTATCTATCTATCTATCTATCTATCTCTCTATCTATTTCTCTATCTGAATATATATGTGTGTGTGAATGAGTGTGGACATATATGTATATATGTGTATATGTATATACACACATATAATTTTTGGAGGGGGAAGAACCAGGGTTAGAACTCAGAGCCTTGAGTTTGCCTGGCATGCTTAGTTGGCTGGTGCTCTACCGCTTGAGCCATGCCTCCAGCCCTGCTTTTTCTGTTTAACTGGAGATGGAGCCTCACAGACTCTATCTACCTGGCCTAGGATTACAGGCATGAAGCACTAGTACTTGGAATTTTTACTATATTTTTGAAATAAATCAGAAAATACCTTATTTCATGTTGTAATGAAATAGTTAAGGGTGTCCACATTATCTAAAGCAATATACAAATTTAATGCAATTCATTCTAAAATGTCATGACATTGTTTCCAGAAATAGTAGGGAAAAAAGCAAAAACGACTACAAAAACTCCCTGCCCCCTCTGCAAAAAAATCCAAACCTAATTACCTTATACAGCCAAAGCAATACTGAGAAAAGCAAATATGTGGGCACCATACTTCCAGATTTACATTGCATTATATAGCAATAGTAATTTGTTTGGTTTTGGAATAAAAACAGAAATGTAGATCAATGGAACCGAACAGAGAGCCCAGACATAAATCCAAATACATATCACCAGCTTTAAATATTTTTGTTTTTCTTATTCAAGACAGAGTCTTGCTATATAAACCAGGTTGGCCTCAAACTTGAGATCCTTCTGCCTTTACCTCCTGAGTGGTGGGATTATAAGTATTTATCACTAATCTCAGTATCAACTAATTTCTGACAAGGGTACAAAGGAACACAATAAGAGAAAATCTTTCCAAAAAATAGTGTGGAGAAGTCTAGATTTTCATGCAAAAGAGTGAAGTCAGACCCTTTTCTTATGCCATACATAAAAGTAAACTGAAAATGGATAAAAGATTTAAATGTAATACTGAAACCATATAAAAATCCTAGATGAGAATGTAGAGAGAAAATCTTGACATTGGCCTTGTCAAATAAGTGTGTGTGTGTGTGTGTATCATGCCAAAAGTTCAGGCTACAGAAGGTCAAATAGAGGTCTGAGAATACATCAGATTAAAACAAATGAAAAACGACCAACAGGACAGAAAGGCATCCTATGGTCTACGAAAAAATAGTTGCACATTATATACCTGCTGAATTCATATCCAACATTTATAAGAATCTCTTACAATTTGGTAGTAAAAAATCATGTGACCCAGTTCAACAATAGGAAAAAATACCCCAATAGATCTTTCTCCCAAGAAGACAGAACAATAGCCAATAGGTATGCTATCCTGTTACCCTGTTTAGGTAGTGAGTCTAAAACTCACAAGAAATAACTAGCAAATGATGGTGAGGGCCTGGAGTAAAGGGAATGTCAGTATACCACTGGTGGGAATGTAGGCTGGTACAGCCAAAGTAAAAAACACAGAGTTTCCCAAGAAATTAAAAACAGAACTTCCATATGACCAGCAATTCCTCTTCTGGTTATGTACCCAAATGATCACATTCTAGGAGGACGTATGCAAATGAGTAACTACCATGTAGGCAAATCAATATGCCCCAATTTAAAGCCCTGTTAACTTTCATCCTGTTAACTTATCTCCTACAAGAGAGCTTTGTCCCTGGTATGAAGAAAAACCTCCTTAATCAAACTTCACTTTTTAAATCAATTTTATCGTATGTACATCTGAGATTTACAATATCATGTTATGACATACATATAGATAGGAAAATGCTTTATTAGAGCAAAGTAGATTAATATATTTATCATCTCACATAGTTCCTTTTTATGACAAGAACAGCTAGACTCTACTTATTAAACAACAATCCCTAATATAATTTTATTCATGTAGTCTTTATGTTGTACATTAGGCCGCTATACTTGTTCATTCTACATATCTGCTACTTTTTGATCTACATCTCATTCCCTTCTCCATAATAACTGATGTTTATTCTCTAGCTCTGTATAGTTGACCTTTTTCTCTTTAATTCCATGTAAGTAAGAGGACAAACTATAATTCATTTTCTTATTTCACCCAGCACAATTTCTTTCAGGTCCATCCATGTGTGCAGTTGACAGGATCTCCTTTTTTCAAAAGCTAGATGCTGGTGGCTCATGCCTGTAGTCCTAGCTACTCAGGAGGCTGAGATCTGAGGACTGTGGTTGGAAACTAGCCTGGGCAGGAAAAGTATGTGAGATTCTATGGCCAATTTACCACCAAAAAAGCCAGAAGTGGAGCTGTGGCTCAAGTGGTAGAGCACTAGCCTTGGGCACAAAAGCTCAGGTACAGCATCCAGGCCCTCAGTTTATGCTCAGGGACGGCAAAACAACAACAATAACAATATAAAAAATGGAATTATGTTCGGTTGTGTAAATGTACCACATTTTTAAAATTCATTCATCCATTGGTGAACATTTAGGCTGTTTCCACCTTGTCTACTATGAAGATGTTGCCATAAACCTGGGGATGCAGACATGTACTTCCCACTTTCCCAAAGTAGGTGTCTTTCCAGTGTATTCACACTTGTTTCTTAAACATAAACATGTTTCTTGCTGGGATATCAATGGCTGTTAAATACAATGCCTGTTCCTAGTTGCCTGTAAGCTACGACCTGAATGAAGGTCTTGGGCTATGTCTGATTTACTAATTTAATGCGTAATAATACTTAGATGCCCAATAAAGTTTGACTTCCTGATTTTCAGATATCATGAATAAAGTTTTCTATTCATTTTTGCTAACGGAGTAGACATGAATTAACTTTGAAGAATTTTATTCATTTGGTTCCATATGTTTACCAAATGAGTAAAATTCTTCAAAGTTAATTTGATTTATTTTATAGAATGTATCGACTCATATTTCTTAACACCTATATTTTTTAAATGTTTTTTTTTAATTGTGAAAATACTGTACAGAGGGGTTACAGTTACATGAGCAAGGTAATGAGTACATTTCTTATCCAGCATTGTTGCCTCCTCTTCCTTTGATTTTCCCCTACCATCCCATCCCTCCCATCTCCTCTACTATACTGCACCCCCCAACATAGCGTCTTGTACATCTCATTGTTGCAATGGGTCAAATCTGTATCTCTATTTAAACATTTTGTTTTTTCCCATCCCCTCCCCAAATTATACCAACATCAAATAAAGTGAAAATAGGGGATATACCATGGGGGAGGGACACACAAAGCAACAAAAATTACATGGTACCTTATAAATACATTAGAAACAATAGCAAGGAAGAAAAAAACATTTGAGTCCTTATCTTGGGGTTCATTTTACTTAACATCAACTTATCTGACCATTTCTGCTTGTCCCAGACATATGCTAGCTATTGCAAATAAGGGAAACTATGGGACCTATGTTTATTTGGGCTTACTTCACTTAATATAATTTTTTCCAAGTCTTTCCATTTGCTAACAAATGGGGCAATGTCATTCTTTCTGATGGAGGCATAGAATTCCATTGTGTGGTGTGTGTGTGTGTGTGTGTGTGTGTGTATATATATATATATATATATATATATATATATATATATACCACATTTTCTTGATCCGTTCATCTACTGAGGGGCATCTGGGTTGGTTCCATATCTTAGCTATGGTAAATAATGCTGCAATAAACAGAGTTGTGCTGGTAGCTTTAGTATGATCTTGTTTGTGTATTTGGGTAAATGCCCAAAAGTGTGATTGCTGGGTCATAGGAGAGCTCTGTGTGGAGTCTTTTTTTTTTTTTTTTTTTTTTTTGTGAAAATACTGTACAGAGGGGTTACAATTACATGGACAAGATAATGAGTATATTTCTTATCAAGCATTGTAGCCTCCTCCTTTGTTTCCCCTTCCCATTCCATCCTCCCCCTCCTTCCCACCCAACCCTCCCCTCCCCCCCTGCACCAAAGTTGTAAAGTTTGTTTTCGACATAACAACTTGTATGTCTCATTGTTGCAATGGGGCCACCTGTAACCCTATTTAAACGATTTGTTTTTTCCCTTCCCCTCCACAAATTATAACAACCTCAAATACAGTGAAAGCAGGGGTTATACCATGGGGGAGGGACATACAAAGCAACAAAGAAATCATCTTATAAATGTGTTAGAAACAATCACATGAAAGAAAAAAAACATTTGAATACATATCTTAGGGTTCATTTCCCTAACATCACCTTATCTGACCTTTTCTGCTTGACTCAGACATATACTAGGCCCAAAGAAACATAAGTCCCATGGTTTCCCTTATTTGCAATAACTAGTATATGTGTGGAGTCTTTTGAGGAACCTCCATACTACTTTCCAAAGTAATTGAATAAGTCTTAACACCTATATTTATGGAGAATTTTATTTAAAAATAAATACTGTAGCTTGAGTTTTCTGGTTTTGAACATTTACTATAGTGATATAAAATATTATTATAGTGGGAAGCTGGGTTCATGAGAAATGACATACTTTGCAGGTTCTTGTAAGTTTTAAACTATTTCAGAATAAATTTATTTAATTTATTTTTTTACAATTTTTAAAAAAAATTTTATTGTTAAGGTGTTGTACGGAGGGGTTACAGTTAACATGAGTAAGGCAATGAGTACATTATTTATTGTTAAGGTGTTGTACGGAGAGGTTACAGTTACATGAGTAAGGCAATGAGTACATTACTTGTCGATCATTGTTACCCCTTCCCTTCCTTGTTGTTGTCCCACTGTCCCTTCCCTCCCTACCTCCCACCTTCCTATCCCCTCTTACCCCTCCCCCCATGAAGTTGTAAAGTTCACTTTCAATATATATTGTCCTGTGGGTATCTTTGTTGCAATGGGTCATCCTGTGTCCTTGTTTCAGTGGTTTTTATTCCCCTTCCCCTTCCCCAGATTAGACATATGTATATACAAGATGCAGGGGATCAAAATCAAGTACAGTGACAACAGGGGTATGCCATAGGGGAAAGAACATACAAAGGAAACAACAACAACAATAAATAAAATCACGTGGTATATTTAAAGCGATAACAATAAAGACATGCCTCTTTATTGTTATTGTTTTATTTTATTTTATTTTTGCTAGTTCTGGGGCTTGAACTCAGGGCCTGGGTACTGTCCCTAGGGTTTTTTTTTTTTCTTTTTTCTTTTTCTAAAGGCTGGCACTCTATTGCTTGAGCCACAACTTGACTTCTGGCTTTTTGATTGTTAACGGAAGATAAGAGTCTCACAGACTTTCCTGCCTGGGCTGGCTTGGAACCATGATCCTCAGCTCTTAGCCTCCTTAGTAGCTGAGATTACAGATGGGAGCCATGTGTACCCAGCTGAAATCTTATTTTTTGAAAAACCTCTTAGACGGGTCTGGAAGTACACTTGTAGTTGCAGCATCTCAGGCTGAGGCTGAACTGCTGGATAGACATAAGGAGTTTGTGGCTAGCCTGGGTAACATGGTCAGTGCTGGGCTCTTTAAAAAGAGGGTTGGGAAGGTGGCTCAGTGGTAGAGCGCTTGCCTTGCATGCATGAGGCCCTGGGTTCGATTCCTCAGCACCACATAAGCAGACAAAGCTGGAAGTGGTGCTGTGGCTCAGGTGGTAGAGCGCTAACCTTGAGCTGAAGAACTGAGGGACAGTACCCAGGCTCAGAGTTCAGGCCCCACGACTGAAAAAAAAAAAAGCACCTTTTCGATTTAAATAATTCTAGGTAATTACAAAACTCCATCACTTGCAAGTGCCTTTTAATATCAAAAGGCTGTTTCCTGAGGGCTGAAGAAACTATCATACAAAACAAACCATAGGCAAAGAAAAGGCTAAAATCAGCTGCTCCCAGATCTTATGGATTTATGCCACACTTTCAAATATTAGAATTCTGGCAGCCCTCTTGGAGTGATTAGGAGACTAAAAACAACATTTAAACAAATTGGGAATAATTACAATGCAATTATTCCCACTGAGTAACAATATCTCCTCATGTTTCTCCAGCAGTTTGTGGTCACCACTGTTGTGTTGTTCGTGTAGACTGGTAGACAGCCTGGTCTGGGTAATCTCATGGACTCACAAGCCAGAGCTCTTGCTTGCCTGCTTGATCTCACACTCTCTTGTATTTATTGCAAATTGGACCATCCTGTGCCTTCTGTCTGCTCAACTGATCTGTGCATCAGACAGATCCTGCTGCAACTATGGAATCTCAGCTTTTCCTCTACAGGAGAGATCATGTCATAATGGACAAAATTCAGTGTGATCACTGATCAGGGTCCCTGTATCATTTATATTCCATAATTCAATGGTAAAGAACCACCTATTTACATAGGATAAACAGGCATTTTATTATTCTTGGTCAATGCAAATTGTTCATACAGAGCCCAAATAGAGGAGCCCTGTATTTTCCTTTGTGCAGTACTGGGGTTTGGACTCACATCCTTGTGCTTGTTAGGCTGCTACTCGACCACTGAGCTATGCCTCATCCCCTGCTTTTATTTTTAATTTCTGGTTATTTTTAGGATAGAGACTTGCTTCCCATTCAGGCTTGAGATTCACCCACGATTGGCTTCCTGTAGCTGCCTATATAACAAATGTGCACCAATATATTCAGCTCCTTTTGGCAGAGATGCTATCTTGTGGACTTTTGTTTTTTGCTGAGGCTGGCCTGGAGTCTCTATCTGCCTATTCCCAACCTCCCATGTAGCTCAGGATGACATGGGCCATGGTGACCAACTGTGAGTTAAGCAGGGCTCTCAGGAACTTTTTTACTCCAGCTGGCTGTGAACTACAATCCTCCCAATTTCAGCCTCTTAGATAGCTTAAGATTATAGATGTGAGCCACCAGCACACTGCTCTTGAGTTGTGTGTGTGTGTGTGTGTGTATGTATAGGTATGAGATGTATTAATGTGTGATTTATAAACATTGTCATTTAAGCTTTTTTTCTTTAATTTTCTCATTCCTACACAAAGGCACAATCATATAAAATAATAGTTATCGAATGAACTCCAGGAAATAGAAACAAGAGGTTCATTTCTTCATTGCTGTTTTTTTCTTTTCTTTTTGTCTTGTTTCTTTATCTGTCTTTGGAAGGGTAATGGAGAGACAGAAATGGAGAGACAAAGGGTGAACACATGCAGCAGTGGTACTTACTAGATACTGTGTTGAAATGAACTATACAACTGTGGGTGAGGACAGGAAGGAAGAACTGGGAGAGATCAAGGGAAGGGTGACATTGTCCAACAAGAAATGTACTCATTACCTGACTTATGTAACTGTAACCCCTCTGTGCATCCCCTTTAAAACCACAATAGAAATTTCAAAGAAGTTTCTCATTCATATAACTAGCAAATTCCAAGTAGACAGGAGAACATTCTGTGACTTTGTTGTTACCTCTCCCATGTCTTCTGAATCAGTTCAACTTGATTCTACCTATAGATTCTAAAAACAACCAATATGTTGATTTAGTAAGATTCGAAATTTAATCATGCTTATATTCAACTTTTGGAATATAAGAGATACAAGAGAATATAAGGATACAAGAGAAAGCTGGAGCTTATGGATTCTCTTTCCTCAATGGCGTCCTAACACTTAGAATCTAAAATGTGGGTTGGTCATACCTGAATACTTCTGCACACTTGCCAAAAGTTTGTCTACCTATACGACTTGAGGAAAGGGCACATTGTGTCTAGGGAAATAGGACAGGCCAAATTCACACTCTCTAGAACATATTTTCTAGCCAGATTATTCATATTTTTCTCTCTTGGCATTTTGAAGATCACTTCATTTTTCTGTTCCTGCCCACAGGAAAAAAACACACCTATCTCTTCCTATTAATAGATAATAAAAGGCATCTGATTGTATATGTTATTTGAAGAACTGTGGGCTTGTGTCAAAGTCCACAATATGTGAGTTTACCTACCCAGTGCAATCAGAAAGCAGAAAAATCACCATACCAGCACTGTCCATGTTACTAACTCAGCTGCAAAATTCCTAGTGGGTTGATCTTTGAAAATTTACTTTTACCTTCTTTGTGCCTCAACGTATTAAATTGTCAGATGAAGGATAATAACATGACCTCCTTTGCTGTACTGCCTCAAGAGTAAATGAGAATGACTTTAGGGCAGAGTCAAAGAGCTCAGTGTTAGTTATCTGTCTATGTCAATGATTCTCAAGCTAGTTTAAAGCATTCAACCTTGTAAAACTATTTTTGTATAGCTACAAATAAAAAAAAACATCCAGCACACACACACATACACAACACAGACACAGTCACACAGACACAGACACACAAACACAGACACACACACACACATACACACAGCTTCTCTGAATGAGACATTGCTTGGGGCACACAGAATTCAGGCCAAACTCCGCTTCAATAAACCCTGGCTTGCTGGTGGTTCACACCTATAATCCTTTCTACCCAGGAGGTTGAGACCAGAGGATCATGGTTAAAGCCAGCCCAGGCAGAGAAGTCTGTGAGAATCTTATCTTCAATCAACCAGCAAAAAGCCGGAAGTAGTGTAAGTGTGGTTCAAACGGTAGAGCAGCTTTGATCGAAAAAGCCAAGTAAGAGTACAAAGCCCCGAGTTCAAGTTCTAGTAGCAGTGCGTGTGTGTGTGTGTGTGTGTGTGTGTGTGTGTGTGTGTGTGCGTGCGCATACTTGAACACACACACACGTACTCTGGCTTCTGGAGTCTTTATTAGCTTTTTTCGTGATGCTGGTGCACCCAGAAATTTGACAATTACAGCTGTAGCACTCTGTGTAACACTCTAATAGCCATTGTTCCACATCACAACTTTCAATGGTCAGGAAAACTTTGTAGAATGAATTTACATTGATGTATCCACCACTGATGGATATTTAAGTTTTTTCTGGTTTTTTTTTCAAGTTTCAAACTATCCCTGCAGAAAATGTTTTCATACATTTATATCCTTCTGTATGTGTGTGAATATGTCTGCCAGATAGATTTTTAGAAATGAAATTGCTATACCCAGTGTATACGTGCTTTAAATTTTGATAAATATTGTCAAATGGCCCTCTGAAAGTTTATATCAGTTTACTCTCCTGCCAAAAGGATTGAAGAGAATAAGTTTCTTTCCATTCTGTCATTTTCTCTTGACTCAGGTTTTACACTGTTGATTTTGGGGGTACTGATGAAATCCACATCGTGGTGAACAGGATCTGCAAGCTACCAACTGATTACCTTTTAGAAACAGATTCAGTAGATCTAGCAAGTGCAAAAATAATTTTCTTTTTTTTATTGTGAAAATACTGTACAGAGGGGTTATAATTACATGGGCAAGATAATGAGAAAAATAATTTTCTTATTCAAGATCTCCATTGCACCACCAAGGCTCTTACTAGCATATGCATTTATCTTTGTATCTCTGGCATATTCTAAAATATATGAAATGGTACTGCTTCTCTTGATCTCAGGCTGAGTTTTCTATTTTCTATGGAGGTTATTATTATTTATAGTCAAGAATTTCTGAAGTCAAAAAATATAATTCTCTCGTTGTTGAGTTCCTGGATGCATTCCTCCGATCGTCGCCGTATCTTGGAGTAACACATCACCGAAGTGACAGCTCTCTGGTGATTTAGGAGCCTGACAGATCATTAGAGCATTACCAATGTAAGGGTATATTAGTGAGCATAGCACCAGTGTGTTATTGCTCTGTGATAAATGGCTCCAAATCAGAACAATGGCCCAAAGAAACTATGAATTCTTTTAGAGTTAGAAAATGAAATCTATTTTTGAATAAAGAATAAATAAATATGAATGGTTTGCTTTCACAGGATAAAGAGACATAAATCATATATTTCTGATCCTTTGATCATTCCTTGGTTATTGTCTAGTTTGAGCTAGAGACAAGCAAGGTTTTCGGGCTGAAAGTGTTGGAGGGCAAGAGGAGGTTGGCATTTCAAAGAAAAGCCTTCTTCACCCAAATCTCTCAATATTGAGTTGGAGGACATTCATGAAGGGGAAGGTTTTCATTTATTTGTTCTCCTCTTCTCTCCTCTCCTCTCCTCCCCTCCTCTCCCCTCCCCTCTCCTCTCGTCTCCTCTTCTCTCCTCTCCTCTCCTCTCCTCTCTTTGTCTCCCCTCCCCTTCCCTACCTCCCCTCCCCTCTCCTTCTCTTCCTTTTCCTCTCCTCTCTTTCCCCCTCTCTTCCTTTCGACTCTCCTCTCCTCCCTTCTCCTCTCCTTTCCTCCCTTCTCCTCTCCTCTCCTCCCCTCTCCTTACTTCCCCTTTTCTTTCTTTTTTCTTTTTTTGTGTGTGTGCTAGTCCTGGGACTTGAATTCTGAGCCTGGGTGCTGTCCCTGATCTGTTTTTTTTCCCCAGCCCATCCAAAGCTGTTTTTATTTTATTTTATTTTATTTGTTATTTTTTAAACGTGAAAATACCGTACAGAGGGGTTCCTGATCTGTTTTATTCAAGGTTAGCACTCTACCAC
>NW_027206457.1:90000-310000 GCF_024711535.1 Dipodomys merriami
ATTTAAACAATTTGTTTTTTCCCTTCCCCTCCACAAATTATACCAACATCAAATACAGCAAAAACAGGGGTTATACCGTGGGGGAGGGACATACAAAGCAACAGAAAAATCATCTTATAAATATATTAGAAATAATAGCAAGCAAGAAAAAAACATTTGAGTCCTTATCTTGGGGTTCATTTCACTTAACATCAACTTATCTGACCATTTCTGCTTGACTCAGACATATACTAGTTATTACAAATAAGGGAAACCATGGGACCTATGTTTCTTTGGGCCTGGCTTATTTCACTTAATATAATTTTTTCCCAAGTCTTTCCATTTCCTAACAAATGGGGCAATGTCATTCTTTCTGATGGAGGCATAGAATTCCATTGTGTATATATACCACATTTTCTTGATCCATTCATCTACTGAGGAGCATCTGGGTTCCATATCTTAGCTATGGTAAATAATGCTGTGATAAACATAGTTGTACTGGTAGTTTTAGTATGGCCTTGTTTGTGATGGTTTGGATAAATGCCCAAAAGTGGGATTGCTGGGTTATAGGGGAGCTCTATGTGGAGTCTTTTGAGCAACTTCCATACTGCTTTCCAGAGTGGTTGAACAAGTGTAAACTTGTTCAACACCAACAACGCAGTAGGGTTCCCTTTTGTCCACATCCCCTCCAGCATCTGTTGTTTGTTTACCTTTTTTCCCATCCTTTCTGTGACCTCCCTCACCTTCCCAAAGACAGATAAATGAACAAACAAGACAAAAGGTAAAGAAAACAAAAATAGCAACATAGAAAAAAACCCTCTTGCTTCCATTTCTTGGAGTTCATTTTGATAAACATTATGATTAATGATCATATGCACTTAGCTATTGAACCATTATGATCATCTCCTAAGAATATCCTCCTTTGGTTTCACTGTGTGAATGTATAGAGACCTGTATAATTGATCATGTCCCAGTGTATTTTTGTTTTTGTATTTTATCATCCAGTGTGTTTACTTGTAGATTTATAGGCACATTCTAGTTACTACAAATGAGGGAAAGCATGTAACCAGTGTTTCTTTGGGTCTGGCTTACGTCACTTAATATAAGTTTTTCCAAGTCTTTTCATTTCCTTATGAATGGTACAATAAATATCACTCTTTCTGATGGAAGAGTAGAATTCAATTGTGTATAGCTACAAAATTTCTTGATCCTTTTGTCCACCTGGATTGATTCCATATCTTGGCTATGGTAAACAATGCTGCAATGAACATGGTTGTGTTGGCAGCTTTAGTGTGGCCTGGTTTGGGGTCTTTTGGAAAAATAGACCACAAGCATCCTTGGGATCATGTGATCCTCCTATTTTACTCTTCTTTCTATAGCTGGTATGACAGCATGTGCTAACACACTAAGTTTCTTCCACTGAGTAGAAATCTTGCAGGCTTTTCTGCCCAGTTTATTCTGGAAACTTGATTTTCCCAATCTCAGTCTCTCCAGTAGTAGGATTACCATCATGAGCCACCAGTGCCCAGCTTTAGTCACTTCTTAATTTGGACAAGTTTCTTGATGTCTTTGGGTAAGTTTCTGTATCGCGAAGAGGGAGGACAGTCTAGTACCTATGAATTACCATGATGATCAAGTTAGTTCCTTGTATGGAAAAGGCTTAGTATATAGTGTCTGGTCGTGATAAATACTCTGAAAATGTTAGCAATTATAGTAGTTGTTCTCATTTTTCACATTTTGCTGTTTGTAGGGGAAAACTACCTTGAAGTTTCTGGGTAGATAGGACTGGTGGTGATGCTAGTATTTTTTTGGCCTGTATCATTTATACTCCATGTTTCTTTTATTTTCTCTGGCTTAAGATCCTATTGCATTCACTTTGAAAGGCAGACTTTCCAAGCAAGCCATTTGAAAAAAGCACAAGTACCTGCAGAGAGCTCCCATGTTATCAAGACCCAGACATGATGAGAGAATATGGACATAGCCATTGGCACGAAAGGTGGCATATGCAATTGATAAATGCTTGCATTGACAAGAAATACCAAATGGGAGCTGCTGTAGCTGGTATTACTGAAATCCAGGCACTTGCTCAGTGTGTGGTGTGTCACCTTGGGTCCTCTCAACAATACCTCATACCATATGAATTAATTTCCTCCATCCAGAAAATGAGAAATGTGCAGCTCAGAGAGGTCAAGAAACTTCCCCAAAGACACACTGCACGAAATGTGTGGGATCGGGATTTCTTTCTGATTGTTTTGATTCTAGAGCTGAGGTCTCAACTGTTGCCCATTTGTTGAAAGCACTTACTCTACATTCACAGGTTAGATCTGCAAGTTAGATGGATGGCCCACCTAGAGGTATTACTTGAAATTGAGACAAGTAGAAAACAGACCAGATAATGAAAAGAACACCTCAGTGGATAACACAATGTTAGAAAGACCTTGTTACCCCGAGGCTGGGCAATCAGCCCCAGCTGAGTTCACCTAATCCAATGGTGCCTTCCAGGAGAGCTGCTGGGTTCTGCACTTGAGTTTCCCACCCTCTGTGGTCCATTGCTCTTTGTGATCAGCCTGTGTGGGGATGGCTTGCATGCCAGAGATAAGCAAAAATGGGATGCAAAAGCCCTCTCCTGTGTCTGCCCCTCCCTCCTCATTCTGTCTTCAAAGCAAATTGCAGAGAACGGTTTTGTCTGATCAGGCGTTAAAATGTCAATGTAGTGCAGAATTGCGATCAACTTAATCCTGTATTTTGCTGCCAAAAGCTGTGTCGTCATGTCAAACTTTGGGTTAAGGGAGAACAATGATCTTCTGTGGCTACTGATTTTTTTTTTAAAGCACATTCAAATGGAATAAACACATCAATTTTAGAGACAATATTATAAATTATTTCAGCCAGCTTTTAATTTCAGTAGGTAGATGGAAAGCAAGTTTGTCGAAATGAGTTTTTTTCTAGTTAGTGGAAGTCTTGTTTTCTTTGGATTGGCTTTGGGAGGCTATGCAGGCCACTATTTCCCTTGTTTTTTTTTTTTTTTTTAAGTTGTTTTGGAGAACAATTTTCTCTGCCATGGAACGGGTTGTTTTATGGCTCTAAGAAATATATTGGTTTCTTCATCTGTTGCAACTATAATAATATTGCCATTGGAGTCCAACTCAGTAATAAATCAGGTCATTCCTTTCTACTCTATACAAATAATTAAAATAAAAATCGACTCTGCCAGTGAATTTGTTCTACAAGCCGAACAGAATTGTGTGCTATAAGTCTGGATATTTTTGTTGACATTGGACTGTATATCTTAAAAATAAGCAACAAAAAGGTGAGAAAATAAGACCTTATTTCATTATGTACAATTTATAACATTTATCTCGAAGAAAAAGTTGCCTTCTTCCGCTGCCTGTTAACTAGGATTCAGCATTTGAATGCTGTGAGGTGTGCCTGGCCACCCAGCCCACCTTCCTGCATTCTAGTCTTTTCTCTCTGCCTGGCATCATTAAAAAAAGTAGAGAGCCATTATTACAGCTCTAGAAACAAAGGTCTGTCATTTATGTATTCATGCTTGTATATATATATGTGTGTGTAAATATATATATATTTCCATTCCTGTCTCTTCCTTTTACCTGAAAAGAATTAAGGCAGTGTGCGAAAATACATAATTCAGAATCAAATCAAAATGAGTGAGCCAGAAAAGTCAGAATAAAGTCAATGAATAAAATGCAAACACTTTGTAGACTGATCCAAGAAACGAGGGCTACGATGTGGGGTACATTGCTAGAAGAAGGCTATGCATTTGACCTGGAGACTCAACCTAGCAGTCATAACATCATTCCCAATGACCATTAGACTTGAAACACATAATGATTCAGGAGAACTTATACTTGCTATTGAAACTAGGTAGGGGTTTTCCATCTGAGCCCTTTAAAAATTAATTAATTATTTTTTTGTCGGTCATGGGGCTTGAACTCTGAGCTTGGGCACTGTCCCTGCACTCTTCAGCTCAAGGCGAGCGCTCTTAATTAATTTTTATTATTGTCTTATTAATGTACAGAGGGGTTAGCTTGTTACCCTTTCCCTCATTTTTCTCCTACTTTCTGTCCTTCCCTCCCCCTCCCCACACAAGTTGTACAGATCATGTCCAACATATTGTCTTGTGTTTATTGCTGTTGCATTGGTTCCCCCCTTGTCCTTTGTGTCACCTTTCTGTTGATCCTCTTCCCTTCCCTAATTCAAATAAATGTATATGCAATACTAGGGTACCAAAATCAAATACACTGACAACTGGGGGTATAACATAGTGGGAAGAACATACAAAAGAAACAAAAAATCATATAGTTCATTAAAAACAGCAACAAAGAAAAACCTCTGTGTCCATGCCTTGGAGTTCATTTCACTTAGCATCATCTTATATGGTCATATGTACATAGCTATTGAACTATTCTGCTCGTCTGCTAAGATTTTCCTAGATGTATACTAATTATTGCAAATAAGGGAAACCATGGGATCTATGTTTCTTTGGGTCTGGCTTACCTCACTTAATATGATTTTTTTCAAATCTTTCCATTTCCTTACAAATGGGGCAATGTCATTCTTTCTGATGGAAGCATAGAATTCCATTGTATGTGTGTAAGTGTGTGTGTGTTGTGTCTGTGTGTGTATGTATGTACACATACATACATACATATATATATATATATATATATATATATATCACATTCTCCTGATCCGTTCATTCATCTACTGAGGGGCATCTGGGTTGGTTCCATATATTAGCTATGGTGAATGATGCTGTGATAAACATGGTTGTGCTTGTAGCTTTAGTAAGGCCTTGCTTGTGATCATTTGGGTAAATGCCCAGAAATGGGATTGTTGGGTCATAAGGGAGCTCTATGTGTAGACTTTTGAGGAACCTCCATACTGATTTCCACAGTGGTTGAATGAGTTTACACTCCTCCCAATAGTGCAGTAGCATTCCCTTTTGGCCACATC
This sequence comes from Dipodomys merriami, assembly GCF_024711535.1. Lineage (NCBI taxonomy): Eukaryota > Metazoa > Chordata > Mammalia > Rodentia > Heteromyidae > Dipodomys > Dipodomys merriami. Next base: position 94,957 of record NW_027206457.1, read on the forward strand.
CCCTCCAGCATCTGGTGTTACTGGATTTCTTGATTTTTGCCATTCTAACTGGGGTGAGGTGGAATCTCAATGTTGTTTTGATTTGCATTTCTTTTATGGCTAGGGAGGTTGAGCATTTGTTCATGTGTCTATTGGCCTTCCTTCTTTCCTCTTCAGAGAAGTTTCTCTTTAAGTCTTTAGCCCACTTATTTATTGGGCAATTGTTTCTTTGTGGATTTGTTGTTGGGGGTTTTAGTTTATTGAGTTCTACGTATATTTTAGATATGAAGCTCTTGTCTGTTGTATGGCTAGTGGAGATCTTCTCCCAATCCATGGGCTTTCTATGGATCTTGCTAGCTATGTCCTTTGCCATGCAGAAGCTCTGCAGTTTCATGCAATCCCATTTGTCCAACCTTTCTTTGATTTGTTGTGTTTCTGGGTCTTTTTTTTTTTTTTTTTTGGGTCCGGTCGTGGGGCCTGAACTCTGGGCCTGAGCGCTGTCCCTCAGCTCTTCAGCTCAAGGCTAGCGCTCTACCACTTGAGCCACAGCGCCACTTCTGGCTTTTTTTTTCTTTTTTGCTTATGTGGTGCTGAGGAATCGAACCCAGGGCCTCATGCATGCAAGGCAAGCGCTCTACCACTGAGCCACCTTCCAAGCCCTCTGGGTCTTTTATTAAGAAAATTTTGGCCTGTGCCAAAGATCCCTAGAGTTTTTCCTATTCCTTCCTGTAATATTTTCAGGGTGTCTGCTTTTACTTCAAAGTCCATATGGGCCCTTCTAAGAGGATGCTATGACTCAGAGACAAGAGTCTTCAACAAGGTTCGCAAGAAACAGAATGAATTAGTTTGATTTTTCTTTATATTTTACATGGCATCAATGAAAGAAGCATTGCTGGGGCCCAATTGAGGAGCCTAGAGAAGATCTTAACCTCTTGAATAGCTGGGATCATAAGCCTGGGCCACCAGTACCCAGCTTATTCACCACTTTTCACGATAACTAGAATGGTGCCATATAATAGAAAAGCAGTGGGAATTACCTATGTGGTTTAGTTTTCCAGTAGCTCTGTTTAACACTGGTTGAGGTGTAGTCACAGGCTTGCCATGGTTAGAAGGTCCTGAGTGTGGTTTGTTTAATCCAGCATGTTGGAAATAATTACCATTTCAACATACAGTCAATAAAAATTATGAATATATTTTATAGCCCTTATGCTGCACTTTAAATTTATTATATATTTGCTAGTTTACATTTTCTTTTTTTGAGACAGACTGAGGTTGCCCTATCCCAGGATGGAGGGCCTTGAACTCTCAGTCATTCCTGCCTCACAGTCCAATGTGTCACCACACCTGGCTTATGGTGTATTTTACACTTAGGGAACATCACAGTTCTAACTACCCTTAATTCAAGTACTACATTGCCACTCATTGTATAAAGTAGATAGCACCTCATGAAGTTTGACATTGAGAGACCATTGTAGATTTTGACTTCTTTCAAAGATATCATCTTATCTAACCCTAAGGGAAACTTTAGGAGATAGACAAGCAGTTATTATTACCCTTATTTTGCATGAGGAATAAGAGGTGTGTAGAGAAATAAAATGGCCTACCAAAACCACATGATGTTGAACACTGAAAATCAGTGGGTCCCTGGATTTCTAGTTTGCCTTTATTTTGCTCTCAAATCTAACAAGTGCCATTTATTACCCATTCAATTTCCACAAATCCCTAGGAGGTGAAAGGTAGGATGTAGATTTTTATTGCCGATATACTGACATTAGCAGCTCAAGTGTCACATCAAGTGCTGACACTTGAAATCTAAAGATAGAATTTGAATGTTAACCAATTAAAGCTTAAATTAAGAAACTCTCATATTTTGTTAAAGGTGAGGGCCAAGGGGAGAAGAGCAAATGAAAAGGGTGGATAAATACAGTCATTGTACTCCATTTACATATGTGAAAACAGAGTCAGGTAGCTTGGGGGTGGGTGGGTGGGACTGGGAGAGATGAAGAATGATGGAAGAGGTACCATCTATCAAGCTGCCTTGTACTTGTAAACTGATAAGTTGAATTGAAACCTCTTTGTACAACTACTTAATGATAATAAAAAATAAAAAAAGAACTTGTACAAGTCAAGAACCATTTTTTTTGGTTGGTCGTGGGACTTGAACTTTAGGCTTGGGCGCTGTCCCTGCGCTCTTCAGCTCAAGGGGAGCGCTCTACCTCTTGAGCCACTGCGCCACTTCCGGTTTTCTAGTGATTTATTGGAAATAAGAGTCTCACGGACTTTCCTGCCCAGGCTAGCTTTGAACCATGATCCTCAGATCTCAGCCTCCTCAGTGGCTAGGATCACAGGCCTGAGCCACTGGTGCCTGGCAAGTCAAGAACCTTTAAGCATGCTTGAAACCATGCAAATCTCTGAATCTACTCTTTCTAACTGTAAATTCCAAGATCCCCAATTATATAGATCATGCTATGTTTGGATGAAATTTTAGTATGTAATTTGAGACATAAGTATCAAACAGCCATGACAGATTTAGAAGATGTGACATGAAAAGGAGCACACTATATGAATTATAGGTTGACATGATAAATAATGGATATACTGTATTAAGTAGAAATAAGTAGAAATAATTATTGAAACAAATTTACTGATTTGTCTTCCCTGTTTTGAATGGGCTATTTGGAAATGTTACTGGAAAGAACTGATATGAACTAATTGGAGTGTTGTGAATGCCTGGCTTCAAAGGGAAATGCACAGGGGCAGGCTATAGAGTTAGGATGCAAATCCTCGTCCCACAGCCAGTCACTCAAGCTTGATGGAAAAATCCAAGTTGAGTTCCTTGACCTTTTGAATCTCGTTTCCTTACCTGCTGACTGAAGATATCCAAATCCACTTCACTGAATTTTTTGGACTGAGTGATATAAGTATACATGGCACATAGTTTAACTATCAGGCAATGTTTGAGTGCTCATTCCTTTGTCAGTAGAAATAATGATTATAATAGCACTGTAGATATAGAACACAAACAGTATTTTAGCTTAGCAAATGATGATTATTTTTTCCTGAACTTCATTTTTTATGTTTTGAGGTGTTATCCTTGGTTGCCATTTGCTGCACTGGACTGCATTAATCAAACCCTGTTTTGTTCTTTCTGACTGTAATGAATAATAACGGATACCAGTTGGCCTGCCAGGTCACTCATGAGGTGGCTACAATGCTGTTTTCCAAGAAGGTTCTTAATTACCTTTGCGTGCGAAATACCAGAAACTGTAATCCCTCTAGCTGGAAATCTGCTCAGGGTGACAATGCCATGCTCGCTTTGAAACAATAGCTTTGGTTGATTTTTCTCTGCACATCTCTGGGAGGGGTTGGATTCACTTGTTGTCTCTTATAACTTTATTTTATTTTTAATCAGGTGACTTCCTAATTCTATTTCCAATCTTTATTATTGCTATAGTCAGGGGCATTAGCTGTGCTTTGAGGATTGGGATTAGTGGTGGATTCAATTAATGGGAGGCATCAGAACTGCTATAAATGGTAGCGATATTTTTACAGGTTGTGTTTTAGGACAATGGAAACCAATGCTAAACACAATGGAATTTTACAACTCTTTGGATTGGAAAATGCTCCCTGATTTGAAAATAAAGTTTTTAGCTTCTTCAGCCATCTAAGGAATATTTGGAAACACAGGTGAAAACAAAAAAGATCTCCCAGTGGTTGAGGGCACATTTAGTGTCAAGCACAGTATGTGATCCAGGAAAGGCCAAGATTTTCCCGAAAGGCCCTGCTTTATTAGCAAACATAAAACAAAGGCCAAGATTTTTCCATAAAGGCCCTGATTTATTAGCAAACATAAAACAATGGCTAGCAAACTTTGTCTAGAAAGAGTAGATGGTAATGTTTGGGGGCAATGTGGCTTCAGTTGTTACTTCTTGAGTTGGCCTTTCATAGAATGAACACAATCACATACTATGGCAAAGATGAACACAACCATGTCCTAACAAAACTTTATTTTTAAACTAGCAGAAGCTTGAATTTGGCCCACAAGTTACAGCTTGTCCTAGAAAGGGTCAGGGAAGGCAGTCAGAAGAAGTAGCTGTTGGATAGAAGGAAGGGTACAAAGAACACTGTAGAAAGTGTTCCTATTTGGGATCCTTCCATTTTCCAGGGAGAAATGACCCTAGGGACTTTCTAATGTGAATAATGATAGGATTGCAGCCATTTACACTGAGGTTCGTACCCATGGTCTGAAGTCCTACAGGAACTATCAAAATAAGATTCTATACATTCTCATTACAAAGACAAGAAATCAGATAATTTTAGTGAGGCTCAAAGCAAACAAATGAAAATAGAAAAGGATAAAAGCTTACAGAAGCTCTCTCCCTCTTTTTTTTTTTTTTTTTAAATCTGTGGATCTTGAAGTTCTAATGTTTTTTTTTTTTTAATTGTATTTTTGCTCTTTAAGACAAGTAAAACCAACTTTCTACATGGCTCTTTGCACAGATTCTCCATGGGGTTTTGGCTAACATTCATAGTCTACTTTCCTCTTCCCCCCTTCACAGGAATCTATTCAGAATGATAAAATGTACTTACGTGCTCATAATTCATGCTGACTGCTGAAAAACAGCAGTCTCCAAGGGAAAAGGGTATCTTGGACCACTCTTGCTAAACTTGGAGGGAAATTGGTTGTTCCCAGCCTGGGACCCTGGAGATACATCACTTCACGGTAGCTAGACGGCTGCTGAGTTGATGCCTTTGAGAATTTTCTAGTATATTCTCCAGGACTTCTTTCAAGCAAGAAAATTTTGTGCTTCCTGTTCATTGGATTCCATCTCCTTCTCCCTTTTGCATCATTCTATATTTATCATTATTGATAAGAAACATCAATAATGGTTGGGATTTATTCTATTTCTCCCCCACACGTAGTTTATGTGCAAGTTATAAAATATGAATTCGTAAAGACATCTTAGAAAAGTTCCCAGGTTATTTATAAAAAAAATCTCCTAGGTTTGGGCCATCAGAGACTGGCCATCAAAGAAAAGTAATGTTAAAATGATTTGAAAAGATATGATGACTCTGCCCCTTTGCAAAAATGTTTCTTATCTGTAAGTTTATTATAACTTTACTGTAACAGTGTACAGTATTATGTGAGTTAATACTAGGGGACTTCAGAGCTAGAGTCCACAGGTGTAAATCCTAATTCATATAGCCTATATGGCTGTTTGAAGGATACGCTACCTTAAATCTCTAGAAAGATTTATTTACTTGTACTATGGAACCTATAATTCTATACATTTTTGGAGTTGCTGGGGGAATTAAATAAGATATCACACATGGAGTCCTTAGAAACTATGACAGGTTACCAAGGCTAGAGCTGTGTAGATTATACACTGTCCTTTTTCACATAGACCACAAAACCAGTGCTGATAGATGACATATCAAGTTTATAGGATGAGTTCATCACTTATTCTTTCTGTGAAAAATCATTTATGCAGTGACCACAAGGACTATGCTATCCACCAATAATGTTGACATAAATAATATTTACTTTCCATTAAGGAAAGTAAATATTTACTTTACCATTAAGGTAACCTACACATAGTTTTTGGTTTCTTTGTGAATTTGGTTTTTGCTTGATCTCCTGATTTCAGAATCTTCTTCAAGATGACTTTAGCTAGTTTTCCTAGGCCGAGTGTTATAGCATTCTTAGGATAGTAAAGTGCTCATTCATTCCTTCAGTCAAACTATTAAGTAGCAGAACTCAATTGTATGTGACACTGTTCTTGGAATAGTGTATTTAGACTATTCAGAAGGTAGTCTCAGGAAGCATTAGTGTGGGAGTGAGGAGGTGAGCTAGGGTAGAGAGGAGGAAAACCCATCCAGGGTACATGATCAAGCAATTATCACTAAAGACTAGTGTTATTGTCTGTTAGTGGGAGTCAGAATAGTATAAGTACCTCAAGACTATTTTACCTGGGTGCTGAGAGGTTGGGTCTCTTAATATCTTGATTACTGGCAGCCTCTGACTGGAGGCTGTTGCTGAGGGGAATGAGTTTCTTGGTCCTCCCTTTCTATCTGCTGTGTGTGTGTAGACAGAACAACCTCCGGCAGATAAAGAAAACCCCTAGGTAAAGAGATGCAGAGCTGGGAATGGTGGTGCACACATGTAATCCCAATTTATGGGAAACAGAGACTGGACAGAAAGCAAGATCTCATCCCAACCAACAAGGCTTAGCTATGAGAGAGACATGCGTACAAGGATCATAGTTCACAGTGGCCCCAGGGAAAAATGTGAGATCCAATCTAAAAACTAACTAAAGTAAAAAAGGAGCTGGGGGCTGTGACTCAAGAAGTACGTACCTGACTAGCAAGTGCCAGTCTCTGAGTTCAAATCCCAGTCTTTCCTAATCAAACCAGAGATGTAGGTGTTGGAAGTTGGAGGTATGGCAAAATAGAAATAGGATCTCCTGTGTCAAACAGGCAAATGGAGCCAGCACCAGTAGCTCAGGTGAGAGGTCATGACCCCTGTGTATTTAAAGCCATGGGGCTACAAATAAACAATGACCTGATTGCTTTTGGAGTTTCCATAATTCCTTTTGGAGTTGTGTGCGATAGCATCTCCATATGGTATCTCTAAAAACTTAGCATTTCATTCCTTGGATCCTGGGTAGTAGGGAGGCCATCCATTGTGGTGAAGCTAAGCTTTGTGAACCTTCCTTCAGAATCAGGACTTCAGAGAAAATGTCTCAGAAAATATTCTGTACCAGTTTAGTGAATGGAAAATGCATAACATTCCTAAAAATGGCTAGTCTACACTACTATAACTGAATTACTGAAATAATTCTTACTGTACGATTCTCCTACAGGATAAAATGACTTGGGTTCATTATGATTTGAACAATAAATATTCCACAAAAGGTCATGTGTGAATGGTTCAGTTCCCAGCTGATGCCTGCTGTGGAGGCGGTGAAAACGTTGGAAGATGGAGCATGGTGGAAGGAAGTGGGGCCCCTGGGGGGCGGGGCTGGTCCTCCAGGTGGATATTGGGATTCTGGTCCAGCCTGTATCACACTCCTGAAGAGAATGGACTTCCTCCACCAGGGTCTATTCTGGTGATGTCCTGGGACGAACAGACCCAAGAGTAATTTGACTAAGTGACCATAGACTAAAACCTCTGAAACCATGAGCCAATAGGAATTTTTCTTTCTTTCTTTTCTTTTTTTTAAGTTGATTTTCTCAAGCATTTTGTTCTGGTGATGGAGAGCTGACTAATAAAGTTTTCTTACACAGTTCTCTTCCATCGAGTCAATGATCCTGGGTGCTTTTATACTTTAAAAAGCACACAATATCAAGGCTGGGCATTGGAGAATACAATGTCTAGGGATGAACACCAGCTTGCCATTGCTTAGACACCTGCTCACAGGAAGAGATTCAAGGGAGAACTTCTTCCCTTAAGTTTGAGTTTAGGTCACATCGAGAAATATTCATATGGTAGAAGTGAAGGGGGTTCATTAAGTTTCCTTCCCCTCCCTTCTCAGATTTGCCTTTTCAGCTATATGATAAATGCATATAGATTCTTCTTGTCCCAAGAGAATGTTCCAGCAAAACTGTCTGAGTTATTTTAATGTCTTTTCTTTATTGTGTTCTTTTAATAAATATCATTATCATGTTTTTGTCTTAGATGAGGAAGTGAAGCCAAATCATAATTGCTAAGACTAATCTGTCACTTTTGGAAAATACCTATTATGATGACCAGAGTGAATTACTAAACAATTGTTTAAGGGCATGTGCTATCAGTCCATATTGGAGAACCGTTTTAAACCATTTTTAACTACTTAACTCAGATTGATGCTTTTGCTGTTTCTCTGGGCTTTTGTGTTTCTTAAGACTCTAATATCATTTCTCAAACTCCCATAGCTAAGATTTCACCCTTACCTTCATTGTAATAAAGATTTGGTTGGAACAGGGGGTATGTGTGTAGGCATGTGTATGTGTGTTTGCATGTAAGTTATGGGAATGGTTTTAACCAAATCTTTTATATATTGCCCACTGGGCATATATTCTTTTTTGGTGAGACAAAGGACAAAGAGCAAACCAAGGCAACAGTGATACTCACAAGACACCATGTTGGAAATGAACTTTATAACTTGAGGGGGGCAGAAAGGGGGAGGGAGAGTAGAAGAAAAATGAAGGAGGGGTAACAGTATTTGACAAGAAATGTACTTACTACCTTATGTGTGTAACTGTAACCCCTCTGTACATGCTCCTGACAATAAAATTAAATTAAAACTTTACACATTATAAAAAATGGTCATTTTAAAATATTTTGAGTGGTGTATGAAGTACAAAGTACCTTCTATTACCCTCTCCTCATGGCTCCCATGGTCTCCATCCCTATTTCTTATACTATTTCTGCAGAAAATGCAGCTCAAGCTGTCACAAGTCTTTTGCCTAGCCTTGTTGTATATTAGACTTGACATTCTGAGTGAATGGAAAGAAAACCTCATAAAGGTAAGTCTAGGCATAGCTCTATCTAGAAGGAGATGGAGCAGCTGACTTTTTCTTGACACTACTGGGATTTGAACTCAGGGCCTTGAGTTTGCTAGACAGGAAGCCTACCCCTTGAGTCCCACTCCTAGTAGAACTGATGTTTTCTGTCAGTTCAACCTGTGGCTTTTAGATTTAGTCCATAGCTTGTGAAGGGAATCAAAAATGTTTTCTTCTTTGGAGTTGTCTTTTTCTGGTCCAGAGCAAACATATGGATTTTTAAGTCAGTTTGCTTAGTGATATAGCAAGAACCGATTCTCTCGTTTGGGGGTCTGCTGTTTCCTTTCCTTCCCTTCCCTTCCCTTCCCTTCCCTTCCCTTCCCTTCCTTCCCTTCCCTTCCCTTCCTTTCCTTCCCTTCCCTTCCTTTCCTTCCTTCCTTCCTTCCTTCCTTCCTTCCTTCCTTCCTTCCTTCCTTCCTTCCTTCCTTCCTTCCTTCCTTCCTTCCTTTCTCTTCCTCCCTCTCCTTTATTTTCTCTCTCTCCCGCTCTCTCATTAATAAGAAGTGGTTTTGAAGAATGAGTGACTGTTAGTCAGACTTTCTGTCACTGTATTCATATGCCTGGGTAAACAATGCATGGGAGGAAAGGTTTATTTTGACTTGTGGTTTAAGTCCAAGGTCAGCTGCCTCACTTTGGGTCTAATGTGAGGCTGAACATGAAGGTGGTGGTGGGGGGTGTGTGTGACAAAGGAGCTGCCCACATCATGGAAGTAGAACAGGAAGTAGAACAGAGTGACAGTGCAGAGTGAGCTTGTGCTGATGGTTTTTTCTGTCTCTTTTAGTGCCAGTTCTTGTGCTTGAAGTCAGGGCCTGGATGCTATCACTGAGCTTTTGTGCTCAAAGCTAGTGCTCTAGCACATAAGCCTCAGCTCCACTTCTGGCTTTTTGGTGGTTAGTTGGAAATGAGAGTCTCATGGGCTTTTCTGCCTGGACTGACTTGGAACCTTGGTCCTCAGATCTGTCTCCTGAGTAGATAGGATTATAGGTGTGTGTAATTGTGCCTGATGGGCTTCTTCTTTTCGCTTTTGTTCCATCCAGGACTTAACCTATAGAATGGTGAGTCATACATGTAGTGAGTCATAATGGTGAGTCTTCTTTCCTCAGTTGCTGTCCCATAGGGCAGCACCCTTAGGAACACTAAGTGTATATTACTAATCTCCTAGATGTTTTTCAATCCAATCAATTTGACCCTCAAAATTAATCCTCTCGCTGTCAGTCCCTATGAACTCTGAAACAGTCTGTGCAAAGAAACCAATAACACAGTGTGTAGTGCATAGTGTATCTTAGGTTCTGCTGCAGACACGGCAGGAGACAAATGCTGTTGTAAATATAACTTAGTGTCATTGCCAATTGAGATGAAGACCAATTTTCTTCTAGTTCCATGTTGTGTGAATGCAGAGCTTGACTGATGAAATGGATGTTTCAAATGTCCCTGCTTTTTGAGGACTCTCTGGATTGTTCATTCAGATTTTTTTTTCTGGTATCTCTCTCTTGGCAGTGTTCCTCATTAAAAACAAAACAAAACAAAATTTAAAAAAAACCCAAAAAATAAAACCCAGGATTTGAGAAATGATGGGAGAGTTTCAAAGGTGAAAATCCATTAAAAAGTACTGAACTATTTTACCTTCTGTCTTTATCCCCGCCCTCCCATCACTAAAGGTAGCTTTAATTGTGGTCTTTTGTTCCCGTGTATTTTTTATTAAAGAATGACCCTCCCCCCACCATCCACATCACCCTTGAGGCCGAACTTGGCTTGTGTTGAGAGAATGCTCCCATGCTGGGGCTCTGCAGGTGCTCCAGGGGATGTGCGATATAACATGATCAATCATGAGCCCATTTTTACTGTCATTAAAACCTCTTTGTGAGTGATCGCTGGTCTTTCTTCACAGGAGATAAAAATTAAAGACAGGTTGAATAAAAAATAATTGCTTTCCATTTCCAAAGGAAGGAAGAAAACTTCCACACAAAAAAAACAATCTTCTCATTGAAAAGGATTTCTTTTTTTTTTCTTTTGAGATATTCCAATGTGTTCTTTCTTTTCCTCCTTCCCCTGCCCCCACCTTTTTAGGATAGAACTAGTTTAGGGTTCTACTCATAGCCTTGTTTTACAGACAGCTGTGGGTCTCTATATTGACACCATGATTGATGTGGCAACACAGCAAGGGTAGATCCCAGAATGTTCCTAGTCGTTGGGATACAAGAGTACCTACCATCACATAGAACCCTGTAACTAGGAGTGGCCTCAAAACTAAAGGACTTTGGGAGCCATGTTGGTTCTCTTAGAAATGAATGAATTATGAGGAACTGTGTCCTTGAAGCTAGTGCAGTAGGAGAATTTAAAACCATTTTGGAGCCTTTGAGCCTTGGGATTTCTGCCATGAGTAAAGATTTTGCCTTGTAAGGACGATGCTTTTGAGAGAGGAGGGTATTGGAGGAAGGGGCTTCCCAGGTGTCAGGCAAGGGACTTCCAATGCTCAGTTTTTCCATCTGAAAAGTAGGATGGCTGGATCATGTATTTTTCTCTGACCAGCTTTGATTTGAAATAGGATTTCCTAATGCTGAAATTCCTAATTGTGAATTGTTGTAAAAGTGTTCAAAAGTTACATCATAGGGAACAGTCAACCAGACTTCAAAGCCTTTAATATTTTCCTGTCACAAAAATCTCTGTGTGAATGATGGCTGTCTTCTCTTCCTAAGAGATAGAATGTTAACTTCTTCCATTAAGGTTGGAAACTAGAAAAGTGAAAATGCAAGCTGGGTGGTAGCTCACGCTTGTCTTCCTACTTGGGTGGTGTAGAACTGTGAATGTGGTTAGGCCTGGTTGTGAGACCCCATTTCAGCCATTAAAAAGTTGGGTATGTTTGTTTTTCAACATAGTGACTTGTACAACTTTGGCCAGGCAGGGTGGGGAGGGGAGAGGGAGATGGGAAGGGATGGGAAGGGAAACAAAGGAGGAGGCAACAATGCTTGATAAGAAATGTACTCATTATCTTGCCCATGTAATTGTAACCCCTCTGTACGGTATTTTCACAATAAAAAAAAAAGCTGGGTATGGTGGTGCCAATTGGTCACCAAGTTATACAGGAAGCATAAATAAGAGGATTTCTACTTAGCCTGGGCATAAGCCTGAGGTTCTATCTTGAAATAATTAGCACAAAAGGGCTGGCTGGGTACATGGCTCAAGTGTAGAGTGTCTGCCCAGTAAGCAGAAAGCTGTGAGTTCAACCCTTGGGGGCTGGCGGTTCATACTTGTAATCCTACCTACTCAGGAGACTAAGATCTACAATCTTGATGTGAAGACAGCTGGGCAGATAAATCCTCGAGAGTTTTATCCTTAATTAACCAGCAAAAAGCTGGAAGTGGAGGTTTGCCTTAAGTGGTAGATTTCCAGCCTTGAGTGAAAAAGCTAAGGGAGAGCTCAGGCCCCAGTACTGGTACATACACACACACACACACACACACACACACACACACACACACACACACACACACACACACACACACACACACACACACACACACACACACACACACACACACACACACACACACACACTCCAAAAAAGAAAAAGATAAAAAAAGATCCCAGCTCTGGTAGTTCACACCTATACTTCTAGCTACTCAGGAGGCTGAGATCCAAGGATGTTGGTTCAAAACCAACCCAGGAAAGAAAGTCTGAGACTTTTATCTTCAATTAACCATCCAGAACCTGGAAGTGGAGCTGTGGTTCAAGTGCTCCAGTGCTGGCATAAAGCACAAATGCTCAGGGATAGCACCCAGGTCCTGAGTTCAAGTCCCAGGACCAACACACACACACACACACACACACACACACACACACACGCACATGCACACGTGTGCAAGAAAGAAAAATGGAAATGTGTGTTTGTGTATAATCACAGTCAGAGAACAACTATCTGTAATGTCCTATGTTTCCTTAATGTCAGATGTCCTATGTAGGTCTTGGGTATTCTATCTTGGGTTTTTCTCTTAACATTACAATGATTTTCCATATTTGGGTATATTCTTTTCTAATCTTTTGTTCAATAGCTGAGCGGGTACCACAAGTTGTTTTCCTGTTGCTGTGAAATTTCTTCCCATTTTTTACTCCTACAAATGATATTATAATATTTTAATTCCTATGAAACTTTGTCCTGTCCATGTCAACCCCATGAACAGACATCTTATTGTCTGCTTCATCCTACAGAATGCTGGCTTATCTACTAGAATATAAGTGTTGCTTTATCTTTTGTTTAGAGTCACTCACAGTGATGTTTGTAAAATGTGGAGGGATTTGTTGCAATTTGTGCAATTAATTAGATTGCCTGGTTACCTGAATGATCTATATAGGCACAGTTGGATAGGGAAGGCTTGTGGCAGGACGATGTCTGAGCATTTTCCCCGAGGTGTGTGTGTGTGTGTGTGTGTGTGTGTGTGTGTGTGTGTGTGTGTGTGTGTGTGTGTGTGTGTGTGTGCGCGCGGGGGTGTCACTAGATTTCTGTCATAACATTACACTCAATGGGAATCTGACTGTTACCCTTGGGATCTGGTCCCTAACTTGGAGTAGAAGAGGTGACAAATGACCAGTCCAAGAGCCATGTCTTTCATGCCTCTCACCAGCCTGAAACAGTCCATGCCATTAATATAGCCACTGAAGAGTATTAAATTTCTTAGTGCTGTGAAAATTGGTATTAAAAGAAGTACTTTAAAAAAGAAATTGGAGCTTAAGAGCTATAATAAAAGAATAACCCTTAAAGCAAGTCAATTGGAAAGCATAATGAAGTTGATAGTAGTCTTTTTAGTTTAGTCATGAATTTGTTAGAGAAAAATGACTTTTCTGAAAACCACCATGTGTGCCATAAGTAGATCCATTAACACTGCTACAGACACCAAGAAGGTTATGCTTGCGGCCGCCCCGGCTCACTGCCACTGCATTTTAATTTTCCTTCTTGAGTCTCACTCATGAGGCCATGCCTGAAGGCTCTCGTGGCTTGCTGAGATGCTTCAGCCCTCCAGGTGAGCTTCACCTCCTGAAACAAGCGTCCCTACACTACTTGTGTTGATGGTTCTTGCCAGTGGCCTGTGGCTTTAACGATTCCATTCATTGCATGTCAAAGCCATAGCACAGCCCAAGGGACCTGGCAAGTTTTACCAGTCAAGATGGGATTTTTTTTTTTTTTTGGCATGCCCAGATTATATTTACTGTTATGTATACATTAGAGCAATGTCCTTAATCTTCCCCACAAAGAAAAATCTATTAATTTAATTTATTATTATTATTTGTATGTGTCAGTACTGGGGCTAGAACTCAGAGCCAAGGCATTTATCCTATGACTTTTTGTTCAAGGCTGGTGTTCTGCCACTTGAGCCATAGCTCCACTTCCAGCTTTTTGGTAGTTAACTGGACTTAAGAGTCTCAGAGACTTATCCATCTTGGGCTGGCTTTGAACTGCTGTCCTCAGATCGCAGCCCCCTGAGTAGCTAAGGTTATCAATTTTAAACGTGTTAAAGGTATGATTATTATTATTGTAAATTATTTTGGTGGTACTAGAGTTTGAACTCAGGGCCTCACTCTTGCAAGTGAGTAGTTGGATTTGACTCTAAAAAAGCTTTCCTAAGATGGAACTAGTCTTGTATTTAAATGATGGTCCTGAGGTTTGAACTCAGGAGCTAGGCACTATCCCTAAGGTTTTTTACTCAAGGCTCCACCTCTTGAGCCATAACTCCATTTCTGTTTTTTTTTTGTGTGTGTGGTTAACTGGTGATAAGAGTCTCACAGACTTTCCTACTTAGGCTGGCTTGGAATTGCCATCCTTAGATCTCGGCCTCCTGAGTAGCTAGGATTATAGCTATGAGCTACCAGCACCTAGTAGAACTAGTCTCTTCAGAAGTGCAAGTGTTCACCCTCCAAGCGAGTCATTTTGAGCAATATTTTCAGAACTGAAGATTGTGCCAAAACTTCTGAGCAGTAGAAATGTATAACAGTTGTAAAATAGTCACCTTTTTCTTCATTCTAAATTCTTGAGGATTTTAGTTTACATTGCATATGCATGTATAATGTCTCTTATCCAATCAAAAATTATTAAGTACCTAGGATAGACCTGGAGCCTGTTAGATGCTCGCTATACAATTCCAGCTCTCCTAGAAATGTTTCTCTTAATTCCTCAACTAAATTTAAAGCTGAGAACACAGATCATGTCTTGACTTTCTTATTCTCACTGGACCAAAGTAAAATGTATGTAAGAAGAACTTAGCTGATGCCAAAAGAAAGAATGAAAAGTAATGAAATCATATTACACACACACACACACACACACACGTTTGTTGACCCAGGGGATTTGGCTTCTTTTTCTTTTTCTTTTTTCTTTTTTGTTGGTTGTGGGGGCTGAACTCTGGGCCTGGGCGCTGTCCCTCAGCTCTTCAGCTCAAGGCTAGTGCTCTACACTTGAGCCACAGCGTCACTTCTGGCTTTTTTCTGCTTATGTGGTGCTAAGGGATCAAACCCAGGGCCTCATGCATACAAGGCAAGCACTCTACCACTGAGCCACCTTCCCAGCCCTAATTTGGCTTTCTTTTGAGGAAGGCTGTTAAATGGGATGTGATATGTTTCGATTCTTTGCTTTAGGCCTTTCAGTGCAGTGGCAAAGCTGTTAATGGCGGATGGAGGGGCATGGAGACCAGAAACTGCTTGAAATGATGAGGGCTATTTCTGTGAAGACAGGACTTTAGCAACGCCTAGTCTCACTACCAAAAGTGAGAAGGGATGGCTGGTGAGCTTGAGGACTGGCTCAAACATGCTTGGGCTGTAGTGCAGTGACAAGGCTAGGAATATAACTTCAATTTGGGATTTTTTACAAATGTACCAGTGCTGGGACTTGAATTTAGGACGTTATGCTCTTGTTTGGCTTTTTTTCTACTTGAAGCTGGTGTTCTACCACCTGAGCCATACCTCCACTTCCAGCTTTTTCTTGGTTAATTGGAGATAAGAGTATCTCCATATTTGTCTGCTAAGGCTGGCTTTGAACTGTGATCTTCAAGATCTCAGCCCCCAGAGTAGCTAGGATTACAAGCCTGAGCTCCAGGTTCCTGGCCATGTCTTAATTTTTATTTACTAATGGTAATAGAAGTTACTCTATGTTACTGAAATTCCAGCATGAATTTCCAGCTTACAGAGTTGGCAGTTCTACTTACAGAGTTTCATGACTTTATAACGGTATGAAAATGTAACCTCTGTAGCCATTTTGTTTTTCACTTTTAATACAGCATGTAGTGGATTACACATGCTAATCGACACCTTATAAAACAGGCTATGTACTGGATGCTTTTTCCCAGCTGGAGGCCAAATGTCCAGTTAGGGTGTCAGCTCTGGTGTTCAGGGGCTTAGATATATTAAATGCATTTTCATCTTACAGTATTAGGGTGGGTTAATTGGGATGTTGCCTTGTGGCAAATGGAGGAGCATCTGTGATCCTTATGTCTTTGTTGGGGTTTTTAAATTATGAGCACAGCGCTTGGATCAGACCAACTTAAGCAAAAAGAACTTCTTGGAAGGATATACAGAGTGGTTCACAGAATTCAAAGAAGAGCTGAAGAGCGTTGTCTTTGAAAAATCTGGCATCAGAGTTACTCCTTGCCTCAGAGGAGTAGAAGGTAGAAGACAGTCCCTTTGAGAATTGCCATGAGAAGGAATGGCACCAAGAGTCTTCAGTCACAGAGGTACCTCTAACTAGGGTAGTGGGGTCACCTGCCAAGCTCCAATAGGGGATGGTAGAGCAGTTTGATTGACAATCCCAGTAAGAATGTATCTTTTAATTTCATTGAGGAGTTGAAGGAGTATTGGTATGAGTTCTGCTTTGAAGGCCTTGTAGAATTCCACAGTAAATCCATCCAGTCCTAGGCTTTTCTTAGATGGGAGGTCTCTTATTGCTGTTTCTATTTCAATGCTTGATATGGGCCTGTTAAGTTGGTTTTGGCATGTCAATATTTGCTAGGAAATCATCCATTTCTTCCAGGATCTCAAACTTATTAGCGTAAAGGTTTGAGAAGTATTCCCTTATAATGTTCTGGATCTTGGTTGTTTCTGTGGTGATGTTTCCATAAATAGATTCATTACCTTGCTTATGTGATTGTAACTCCTCTGTACAGTATTTGCACAACAAAAAACTTATTTAAAAAAGTAAAATAAGATTTATTATTCCTTCCCCATCCCCCCCCCCCAAAAAAAAAGAATGTATCTTTGCGGGTGAATTAGGTGCTGGTCCTAGAGGACTGAGCATGGATGCAGGGTAGGTTGAATCTACAATGAGCACGAGCTTTCAAATTATTCTATTTGTCCACAAAGCAAATCTCTCTGTGTGTCTTTCTCTTCTTCCCAGTGTGAGGGATGGACCCCAGGGCCTCCAATATGCTGGAAAAGCACTCAGTCACTGAGCTATACTTCCGATCTAGTAGGGTTTTTTTGGTTTTGTTTTTTGTTTTGCCAGTCCTGGGGTTTGAACTCAGAACCAGGGCATTATCCCTGAACTTCTTTGTGCTCAAGGCTAGCACTCTACCACTTGAGCCACAGCACCACTTCTGGCCATTTCTAAGTAGTTTATTGGAGATAGGAGTGTCACAGACTTTTCTGTTTGGGCTGGCTTGGAACTGAGATCTCAGCCTCCTAGGTACCTAGGATTATAGGCATGAGCCACTGGAGCTTGGCCCCAGCAGGTCTTATTAGCATTCAAGCTTTAATACCCCTAAATATTTCACAGGATTTCTGCCAGTAATTCTGTCTCTGAGCCTGATACCTTAGTACACTTAAACTCAATAGAGTTGAACAGAAGAGACCTGAAAAAGTAGGTTCCTTATCTCTCGTCTGGTCTGCTCCAACATTTCTGCTTCCTTGCAATTTTCTTCACTTTTAAGGCTATGACTCTTTATATAAAAATCTAGGTTCTATCATTAGTTACCTCCAACCTTGCCTCCCAGTGGGTCAGGAAATTCCATTATGTATGTAATTCCCTCATTGACTGAGGAGTTGATGAAGAGGAGGAGAGAGAAAGAGATCCCATGAATAGGCAATAGGAGATAAGGATAAACTAGACCCACAAGAGAAAAGGTAAGCGTGTGATGAGTAGATAGGGGGCCAGGCATGAGGACTGGAAACCACCAAGGAAGGATCTGTGTAGTACTTCTGTGGGTGGAGAAACAGGAGGAGACTAGTTTCAGAGGTGTTTGGAGGCTCTTTACCAGCTTGATTGGGATTTATTAAATGTGGTACTTTGGTCCTCTGGTGGTTTAATGGTGTCCTTCAGCATTGATTACCTCCACCCAGGTGGTCTTTCTTAAACTCAATGTGACTAAATAGGATTTTTCCTCATTGGCCAAAACTTACATCAACCCTGTCCATTTTGTTTCTCATCAGAGCATGTCCGAATATGACCCATAGATCCTTCTTTTCCAGGAAAAGTCAACAAAGGGGAAAAGGCAGAGGAGTCATGAAGAATCTACTCCTGAAGACTCATTGAAATTTTGTTCTCTTGACTATCCACTCTTGAGCAGCTTGACACAAGTTGCTTTATCCTGATCTTCATCTCTGATGGAGACTCTGTCTGGAGTCTTGTGAATTAGCTACTGACAACTTACAACCCTTTGTTTCCCTTAGTCCTGATAGTCCCTGCTAAAGAAAAACTTTAAATGAGATAGCTAACCAGCAAGCGACCAGTGACTGATGACCTCCTATTCCTCTCTG
Organism: Dipodomys merriami; assembly: GCF_024711535.1. NCBI lineage: Eukaryota > Metazoa > Chordata > Mammalia > Rodentia > Heteromyidae > Dipodomys > Dipodomys merriami. Next base: position 113,212 of record NW_027206457.1, read on the forward strand.
TGACCCTTTCTGGAAAAATAGAAGGAATTTACTAGCTGTGACATCATTCCAATCACCATGATTAAAAATGTATTGTTAAGAATGTGTTTGATTTTAAGTAACAAGAGACCCACTAAATTAGCTAAGTAACTGGTTTGTTGACAAGGTCATGGCTTCTGAGGCCTATGGCCTTCACCTGTAATTCTAGCTACTTAGTAGGCCAAGATCAGGAGAGTCATGGTTTGAGGCTAGCCTGGGCAGAAAAGTTGCAAAACTCCTTCTGAACCCAGAATTGGATGCAGTAGCCTGTACCTAAGTGGGGGGCTGAGAATGAGAGGATTGCAGTGTCAAGCCAGCCTGGGTTGAGAAATCTGAGGGAATTCCATCTCAAAGGGAAGCTGGACATGGTGGCATGTGCCTGTCAATCCAGTAACAGCAGAAAGTCTAAAATAGGTGGATTGTGGTCCTGTGATATAGCCAGACCCTATTTCAAAAATAACCAGTGCAAACAGAGCTGAAGTGCAGCTCAAGAGGTAGAACAAGGGCCTGACAATAAAGCCCCAAGTTCAAACTCTCCAACCAAAACAAAAAAAGATGTATAGAAATCTTGAGGAAACATAGTTGGGCTTCTAGAGAGCTTCAGGTGGAGATCTTTTTTTTCCCCTGTACTTCTTCTCCAGCTGCTTTTTCATTCATGTCTTCATACCTTTCCATCATAGCAACTCACGATTCTCTCTGAATTTTAATTTTGCAGCTTGACATTTTTCCCTCAGATACTTGAGTGAGAACCAATGACCTCTGATATCCACAGTGGGAACAATTAGCCACTGTCAGATGTCAGGGTTTGGTAAAACCATAGCCACCTAGACCTTTTATTATTATTTTTATTTTTGTGCTAGTCTAGGTCTTGAACTCAGGGTCTGGGTATTATCCCTGAGCTGAGCTCTACCACTGAAGCCACACCTCTATATCCAGCTTTTTTTGAATTGTCAATTGGAGATAGGAGTCTGACAAACTTTTCTGCCTGGGCTAGCTTTGAACTGTGATCCTCAAATCTGAGGATCCTGAGTAGCTAGGATTACTCAACTTTGACCTTCTTCTTTTTCATAGTGGATGGTAGGGGACAGTTGGCTTATGATTTGGTATGCTTCAAACATGTTCATTCAGATCTTCTTCTATGAGAATGTACCTCTTCTTCCTGAAGTCTTAGCTCTGGTCACCAGGAGCTTCACTTTAATCTGAATGAATGATTTTGACTGTGACACACTGGGTGAGCAGATGCTGTTATTAGACTAATACACCTGGTTTTGCAGAAATGGAAGCTTTGGCAACTCCTTCCCAGAGGAGGACTCTCAGGATGTTGGTGTTTGTCTCCAAGAGATAGTATTTAAAAGCGATGAAGACACATTGCCGAAACCCGACAGCCAAGTACTTAACATAGTTACTAGCTGTGCTAACTGATTGAATGAACAGAGGACATAACAAATGAGCACGTTCGCCAAGTTAACTTGTGAAAACGAATATCTGTAATTAAAGTGGCTTACATCTGACAGGCAAACAGGAAATTATTGTTATTATTATACACAAATCATCTTAAAATACCAGAACTTAATAAACAGGGAAAAATAACAAACAATCCCTAAAACTGTCTGCTAAATAAGAAATAATGAAGAACACCTGTGGTCTTTTTATAGGACTCCAACAGAGACTTTTTTTTCCTGAAGACCTAATTATGTTTTTGTAATGCTACCATTTCATTATTTCTTTGTCGTGTTATTAAAAGAAAATGCTCATATTGCCTCTACGTAAAAGGTCTGACACATAGATTTGGGCCTGGGGTTTTCTCGATGTTCCAGCCACTCTGACAGATCTAGCTACTTATTGCCGAAGAACATGGTCTTAGCAAGGATCAACTTTGCCAGAGATAAGTGTGCTTAGGAACCAGCTCTGCAATTAGCCCTGGTTTCAAGTTCCAGTTTGGTCTCTTCCAGCTGTGCATCCTCTGACAAGTTATCAAACCACTCTGTACCTGATTTTCTCATTTGTAAAATGAAGTTAATCATGACATGTGTCTCAGAGGATTAGTTGAGGTAATGGATGAGCTTTTGGTTTTGCTTGGCACATCTTAGCTGTTAAGGATGTTAGCTTTGACTATTACTTGTAGCTTACCATTCTCTGTGCATCTTTTTCAAACCCAGAAAGTCCTTAGAATGAGCACTGAATGCCCTACCAGTGTTGCCAGTGTCTATTAGCAGCAGCATGGATAATTTTTGGTCTTTATAGAGTGGAAAGTTAGTTTTCTCCATGACATGAAATATCATTTGTAGGTGATCTTACTTGCCCAGTGTATTAGCTTTCTGTGATTGTGATGAAATATCTGAGCACATCAAGCTAATGAAACAAAGGTTTATTCTAGCACCTGGTTTCAGAGGTTTTGGTCTATGGTCACTTGACCTGAAACTTTTGGGACTCTAGTAGGACAGAACATCATGAGGAGCAAATGGCAGAGGAGCCTGCTTCCCAGGCTACTGGGCAGCAAAGAGGGAGGGTTTGTTTTCATAATAAAGCCCCACCCCACCAGCCCACTAAGTTATGAATCCAGAGATGAATTATCACGTGGCTGTCATACTGTACAACTCTAGGAGGCGCTGTTCATATGTTACCTTTGTGCTTCTATGATGCCAGACTGCTGACCACAAATGCAGTGTGCACTGCCCCTCCCTGGCCAGTGTATTTTAATAAGATTTCAAATTGAGTTCAAAATTGACTCTTTCTCAAACCTTCTCCCCATGACTTTCTCTTTGTTAGTGTCAGCTTCATATGTTCTGTTACCCCAAGTAGAAATTCTCCATACAAAAATTCTCTATACAAAAGCCAGTATGCTCTATGAAACCCAAAGAAGTTTTTTTTGGTCAATCATAGGGTAAGAAAGCTGAACAAATCCACCTAAATCAGGTCACCTCACTCCCTTGCATAATGGCTTCCAGTGGCTTCCCATTACAACACAAGATAACGTCCAGATTGCTGTTGGCTTCAAAGGCCTCGAGTAATGGGACGTGCTTTTGACTCTATGAGTGCATTGGTTTCTGAAGAGTGGTCTCTGCACCTCCAGCAGCACTCAGGACCTTGTTAGAGATGCCCACTCTTCAGCCCTCTCCAGATCTAGCAATGAGAACCGCAAAGGGTGAGCTGGACCACTCTTGAGCACATCTGTCCTTTCCTGGTTGAGTTTTTGCACGTGCTCTCTGCCTGGAAAGCTTTCTCCAAGCTCTTCGATTGTTATCAAAGAAATAAACGGAATAAAAGACAACAATCACGATGCAAGCTTACCTTTTTGTTTGCTGGCCTATCTGTTTCTATCAATGGGATGTAAGAGTCAATCCCTTGCCCGTCACAATCCCGCTGAAAGATGCTGTGGGTAGCCTGGTTGACTGACTGTGTGTGCAAGAACAAAGCCCTGTTGGGAGACTCTGCCCAGGAGGAATGAGGCAGAAGGTAAGGAAAACTCTAAGCACCGTGAATTGGTGGTGGATTTTAACTGATTGCCTGTGCCTGTGGTCTGGGCTGGGTCAGAAAGTCAGTAAAGACACAACAAGGGCTTGGAGATGTAGCTCAGTGGCAGATCGCTTGCCTGGCATGTGTAACACCGAGTTCCACCCCCAGTGCTGTGAAAAACAAAAAAGCACAATGAGGAAAAGGATTATATATCTGGCTTGCTTTTGTAGCATACCTCAGAACCCTTCCAAAATTCCATCATATTTATCTCAGCCTCTTTTCATTTCCCCAGTTAGTCCAGTTCTTGGTTTTCTGCAACACAGATTTCATAGAGGATGATGAGAACACAGATCGTTACAACCACTGTGGAAAGCAATTTGGCATTCTCTTATAGAACTGACATTTGCGTATGCTGCGATTTAGCATTGCACTTCTTGAAATATACCTTTGGGATAGTGATGGATATAGTCACCAGAGGACACAAAAGAATATTTGGAACAATCCAAACTGGAAACAATCCAAATCAATCCAATTATGTGATCACTCACACAGTGGAATATTATACATAAAAGATAATAAATGAACCATAGTTATATAGAGTAACTGTGAATGAATCTTAAGATTGAATGACCAAAAAAACACAAGTCATTGGAGGCCTACAATATGATGCCATTTTTTTGTAAGACTCAAAGACAAATAAAATTTAGTAATATGTTTTGGGAGATATACATGTTAGAAATTGAAAAGAAGGCTGAAGATACATCTCTGTGGTAGTATTTGACTAGCATGTATGGGGCCCTGGGTTTGATCTCTAGCACAGCAAAAACAAAACTAAGCTGGGCATCCATGGCTCATGCCTATAATCCTAGCTACTCAGGAGGCTGAGATTCGAAGATTGTGGTTCAAAGCCAGCTGGGGTGGAAAAAACCTGTGAGACTCTTATGCCCAATTGACCACCAAAAAAGCCAGAAGTGAAGCTGTGACTCAAATGGTAGAGCACCAGCCTTGAGCAAAAGAGCTTAGGGTCAGCACCCAGGCCCTGACTTCAAGCCCCAGGACTGTCAAAAAAACAAAGCCAAAACAACCCCCCAAACCCTAAACTAAGCTATATTAAAAATAAAGAAAAGCCTTACCTGTAACAGTGGCAGGGATTTGGGGAGTGGAGGAAGCCCATAGGTAAATAGATTTTCTTGTATATATCACACAGAATGTTACATGTGATATATATTAAATGTAGCATATAGATTTCTAGGAGTCCCTTGAAGTGGGAGTCAGAGGATTGCTTAATTTAATTTCCTAATATAGTTTATGTATTCAAATGATGATCAACTTTAACATATTGAAACATATATTATAAAATTATGAATGATCTATTCACATTACTACTGCAAACTAAGTCTTGGCATTTGAGTGCATACTTAGTTAAAATTTCTAATTTGAAATTAGATGATCATATGCATTATTTAAGAAAAGTTGGGGTCAAGGGAGAAGGTGAACACACTCTTTAGAATCAAAGAATTATGGGATTTTAATGACTCTCTTAGTCAACTTCCACTAACATATTGTTGTCCTAAGGGTAATGCTGTGAGGAGTTATTGGGGTGCATTTGGTTTAAGGGATGCTGTAGACATGTTTATATCACCACTTAACCCCGTCCCTGGAAAGCGGATATAAATTCAGAAGAAGAAAGAAGAATTGTAGGGAATACAAAATGTTCTTTTGAGTTTTAAGAGTGTTGTGTAGGATTAAAAGTGGGAAAGTTGATCACTCTTATGGAAGTTTCTTCTTTCTTCTTCCTCTTCCATCTCTTCCCCTTCCACTCCTCTTGCCTTCCCCCTTCCCCTCACCTCTTTTTTGTTTAGTTTCTTCTTCCTTACAGAGAACTCTATGTTTGTAAAGCTCATGCCTCTTCATTCTGATTGTCATCCTGAAATCAATTCAAATGATACTTGTCTTAGTGCTGAAAAATAGTGATATAGAATAAAAAAATAGATTCAGGCTTCGAAATAGTCATTCAAAAATAATTTTATCACTCACTAGAATGCATCATGGAAAACTTATTCTGTAACTTGTATTGATTTCTATCATAACCTGAAGGCAAACAATAAAAAAAACAAAACACCCATGGGCTGTTAAAGAGTTTCTTCTGCCCGTGAAGTGAAGGAAACTAGAAGCCTTTTTTTTTTTTTAATGTTTTCTGATTACTTCTGGCCTTCAATCATGTTGTACAAAGAAGAAATTAGAGTAAGGATGAATAAAAGGCAAGAGTCTATGGAGAAGTGGGGATAGTCCTCCAAATAGGTAGCTTAGTGTCCCTAAAACAGCTCTTATTTTCTACATTAAAGAAGAAATTGATGACATGACCATAAATATAAGACAAAAGTCAATGACAATGCAATCAAATACTTGCTGTTGTGCTTTAAGCAAGTCCCTGGTACCTGAGATGAATGAAACAGGCTGCATTGGGCATCCCTGGTCAGATGCTTTTGAGGGAGATTTCTCTTCTCCAGGAACACAGACCCTTCAGCAGAAGCAGGGCCCTTAATTGTCACATGGCAGGGCAGTAGAAAGACCAAGAAAGATGGTATTGGACTCTAGGCTTTTGAGCCCACAGAAAGACAATTTCCTTTGGTTCAGTTTCCTTTGGATTTGGATTAAAGAATTTCCCTAAAGGCTGTCAAGTTGACAAAAGGTTGAGTATTTTTTTTTGACCCAGAACAATCAGAGAAGAATGCTTCAGAGCATGAAGAGTTGTCTCAAGGAGAAAGATGAGTAAGGAAGTATTCTGAGAAGGAAGCTGTCAGCATGGTGGTTAAGAACCAAAGGCTTTGGAGAGGTGATAGGTTTCAGTAAAATGCAACATCACCTGTGTAAATCTGGGAATGTGATGTAGACTGTAGAAGCGACAGCTTGCTCTTTTGACAGCGAAGATAGCAGTCCTCACGTGGAACACACGTGGTACAGAGCTCACGTGGAACTGGGAACACAGGTGGAAATCATGATATTGTTGATATTCCCTTGAGTGTAATCTAGATTTCCAACCCTTTTCTACTTGGAAAAAAGAAGGCCTTTTAATTCATTCTCATCTAAAGAATTACATCTTTTGATTCAGAAAAAGGGTTATTTAGAGACTTCCAATAGGCCATCCTGATTTTGCTGTTTACACAGATGAAAAGTAACTTTCGTAGATTTTCTTTTTGATCTACTACAGATTCTATCAACATTTAATGAAAAAGACTTATTTGGACCAAGACAGCCCAGTCCATTCAAATGACTCATTCGGCAGATTCTCCCTTCCCTCCTTCAGAGTGACAGGCTGTTTGCCAACCTGATCTAATTGACTAAATGTTTTGGTACCTTGTTGACACAGACCGAAGTGATGTTTTCCTTTGTTATTTGCGTGGGAAAAGGTACAGAAACTGGAGAAAGTGGGTGACCCTGGTGAATTCAAAACTTTGCTTTTGTGTTTGCTTTTGAATTTGGCCCTTTGAGGGCTGAAGATCTAAAGACGGAGGCAGGTCGCAGACAAGATCAGAAGATGATTCTCGAAGGATGCTGGGCAGTTCATTATTGTGCTCAGGAGATGGGAGTTTTAGAATAGAAAGCATGGATAGCTTAAAAATAACTTGGAGCCTGGCTCCAAGGGCTCACTCCAGGAGAGGGGGAGACCTGCAATGGCCACAAGGAGCTGTGTTCGTCTTTGATATCTCTCCTCTTTGCCTTTCTTCCACAAAGTCAGTGGACATTTAGTATTTTTTTTTTCACTTCCCAGCTTTTATTCTACATTCTTTAAGAAATAATGCTGTAATTTCCTTTTGAAGAATTACACCTCCAGCTTGTGGTGATCTTGGTTGAATTTAAATCAGGCCATACTGTCAAAAGGTTTGGGGGGCCCCTCTTATCCTGGGGGGTTTGGAATCTTAAACATTTTAAGGGTAGAAAAATGTCTATAGAGCTCATTCGTCACAGCAGTAGAGCTAGGAGATAAGCATTATGTTGTTCCTGCTATATGACCCCCTGCTTTCTTCCCTGTTTTCTATACTTTCCTGACTTTTAGTTGTCTGGTGTTCCTATCTGTTCCTTACCTTTTCCTGTCGTGTAACAGATTCCTTCAAGTACTATGCTGTTTCTGTGACTTGCGAACAGGGCAAGGGAACACATCAGCTACCTGGCCAGTGGATCTCTTCCTTTCCACACCTCTGCTTATAGGTCAACTCAGCACACAGAGGCAGATGCTACACTCATCATCAGGGCCCTTTTGTGACATCTTCTGAAGTTAAGGAGAAGTGAGTGTGTTAGGTTTCTGTGACAAAATCCCATAAGCTGGATGGGGTTTTTTTGCTGGTCATGGGGCCTGAACTCTGCGTCTAGGCACTGTCCCTCAGCTCTTCAGCTCAAGGCTAGCGCTCTACCACTGGAGCCACAGCGCCACTTCCGGCTTTTTCTGTTTATGTGGTGCTGAGTAATCGAACCCAGGGCCTCATGCTTGCAAGGCAAGTACTCTACCACTGAGCCACCTTCCCAGCCCCAAGCTGGATGGTTTAAAGATAAGGAGTGAATTGTCTTTTGGTTCCAGCAGCTGGCTGTCTAATATGAAGATGTCCACTTGGCTGGTTCCTTCTGTGGCTAGTGAGGGAGGAGCTCTTCCAAGCTCCTCTCCTTGGTTTATGGGCAGCTTTTGTCTCCTTGGTCTTCATGTCATTGATCCCTTCTATGTCCAAGTTTTTGCTTTGTTGAAGGACACCAAGAATGTTATATTAAAGCCTATTTGAATGACCTTACTTCCTCCAAAAACCCAATTTACATGTAAGGTCACATTTTGAGGTACTCACCAGAGGTTATGACTTTAACATGTGAGTTCTAGGGTGATACAATTCTATCCACAACAGTGGCCATATGACACAGTTGTGGCCAGGGTGGCCTAAAGGTAAATAAGTCTAAAGCTTAATATACAAGCAAATATATAAGGAGATATATAAGGAAAGGCGTTCCCTGCTAGTGGTTGGGAGTACTACCTGGAGCCATGGCAACAATCTTGCACTTATGAGTTAAAAGCTAAAGGTTGAAAATCTATATATGGAGGATGGTGGAATAAAGGGATGGGAAAAGTGAAAAGAATGTGGCTTCTCTTGGTGAGATGCTACCAGGATTAAAGAGTACTTAGATTCCCAACAGAGATACTTGAGATAATTAGGTGCTGTTATTTAACCCACTGTTACTTGTTACCATTCTTCCTCAAAACCTCCCCAGACCCAATAAAATCTCAGTGGTTTATGCCTTTATTTCTTCTCTCATTTTTCCATGTTCTCAGCATAGTAATTTACCAAGATGTAAATGTCTGCTATTGAATTCTGATGATACAATAGCAAAGTCATTTAAATAGACCACTTCTTTGACTTCATCTGAGAGGACCATCACTGATTCAGTGGCAGAATAAAACCCTGCTGTACTAGCTCACCTCACCTGAGGAAGATGCTTCCACATCTTGGACATGTTAGCTCATACTGTTGGATACATGGGGTGTATGACCCTAAAGTCACAAAGGATTGTGGGGTGAGTGGCAGGCAAAGATCATAAAGTAGCTGGCTTCTAAATTAGGATTTCTTCTTCTATGTTTTATTTAATCATATTATTTATTTATTCAAATCAATTTCCTACGGGGAGCCATGATCAAAGTGTACTTCTAGATCAAGGAGGAAAAGAGATGAATGGAATGAGGATCATCTGGGATAGCAGAGTGTCCAGTTCATAGCAGTAATAAAGAGTAGATGAATGAATGAATGAATGAATGAATCCATGTCAACATGTAGCACAGTGCTAGGCTATGTAAGCACTAACTGTTCCATTTATGAGCTGGGTTAATGTAGGAGTTTGCCCCCAGGGGCACCTGAAGGTGGGTTCATGTTCATGTTCAATGTCTCCATTTCTAGGTCCTTAATCTCATACTGACAAAGTCCCTTTTACCATGTAATGTGTACGAGTGTGCAGGAGTAGGAATATGGATACATGTTAGGGCCATCATTTCTTCCCACCACGTTCTTCCTTTGGTGTCTGTGTTACCGTCAAGAAATTCTTGGAAAAGAGATAATCACCTTACTTGTTTACTCTGATTTTTTTCCCCCCATAAATCAAGACTGCTGGTACTTTGGACAAATTGAAGAGAAAAAAAATAATTCAAGGAAGAAATGAGTTTAGAGATCAAAGTTAATCATTAATTTGTTAGTTGCAGAGGAGAAAGTGAGCCAATTGCCAATTCTTAACATAGAGAAATTCGGGAACTTCATTAGTAGTGTCCCTGGCACAATGCCATAATTAATATATGGTAACAATATTACCAAGAGCAAGAACCTACAATTATGCTCTTAAAAGTGTCAACATGAAAAGTAAACTTAATAAAAGATAGGCACAGGGACATACATAACACAGATTCTCTTTAATAATGAAATTATTTATGATTGAACCTTTTTACTTAATTTCGATTCAATTCTAAAACAGGCACAGTTAATGCCATGATTAAATATTAATGTGAAGAGAAACAACCTAATTGGGAGGTTATTAAAGCTTCAAATTAAGTTTCTTTTTCTTTTCCTAACCAAAAAAGTTCTGCTAAGAAGAAGGGCATTGGGGGAATCCAGCACAAGGGTTCATTAAGGATGATTTGTAGGGCTAACAGAGGAGGTAGACGCAATGCTCAATGGGACATCTTCTGTCTCCCCGTTGAGTAACCAGAGACATACAGCCTTTTCCTGATGCAGAGCATCTAACAAGCTGTCCGGTAAACCTTACCCAAACAAAACCGCGGTTGTGTGGGGCTCTGTGTTGGGGGCTGGTGCCACTGGTCTGGCTTGGAGTTCCTCTACCTACTTGACTGGTGCTGGCTATGTAAGATGGTAGGGCCATATGTTTCTAGAAGGCTTGGGCTTTTAAAAAATTTTTTTTTGGCATGGTAGCTGTGTTCTGGAAGCACACTCAGAGAGTAAGTCCCAATAGGCAAGTGCAATTGCATCATTTCCTGTGGCATGTTTGCTGAAGTCCCATTGGACAAAGGAAGTAACATGACCAAGGTCCTATCAGGGAGCTAGCAGGTAAGGATAGCAACTGAGCTCTGGCATCTTGGCCTGGTCACTTTCTTTATCTAATGGGACTTCAGCAAACATGTCACAGGGAATGACTTTAACAGCATTTGCATATTGGGACTTTTTCCTGTTTTTTAATTTTAATTTTTTTTAACCCAGACACCAAAAGAAGCTTGAGAAGTTTAGGGTCAAAGCTCAAGAAAGAAAGATGACAGACACATCCTTGGGCACACTTAGCTCAAGGCCATGGGGCACAGGTTTGAAAGATGAAAATGGATAGGACTACTATTGGACATGTCAAACTTGCGTCATAAAGATGGTGGCAGGAAGGCTCCTGGGTATGTCTGATTTCTCTTTCTGAAAATGGTTGAGGGTGAAAGCAAGGAAAGGACATTTCAAGGTGAATTAATGTGGGAGTTTACTCCTATGGGCACCTGTTTAACTCAGCAGCTTATGACCATTATTCTACACTAACAGACACCTCCAGGGTTTATATCATAGCTTTCCAGTGGCAGGCCCAGATTCCATCTGTGCTTCTCCAAAGAGCTGTGCATCTAGTTGGACTCTTCATTTTCTTCCATGAAACTTTCTCAACTGCTGAGAGTAGATGGTGGAAATCTCCAATCATAATTATAGCTTATCTGTTAGTTCTGTCACATTTTGCTTTTGATATGGGACACATACGGTTAGGATTCTTAGATCTGTTTTGGAGATCTACATATTTGTTATTAGAAATTGCCATGTGCTACTGGAAATATCACTGGAGGACTCCTAGCAAAATGAAGAGTTGGTCCTCTGAAGGCCTTTCCAGATTTTGTGTTTCAGTGTTCCACAATTTAATGCAGCCTTCCTCCAACACTCTGAATCTATACATCTCATGTGCTGACTCAGATAAAAGGGCTTTCTGGTTCAAAACATCTGGGAAACTCTGCATTGTATTATTTTTACTACTACTACTATTACTACTACTACTACTACTATTATCGTGCTGATCCTGGGGCTTGAACTCAGGGCCTGGGTTACTGGCCCTGGGTGCTTTTTGCTCAAGGCTATCACTCTACCACTTCTGGGTTTTTCTGTTTATGTGTACTGAGGACTGGAACCCAGGGCTTCATGCATGCTAGGCAAGCACTCTCTCAGTAAGCCACATTTCCAGCCCATTTCTAGCATTTTGATGCCTAATTGGATAAGAGGCTCAGACATTTTCTGGCTTTAAACCACGACCCTCAGATCTCAGCCTCCTAAGCTAGAATTATACATGAGAGCCATCAGTGTCTGGCTGTGCTATATTTTTTCACCTAAGACAGACAAACTGTGGTTTATAATCAGATCATGAAGCAACTATCTTGAAACACTTTTTTTTTTGTCAGTTGTGGGGCTTGAACTCAGGGCTTGGGCATTATCCCTGAGCCTCTTTGTGCTCAAGGCCAGAGCTCTACTACTTGAGAGCCACAGCACTACTGCTAGTTTTGAGTGGTTAATTGGAGATAAGAGTCACACTGGGACTTTTCTGCCTGGGGCCGGTTTTGAACCACGATCTTCAGATCTCAGTCTCTTGAGTAGCTAGATTTACAGGTGTGAGCTACCAGCACCCGGCTCACTTAGATTTTTTTAAAATTCTCTATATATCTAGTTTATAATATGTTTTTGAATAAACATTAAACTTTTATTAAAATACATTGTTAAAATTATATACAGAAAAACAAAGCCAGCAGATAATTTCCAAGGGGACAAGATTTCTCTAAGTGCTTGAGCTGGTTCTTAGTGGAGCTCAGGAGTTTCTAAGTCTTTATCTCCATACTCAAAGTTTTGCTCCCAGTTTTAATCGCAATCAAACTGGGATATATCTGCTGGAGCTAAGTTGCCCTCTGAGGGTAAAGATGGGCTGGTATCAAACAAAGTTAGTAGAGCCTGTTAGATCTCTACAGGAGTGAGGGCAATCTCAGATTGGAAGTCCATTTGTCCTAAGTGATGTGAGCATCTTCAAGACTGAGGTCAGCTGGAACGTGGGCTGCCTCTTCAAACATCAGCTACATCACAAGTCCTGATACCAAACTGCCTTGGCACGTGATAGATTGTTCTCTTCTTCCTCTGAAGAACAGAGTCGGTGTCAGATACCCTGGACAGATTCTGGTTGGCCGCACCGAGTTGTGGCTCTTTGTTTTCTGGCACAGGTGCAGGAGAGTCTGTCCCAGAGGCTGTGGACAGGAAATCCTGCAGACGTAGATCGGCCGCCCCGGGTCCTGAGTCTTCAGCAGGTGCAAGGTGTCCTTCCTCGAGTGGTTAGAGACCCAGCGAGAGCCACAGGGCCTGTGCCCTGGGCTCATTCCTCATTGACACCGAAGGAGTGGTGTCTTCATCCTATGCCACGGGCAGATGCACAACCAGACGCAGAACTGCCCTTCCGGGCTGTGACTCTCCAGACGAGGCTTCTGGTGGGCTTGGGTCTGTCTCAGCTGCTGTGGACAGATCGAGGGGAGATCCACGTGTGTGCGCGACAGTGGTGGCTCTTCTGATTCATGGGTCTGAGATGAAGTGGACACGGCCATCGTGGAGCGTATGCTGACTCTGCAGCTGCGGCAGCCGCAGCCCCACGCAGCTTCGTCTTCCGTGGAGCGGCCGCAGCGCACTGTGCGTCCACCGTGGATGGCGCCTGGGGTCGGCGTGGGCTCAGAGCAGCGGTCACCAACCTGCTGACCTGTCCTGGCTACCGGGTCCCACCTGGTGGTGTCGCCACGTCCTAGAGCGGAATCTTCTTCTGGGTCCAGCTTGGATCTCCTGCAGGATCCTAGGGTCGGAACTAGTGAAAATCGGAAAGCAGCAGGAAAACATGGCGTTTGCCAACTGGAGTGTGGCTGCCTGGAAACCTGGGTTCCAAGTTCTCTTTGGTCTTTTGTCAAGGATGAGGTGTCCCTCCTCCAGCAGTGCCCTATAAAGTACCCCTGGACTTCTGATGCTCTGCATGGTACATTCCCACTATTTGCACCACTAGACACAGTTTTACCAATATACCCCACCATCCTTGAAAAAGCCTGGGTGCTTTTTCAGGAAATGGAAGGGAATTCAGACTAATAACTTGGTCTTACAATACCTCTATATAGGTATACTATATAATAAATATTCCCCCCACAAGCACCCTTGTTATATTTAGAAAATGTTAAGCAGTTTTTTAATATTGATTTTGACATTCCTGCATTTATTTTGAGACAGAGTTTTGCTCTGTAGTAGAGGTTGTCCTCAATTTGTGATCCTCCTGCCTCAGCCTCCCCTGTGCCGGGAGTAAAGGTAGGTACCACTATGCCCAGTGAAATGCAGCACTTCTGAAAAACATGCCACACTATTGCCTCTATGACCTCCTCCCAACCCACAGACACCCACAGGACATGGTTCGATGCATATGTTCAGGCAGAGTGCTTTTCCGGCTGAGAATTATAAGATGCTTTCTGATTTCAGAAATTTTCAAATGTGAAAATCTGTGTGTTTTGGAATGAAAAATATGTCATCACCTCTTCTAATGAAGTATCATGCTCTGAGGTATCTTTAACTACCTTTTTTTTTGTGGGGGGGGGTCTGGTCGTGGGGTCTGAACTCTGGGCCTGGGTGCTGTCCCTCAGCTCTTCAGCTCAAGGCTAGCGCTCTTCCACTTGAGCCACAGCACCACTTCTGGCTTTTTTCTTTTTGCTTACGCGGTGCTGAGGAATCAAACCCAGGGCTTCAGGCATGCAAGGCAAGCACTCTACCACTGAGCCACCTTCCCAGCCCCTCTTTAACTACTCTTTTACTGTGTTTATCCCAGTCTTTTCTAGATGTAACTGACCTCGAAGCTGAGCTCACTCTTAATAGCTTAAGGAATTGGCAGGTGTATGACCCATGACTTCATCTTCAATATTGAGAATTTTGAAACAAAGCTAACAAATTGTTATAGAAATTCTAGTATAGCCTCCTATCTTGACAAATATGCTTCCTAACTACCTGGCAACTGAAGTTTGAAGTGAGATTCTAGGGCTCCTTAGGTTTCTACATCAGGAAAACAACTCTGGCTCAGGGTCTCTCTCTCATACCATTGTGCCCCAATCTTGTACCTCAGAAACTTCTGAAGCTCTTGTGGCCACACTCCAGCCACGCAGCCATATCTGAGCATCTTCTGCTGCAGGCTGGGGGCTGTGTAGATACACAGGGTGAGCTTGATATGGGAAGGGGTGGTTGCAGGTTCTGAATGGTCACTTCCATCTCTCCCTCCCTCCATCTGCCCCTCCTTCCCTCTTTTTGTCCCTCCCTCCTTTCCTCCTTTTCTCCCTCTTATCTTCCCTCCCTCCTTCCTTTCTCCTTCTTTTTCCTCCTTTCCCCTTCTTCCTTTCCTCCCTGCCTCCCTCTCCTCTCTTCCCTTCCTTCCTTCTTTCCTTTCTCTCACCACTTCTTCTCAACTCTTTTTCAATTAAATATATATTTTATTGTAAAGATACTGTACAGAGGGGTTACAGTTACACGAGTAAGGTAATGAGTACATTTTCTGTCGAGCATTATTACCTCCTTCTTTGTTTTTTCCCCTACCATTCCTTCCCTCCCCATCTCCCCAACTCCTCCCTGCCTCCCACCCAAAGTTGTAAAGCTCGTTTTCAACATAGTATCTTGTACAGCTCATTGTTACAGTGGGTCAGCCTGTATCCTTATTTATGGATTTTGTTACTTCCCTTCTCCCCAAGTTAGAAAAATGTATATATAAGATGCAGGGCATTGACATCAAATATAGTGAAAAAAGGAGTGATACCGTGAGGGAAGAACATATCAAAGAAACAAAAAAATCACATAATACATTATAAAAATGTTAAAAACAATAGCAAAGAAGAAAAAAAAAACACTTGTGTCCCTATCTTGGGGTTCATTTCACTTAACATCATCTTATATGGCATATATACATAGCTTCTGACCTTTTCTGCTTGTCCTAGAAATATACTAGTTATTGCAAATAAGGGAAACCATGGGACCTATGTTTCTTTGGGCCTGCTTACTTCACTTAATATAATTTTTTCCAAGTCTTTCCATTTCCTAACAAATGGGACGGTGTCATTCTTTCTGATGGAGCCATAGAATTCAATTATATATATATATATATATATATATATATATATATATATATATGTATACACACACACACACACACACACACACACACACACATATATAACATTTTCTTGATCCATTCATCTACTGAGGGGCATCTGGGTTGGTTCCATATCTTAGCTATGGTAAATAATGCTGCAATAAATATAGTTGTGCTGGTAGCTTTAGTATAACTTTGTTTGTGATCATTTGGGTAAATACCCAAAAGTGAGGTTGTTGGATCATAGGGGAGCTCTATGTGGAGTCTTTTTTTGTTTGTTTGTTTGTTTTTGGGTCTGGTCCTGAGGCTTGAACTCTGGACCTGGACGCTGTCCCTCAGCTCTTCAGCTCAAGGCTAGTGCTCTACCACTTGAGCCACAGCACCACTTCCGGCTTTTTTTTTTTGCTTATGTGGTGCTGAGGAATCGAACACAGGGCCTTAGGCATGCAAGGCAAGCACTCTACCACTGAGCCACCATCCCAGCCCCTATGTGGAGTCTTTTGAGGAACCTCCATACTGCTTTCCAAAGTGGTTGAACAAGTTTACACTCCCACCAACAATACAGTAGTGTTCCCTTTTGGCCACATCCCCACCAGCATCTGTTCTTATTAGAGTTCTTGATTTTAGCCATTCTAACTGGGGTGAGGTGGTATCTCAACGTTATTTTGATTTGCATTTCTTTTATGGCTTAGAGAAGTTGAGCATTTCTTCATTGGCTATTCTTATTTCCTCTTTCATTTCATTTCTTCTATTGGCTATTCTTATTTCCTCTTCAGAGAAGTTTGTCTTTAAGTCTTTAGCCCACTTATTTATCAGGCAGTTGTTTCTTTGAGGGTTTGTTGTTGGGGGATTTAATTTTTTGAGTTCTAAGTAACCCTATTTTTTTTAAAGATAGGTTTTTACTATGTAACCAAGCCTGGCCTTGAACCTAAGATCCACCTATCTCTACCTCCTGACTGCTGAGATTATGGGTATGTGACACCATGCTAGTTGAGTGAGCTACCTTGCCAGGTTCAACCCAAACTTTTAATTCTATCAACTTCTAGAGATCTGTGCTCATTTATTTTCTCGTTGAGAGGAGGTTGGTCTTTGGGAGCTATCTTGCAGCTCTCCGTGTTTGGAGTTTGAGCATAAAGGGAAACATTCTCTGTTGTCCATTTCTACCCCCACCAGCAGCGCTAGGAATACTTGGAAAGCCTGCCATTTTCCAAGGGATTGTGAAGCAGGCCTCTCTTTTCAGGGGCTTTATGTGTTTCGCTCACAAGCTGTGGAGTTTGGGCCAGCTCCCTGCTCATTGCAACAGGAGTGGGGAATGCTAATTTGTCTTTTCTGTGAGGTACTTCAAATTCTCTCACTGAGTCAAACCCCATTACAACTAGACTGATATCAGACTGGTGTCACTGACTTCAAACTGGGTGTACTAATTAGGGTCTCTAACACTGTTGTTAGAGACACTGTTGTTGAGAACTCTAAAGCACAATTAGTATTAATAGCTGCTCTAATGAACAAGAACATTCGTGTTGCTTCTCAAAAATGCCTTGTGCCATCCACCGAAAGCAAGGGCACACATATGGGGAATCAGGAATAGACAACCTGTGTCATTAGAGTGACAAGTTGTACGTTTAGCATTTGAACTATGACTTAGAAATAATACTGCCTTTACCCTTCAGTCTCTAATCTGTTATTTGAATGTCTAGAAATGTCTTCAAGATTATGCAGATGTTCTGTAGGAATCATATTTTTAGGTATGTATATATGTATGTATGTATTTATGATATGTATTTATGGTAATGGAACTTGAATTAAGGGCTTTGTACTCTTGCTCAGGTTTTATGCTCAAGGCTGGTGCTCTACCACATGATCCATGCTTCCACTTTGGCCTTTTGCTGGTTAATTGGACACAGAATCTCACAGACCTTCTTGCCTGGGCTGGCTTTGAACCATGATCCTCAAATCTCAGTCTCCTGAGTAGCTAGGATGACAGATGTGAGCCACCAGTGCCTGGCTCTGATATTTACTTTAAATATCTACAAAGTAGCAAAGAGCTAGAAGAGCTAGACTGTAGTTTGTGCTTATAAAGAGGTGGGTGAGTGACTGAGGCTACAGATACTACTTATTGCTTGATTTAGGCACTGGTGTTATGGATATAAAGAATCTCAGGGAATCTCCTGTTTAGGACGAAGGCCCCACTGAGCATGGTGCTTGATGTTGTAGAGGTCTCTTTATTCTTTTCACCTTCAGAAATCAGTTGTCATTTTCCTTTATGATTCAAGTGTAGTAAATGTCATTTCAGTGGGCTCCTAGCCTGGTCGTGGGGTGGGTATACGTCTTTTGGCTGTGAATTAAGACAAACTGAACAAGGAGGAATAGGGGAGGTAAGCCATCAACTTACCTAATTTGACTTTTTGGAAATATTTAAAAAATTATTATTTTTTATTGCTATTGTAAAGGTGACATATATAGAGGTTACAGTATATAAGTCAGATAAAGAGTATATATCTCTTCTTGAACAATGTCACCCCTTTCCCTCACTCTCTTCTAGTTTTCCCTTCTGTCCATATCCACAAGTTGTATAGTTCATTTTCAACATAGTGTTTCGAGTATCACTGATGCATTTGTTCAACCTTTGTCCCACCATTTCTGTGTCCTCCCTTATCTGCCTAAAGACAGATGAATGAGCAAATAAGATAAAAGGAAAAGAAAACAAAAACAGCAACAAAGTAAAAAGAAAACTCTTGTTTTTATTTCCTGGAGTTCATTTCGATAAATATTATTTTATATGACCAGATGCACATAGCTAGTGCATCTTTGTGATCTTCTCCTAAGAATATCCTCCTTTGGTCTCACTCTGTGTGAATGCCTAGAGACCTGTATCATTTATCTTGAATATGGAAAAGCATTCCTAATTTTTCCCTTAAGTCAGTGAGAAGATCTTCACTAACTATACAACAGACAAGGGCTTCATATCTAAAATATACCTAGAACTCAAAAAATTAAATCCCCCAACAACAAATCTTCAAAGAAACAACTGCCCAATGAATAAGTGGGCTAAAGACTTAAAGAGAAACTTCTCTGAAGAGGAAAGAAGGATGGCCAATAGACACATGAAGAAATGCTCAACTTCTCTAAGCCATAAAAGAAATGCAAATCAAAACAACATTGAGATACCACCTCACCCCAGTTAGAATGGCTATAATCAAGACCTCTAATAACAACAGATGCTGGAGGGGATGTGGACAGAAGGGAACCTTACTGCATTGTTGGTGGGAGTGTAAACTTGTTCAACCACTTTGGAAAGCAGTATGGAGGTTCCTCAAAAGATTCCACATAGAGCTCCCCTATGACCCAGCAATCCCACTTTTGGGCATTTCCCCAAATGTTCACAAACAAGACCACACTAAAGCTACCAGCACGACTATGTTTATTGCAGCATTATTTACCATAGCTAACATATGGAACCAACCCAGATGCCCCTCAGTAGATGAATGGATCAAGAGAATGTGGTATATATACACAATGGAATTCTATGCCTCTATCAGAAAGAATGACATTGCCGCATTTGTTAGGAAATGGAAAGACTTGGAAACAATTAAAGTAAGCCAGGCCCAAAGAAACATAGGTCCCATGGTTTCCTTATTTGCAATATCTAGTATATATCTGAGTCAAGCAGAAACAGTCAGATAAGTTGATGTTAGGGAAATGAACCCTAAGATATGTATTCAAATGTTTTTTTTCTTCCATGCGATTGTTTCTAACACATTTATAAGATTATTTCTTTGTTGCTTTGTATGCCCCCCCACCCTTGCTTTCACTGTATTTGAGGTTATTATAATTTGTAGGGGAAGGGAAAAAACAAATCATTTAAATAGGGATACAGGTGGACCCATTGCAACAATGAGATATACAAGTTGTTATGTCGAAAACGAACTTTACAACTTTGGTGGCGGTGGGGGAGGGAGGAGGGTTGGGGGGGTAGGGGAGGATGGAATAGGAAGGGGAAACAAAGGAGGAGGCTACAATGCTTGATAAGAAATGTACTCATTATCTTGCCCATGTAATTGTAACCCCTCTGTACAGTATTTTCACAATAATAATAAAAAAAATTCTGATTCTCAAGCTGGCTATTGGTGGCTCACGCTTGTAATCCTAGTTCTCAGGAGGCTGAGACTGGAGGATTCCAGTTTGAAACCAGCCCAGGTAGAAAAATCTGTGAGACTTGTATCTCCAAATAACTAGCAAACACCTGGAAAACTAATGTGTGGTTCGAGTGTTAGAGTGCCATCCTTTAGTGAAAAAGCTAAGTAAGAGAATGAAGCTTAAAGTTCAGGTCCTAGTACAAAAAAAGTCAGTGATTCCCAATTTTGATCTTTCCCTTGTGCTCCATAGTTTTAGCCCCTGTTTAAATATTTTCTCACTTTCCTTTTTCTTTCTTTCTTTTTTTTTTTTGTCGGTCGTGGGGCCTGAACTCTGGGCCTGGGTGCTGTCTCTCAGCTCTTCAGCTCAAGGCTAGTGCTCTACCATTTGAGCCACAGTGCCACTTCAGGCTTTTTCGCTTATGTGGTGCTGAGGAATGGAACCCAGGGCCTCATGCATGCAAGGCAAGCACTCTACTATTGAGCCACCTTCCCAGCTCCTCTCTTTCTTTTTCTAAATCCTGGGCAAAATAAATCCCCCTTTCTGGTGCTCCAGAATGACACACAGATGGGTGGAAAGTGAATGAGACTAATAGTCAGGACACTTGACTGACCATGAAAAATAACTTGTCTTCTCTGGGACTCAGTTTTCTCATTCAGTAAATGTAAGAAATATTCTGAGTTTTTAGCCTATCTTCCTTACTGCCTTTACGGCATGATTTATGTAACAATGGGCTCCAGATAAATGTTATGTCCCACCTGAATAAAACATTCATTCTTGGAAAGGAAGAAAAATAGAGAGGTTTCTTTTGGGAAATTTATGAGAATTCAAGTCAAGAATAGAGACTCTAAGATAAGAATTCTGGAATCATTGCTTATAAACTGGGAGAGAGGATAACAAAGACATCTAGAAGAAACAGCATTTCATTCGAGGCCATAGTGCTTTGCTATTCCTCTAGACAACCTCTCTGCCCAAGGGGTTTTTTTTTAATGCTCTCACAATGAGTTCAAAGGATCTGGTCAAACAGATTGCTTTGTGAATTTTAATATAACTGGGGGGAGATACAGAGAAAATACCAGTCATATCTTAAAAGCATATAGCAGTCCTTAGAAGTCCTTAACAAATGTTTCCAGATCTTTGTCCGCTTAGGCATATGGTAGGTTGCCTTCCTCCTCCTGTAATGGTTGGATGGGGCCTGGCCAGCAATTCAAGTCAGTGAGTTATCAAATCTTGTCTGGGCTGAAACTTTTCCTTCCCAGTGTAAGAGTATCTAGGACCACTTTCCCCTCTGACACAGTGTAGGGCGTGGTATCTGCGTCATCCCATTTGAATGAGTGTGATGAACTTGAGTTCCTCTAATGACCTGGGATGGATGGCCCCTGGAAGTCATGAAGTGTGTAGCTTTTAGTTCCTGAGCTTTTGGAATTGCTTGTTCCCATGGGCAAATTGCACTCTCTTCTGATAAATATGTCCACAGGAGACCTAGTGTGATGCCCAAGCCACACACACCGTCCTGGCCACAGATGCACTGGAGACTTCCTGAGGAACAAATTTATTTGATGGTGAACATATCTAGTAATGAATAAAAATGATGGAGTACAGTGTTCAAATCAGTATGTTGGCTAGTATGATCCTGAAGACCATCCACGGAGGTCTGCAGCTTTGTTGGGAATGGTTCATGGCAGTGTCCCACTGAGGTACCTCATTCTGGGGCTGTAGTCCATATCTCTTTAAGGTCCCTGGGAGCATGTAGTTTGGATTTGCCTCTTCCTCCTCGATCCCTTCTCCCCTTTCTCTTGTTCCTCCTTTCCTCTTTCCTTCTGAAAAGGAAGGAGGGTCTGAGACCCCTCGCATCCACTACGTGGTCATTCTGTGCTCTCACAGTATTCTATCAGGCTGCAAAGGGGACTGGCTTTCTGGAGACTTGGAAAGAATATCAGAAGACAACTCAGGGCCAGAGCAAGGTGCTATAGGCAAAAACTTTGCATAGATAAAACCTCCTTTAGAAACTATTTCACACACAGTAGGAAACGCAGCCAATGTGGTATATAGCATATATCTTAAGATGCTCTATATCAAATATGAATAATTATGTTTGGAGATGACTAGATCTTGAATTATTATTTGCCAGTACAAGGGCTTGAATTAAGGGCCTTGAGCTCTTGCTCAGCTTTTTCACTCAAGGTTGAATCTCTATTACTTGAGCCACACCTCCATTTCTGGCTTTTTGCAGGTTAATTGCTGATAAGAGTCTCTTGGATTTGTCTGCGTTGGCTGGCTTCAAACTGCAATTCTCAGCCTCCTGAGTAGCTAGGATTACAGGTGTGAGCCACAGGCACCCAACTTAGATCATACATTTTTTATTGACAAAGAGTAGTTGACTCATGTGTAGAGCAATGTTATACCAAAACATTTTCTTTCCTCAACGGTGCTCAATAGACTTTGTGCATTCTGTGTGTGTGTGTGTGTGTGTGTGTGTGTGTGTGCGCGCGTGCCCACATGCATGTAAGCTCTGCTTATTTTGCATGGCTAACAGTATAAAAGAAAGGCAGTTTAGTCCCCAGAGTGGACTAGCACAAGCAATTTAGAAGTTCTTGGCATTCTTTAGTACCCTTTTGTGCATCTTTGGTATCCATTAAAGTCACCAGAGCAAAATCCTAAAAGAACTGCTCTTGTGGCAGATTTTCAAAAATTAGCTTGGAGCTCATCTCCTTGTTAAGTGAAAGTG
The DNA here is from genome assembly GCF_024711535.1 of Dipodomys merriami. Lineage (NCBI taxonomy): Eukaryota > Metazoa > Chordata > Mammalia > Rodentia > Heteromyidae > Dipodomys > Dipodomys merriami. The sequence continues at coordinate 135,725 of NW_027206457.1, forward strand.
ATTAAAAAGGATTTCAAGTATGCAGCCCAGGGCTGCTTACAAGTAGCAGATGGTGTGAGCCGGTACATTATGTCAAAGAATCTATGGACATCTTTTGTAACCATCTACAGCTCCTGGTATATATTAATACCCCTGAGATGCTGTCATCCCAAGAGCCTGGCCAGCTGACCCTTGTCAAATGTGCTGTTTCTCCTGTGTTTCCAAAAGGGTTGGTTTCAGTTTGCATTTTTCTCTTCTCTCCTAGGAGAATCTTGTTGGGAGATTTAGTTAAGAATTCGAAGCATTCAGAATGACTCTGTGAGAGTCTCTTGTTTTATCCATGTTCTCATTTGTTTGGGATAGTCATGGGGCTGGACATTTGATCTCTGGTTGTTCTGTCTGTGTGCTGACCCCTTAGAGCTTGCAGAAGGAATGAGTGTTGCAAGGGTTCAGTTCATCGGTGCATTAGCAACTGGAAGATAGTGGGATGCTGAAACCTTGATAGACTAGGTGGTCAAATTAAACTCCCTAATCCCAGCAGGTCCTATGTCCTAGTGACTGTCCTCTTAGCAGAAAAAATCCTTTAAAACCCAATCTAGCAGCTACTCAAGAGGCTGATATGAAAATCCTGGTTCAAAGCCAGACTAGACGCTTTGTGTGTGTGAGACTCTTATTTCCAATTACCAAGCAAAAAGCTAAGCGTGGAGATGTGACTTAAGTGATAGAGTGCCAGCTTTGAGTGAAAAAGCTAAGCAAGAGTGAGAGGTCCTGAGTTTGAGCCTTAGTATTGGGGCATGTGTGTGCATACACACATACACATACATGCACACACACACACACACACACATACCACTGCTGGTCTGAAAGATGCACAAGCGGCTACTTACCCAGACTGTCTTCAAACAATATTCTCCATCTGAAAAATACCCGCAAATAATGTGAAACAGTAATGTGGAAAGAACATAAAGCTTCTCTAACCTGGGCCTACCCTCTAGCTCACCTAGTCCTTCCATAGGCTGCCTTTCAACTGGCACCTATTTATCCACGTACGTTATTTCCTCTCATTCCCTTATCCTCATGGCTAGTGCAGGGACAATTCAGTCTTGGTGTCTTGTCTCATTTGGTGTAAGAGAGAAGGAGTTTTGAGAACTGATAGATGTCCTAAGGAAAGCCACTAGCTCCCTGGCTTGAAAACCAGATCCCGGGTTTTTTAAGAATGGTCATACAGGAATAACAGAACTCTTGTTCCTAAAATTCAGTCTCCCTTTGGAGTAGTTCACTCATGCAGGCCGCTCAGGCCTCAGTGGACATAGTTCTCCTCAGTGTTCAAGTCTTTTATATAAGGAAAAGTAGAATTTGCAGCAGAGCATATACACATCCTCCTATATATGTTGCATCATGTCTAGGTTACTTGCAGTACCTAATATGATATAAACACTATATAAATTGTTGATATATCATATTCTTTAGATGACAGGGGGCAGCTTTCAATGTTTTGATCTGGGTTTGTGGAATCTTTGGATTCAACAGAGGATATCGGAGGTGATCGTGTATGTGCTCTGCCTTTGTGGGCTTTTAGTGTGTATGGACCATGCACCACGTTGAGGAGAGCAGAGATAAGGAATGCTCAGGTCAGTTCTGGGGAGTGGGGAGGGGAACACCTTCAGGAAGAAGAGGAATTGTCTAGGTTTGTACTCTGTGTGTGTAGTGGGGGAAGGAGTGGAGAATAGAGTACTCTAGGCAGAACAAACAATATTGTAGAGGTCCAGATGGGTACTCTTGGCTCATTTAAACACATTTAACTGTGGGATGGCCCTAGTATAGCATGAGCAGTAAGAGGTAGGCACAGAGGGCTGCACATGCCTTCCTGTCCAGGATTTTCCATTGGGATGGAGTAGGTATTTCGAACTTGATTTACTCAAGCTGATCCGGAACTTCAATTAGCCTGTCTCCTCTTGGATAGCTAAGATTACAGGTGTGAGCTACCAGCACCTGGCTAAGACCTCTTTTTTAAAAAATTTACCCAGTAACAAGCTACTCCATTAACTCAAGTTAAGGATGCCAAGATTTGAGATTCTTCATTCCTTCGTGTTCACTGGTAGGGATCAATGATTATTATGAAGGCAGAGGAGGTGGGATATTATTTGTGCATAGACCAAGAGCCAATCTCCATAAAGGACCTGATAGTAAATAGTGAATACCTTGGGCTTTGTGGGACACAGAGCCTTTGTTGTAACCACCAGCAGCTGACTCTACGTGAAAGGTCCTATGCACAGGAACGGGCATCCTCGCACTTCAACTGGGAAGGCTGGATTTGGCTACAGTTGATCAAAACTTCATCTAGTCCCTTCTGCAGGTCTCAAACTTGAATGTTTGAATCCACAAACTTGAGGATTGCTGAAGGCATGTTCAGAGAGACCATAGTGGTATAAAGGCTTTTCTGAAGATGATTTTGATGGTATGTAATATTGCAAAGTCATTGCTCCAGCCTTGGCCTAACATATTGTTCTATTAAGTCCTTTCGTGTGTGTGTGTGTGTGTGTGTGTGTGTGTGTGTGTGTGTGTGTGTGTGTGTGTGTGTGTGTGTGTGTGTGTGTGTGTGTGTGTGTGTGTGTGTGTGTGTGTGTGTGTGTAGTGGTCCTGGAGCACTCTCCCTGAGCTTTTGTTTTTTTGATTTTGTTTTGGTCTGAGATCAGAACTTGAACTCAGTGCTTGCCACTTTTGCTCATTGGCTAGCACTCTACTGAGCCACACCTCCAACCCCTGACCCTGAGATTTTGTGTTCAAAACTTGAGCCCCAGTTCCATTTTTTTGTGGTTAATTGGAGATAAGAGTCTCTTGGACGTTGACTGCCTGGCTTGGCTTCAAACTGCTATGCTCAGATCTCAGCCTCTTAATTAGCTACGATTACATGTGTGAACCACTGGTACTTAGCTCTAAGTTCTTTTTTTTAATATGTAAGAGTATCAAATTTGCCAAAGTGAGAATTCAGTACTACAGTGGTTAGAGTGCTTGAGACTCAGGCTGGGATTTGAGCTCTGTTTTTAGAGTTCACAAAGCATCTAGAATGACTGATCTGCAGGGTGTTGAGTTAGGTGCCTGGTGGAGGGTTTTTGGTGGTGTGCTTATCAGGAAGGAGTGAGAAGTGCGTTTACCATGGGAGGGTACAGAAAGCAACAGCAGTGTCCATTCAGTTAGCTCCTATTCTCCCTATCTCTATCTCCCTATCCTCTTCCCCATCTCCCTACAGTATAAATCCTTTGAAATATAATCATGCTTTCAATGGACCGAGGAGGTTTTTTTTTTTAAATTAGATGTCAGGATAATATTTGGGCAAAGTCATGGAACTCACATTCCTTGACAAAGTATGGTGTCATTTAGCAGTTCATGTTCTTGACATTATTTCAAAAGTCCCATGAAAAAAGCCAAATACGTTTTTATAGGGTCTCTCACAGGGGAAGCAGCCATGGTCATGCATGGCCATATCAATTAGAAGTGGATTAATTAAGCAATGAGACAGGGGCAGCGGTGCATTGCAGAGAGGTTACTGCATGGCTCATAGAGTGGTGCTGAGGCATCCAGCCAAGAGTCGAGTGACTTACACCGGCCAAGGCATGCAGCCATCCAAGACATGTCATGCTCTCAGAAACAGTGTCCTAGCCATCTACTCCCACCGTGAGAAATAAAAGACCCTTCTATTAACTAGGTGTTAGTAGGCATGGACCAATCGACAGCCATTTCATGATTTCATAATTATGATTAATTGCCTTCTCAATGAAGTCATCGTCTGCTATCCCCAAACCAGTTGGTCCCTTTTGGGGACAATGTCACCAAGTCATGGTTAATGTTCCTAGAAGCAATAGAATACATTATGTTTCATAAAGTCTGGAGAGAGCGGGTGAAACCTAATTAGCTTTGGAGAGACATGGCTCCACAGAAATCAGGTTTCTTATTGGACACAGTAATCTCTGAAGAGGCCAAAGACTGGGTGGGAATAGAGCAAGTGTGTGTGGCAACAGGATCAGTTGTAATAGGAGACAAGGTAATAACTTCCAACAGAACTCACACCATACATAGCTCTTATTAAGCACATTCACATTAAGTTTTTATTTGAGCTCCTTTTTTTGTTGTTACTTGGGCTTGAGCTCAGGGCCTTACACTGTCTTTTTTGTTGTTGTTGTTGGTTGTGGGGCTTGAACTCAGGGCTGGGCATTGTCTTGTTGCTTTTGTGCTCAGGGCTAGTGCTCTATCACTTTGAACCATAGCTCCACTTTTCCATTTTCTTGTGGTTAGTTGGAGATAAGAGTTTCATGGACTTTCTAGCTCGAGATAGCTTTGAACTGCAGTTCTTAGATCTCAGTCTACTGAGTAGCTGGGATTACAGGTGTGAGTCACCAGCTCCCGGCTCAGGCCTTGCAAACTCACTTGATTCTTTTGTTCTTTTTTTTTTCCCCTCAGGTTGGCCCTCTACCACTTGAGCTGCACCTCCATTTTTTGATGGTTAATTGAAGATGAGTCTTATGGACTTTTCTGCCTAAGTTGGCTTCGAATTGTGATCCTTAGATCTCCAGCCTCCTATAAAGCTAGAAACAGGCACGAGCCACCAGTACCAAGCATATTTGGGCTCTTTAATCCCTTTCTTGGACTCCAGATCCTGAGGCAGTCTTACAAAGGGAAGCAGCTGTCTGGTGAACACAGAGCTGTTATATGGAGATATTGTCATTGCAGCACAGAGCTTCAGACTAATGCTCATCTTGCTCTATGGAGAGAGCCCTAGACTTGTGGTGATGACCATGCAATTCACTCATTTGGTTCAGAGGAAACCATAGGATGCTTTTGTTGTTGTTGGAGACATTCCAGAAATGCAAAGGTGTATGATCCAATTTCAGACAGTGTTGTGGTCTGAATTGTGCCTCTGAGACTTATGCACAGCAGTCCTAAGGCAAAGTCTTTAAACAGATACTGATGGTGACATGAAGTCATAAAGGCCCCAATCCTAAATGATTTGTGTTTATATAGGAGGAAATTAGGGCACAGATTCAAACTAAGAGGAACTCATGTGAAGACACAGGGCTATTACAACAACCACCTGTAATCCTAAGGGGGATCCTCTAGAGAATCTGACCTTGTTGCCACATTGGCATTAGACTTGTAGCCTCCAGAAAGGTGAGAAATACATTTTTGTTGTTTCTAGACACCCAGTCTGTGCTAGTTTGTTACCATATCCTTAGCAAACTAATACAAATAGAAAGGAAGTAAATCCTGAGGTAAAAAATATGATCAGAGATGCAAAAAGGGAGGGGAAGATTGTATAAATAAAATAAAAATCATTTACTTTCTTGTGGGTGTTCTGATCATACGTATCTCAATTTTGAATGTTCATATGCCTCAACCCAGATGGCTCATAGTTAAAGTGATGATGAATTTAGGATCATATAAAGGAGAAACTATTTAAACTTTCTCTGGGAGAGGACTTATTCAACTCAGTATGGTTGAAATGATGAGTCACTGAAAAGAGCAAGGTTAGTGGGGACAGGGGCTCATACTGTAATTCTAACTACTTTGGAGACTGAAATCAAAAGGATTGAGGTTCCAGGCTAACCAGAGCAAAAAAAAAGCTTTTGAGAACAGAAAAAGCTGGGTGTGGTGGCACAAGCCCATCATCCCAGCTTTGATGGGAAAGGTAAATAGGAGGACTGTGGTCCAGGTGGACCCTGGGGAAAAAAAAGAGACCTGCTTTGAAAAAAATAACAAAATCAAAAAGGCAGTAGGTGTGCCAAACAAACACAAACTCTGAGTTCAAACCCCAGTACCTCAAGATGAGAAAAGAAAGAAAAAGAGAAAGGAAAGAAGGAAGGAATGAAGAACAAGGCAGGTATACCCAGGAAGACTGATATTAAAGACATCATCTATAATATGCTAAGGGAAAAAACATAGATTATATACTAGATTCCAATGCCGGTACTTACATGTATAAAACAGACAGAAGGATGCTCATCAAATTGTTTTTTTTCCCTCACCTCCTGGGGTTCACTTAAAAAAATTATTTTTCAAGCTATTTTTTTCTTAGCATACATTAGTTGTACAAGGGGAGGGGATTCAGCGTGCCATTTCTGTACATGTATACAATATACCCAATGAAATCTCCCCCTCTAGCACTCTCCCTCCTCCTCCCTCCCTTCTGAAAACAATTTCAACAGGTTATTGTTCTGTTTTCTTACCTGCATTTAAAGTTCCTAGTCCTTATTCACCCTCATTCACCCTCCCACTCCTGCTGATACCCACTCTTCAACAGAGCCAGATCATCCTTTTTTAAAAACATGTATATTGATTGTACCAAGGGGTTTTACCATGGTGTTTCTCACGTGCATGCATTATATTTTAATCTCTTGGAGGTTCACCAAGCAGTGAGCAGTGACTTTCTCTGGTTTGCTGTCATTAGAGAGGAACATTGACTTTCTACTTAGTGTGGGTTTGGGAGGAAAGATGAGCTCTGACAGGAGGGGCAGCTTTGCAGTGTGAAAATAGCATGACTGCTTGAATGTTTAGGAAGGAATAAAAACAAAAGAAAAATTTCTATCACAGTGCTTTATGTGCAACATGGCTGAATGCTCTATAAGGCCCGATGAGCTAGGTGCCTTTAGAGCCTCAATTTGTAAGTAAGGAAATGGAGGTAGGCCCCAGAGAGCATCTATCTGTTAGTTGTTCAAGGTCACACAGCTAGCAAGTGGATAAACTGAGATTCAAATCCACGTCATCTAGTTTCAGACCTTGATACCACAGATAATAAGATGCACAGGTTTGATCCGCTCCTCACCTGACTCAAAGGATTTTTATTATTCAGTGAGCATTTATCCTGGGTACTGGAGAAAGAAGAAGATGACGATGATATCAGTGACAGCAGCTTCCATTTCTTGCGCTTGTGTAGAAGTTAGGCATTTATCTTTTGCATGTATTATTTCATTTAATCTCAAGAATCAATGCTAAGAAGAGAAAGCCAAGGCATGGCTAAATAACTTTTTAAAGATGATACAATTGGTTAGAAATAAAGCTGGAAACAGAATCAGACCTGACTCAACCACTTAGCTTTACGCCTCCCAGGGATTTCTCTGTGATGACCCTCAATATTTATGGTTGAAATCAGCTCAAGCAAATGACAATAGCCCTTTGAAGGCCATATTGGAAGTTCTAAGCTTTTCCTGGAGTCTCTGCCTTCCTCTTTCTTTCTGGTTCATGCATTTCTTCGACCTTATCTTCAAATAGGTACCCCACAGGACAGAAGGGTCAAAAGTGTTTCAATTAAAACCAGTGTAGCTCAAGGACCCCATGTGACTGGAATTTCTGTGGAAGCCGGAAGAGCTTTGGAGACACCTGCAAAAATAGGGTGGACATATGTACATAGCTTTTGACTTTTTCTACTTGTCCCAGACATATACTAGTTATTGCAAATAAGGGAAATCATGGGACCTATGTTTCTTTGGGCCTGGCTTACTTCACTTAATATTATTTTTCCCAAGTCTTTCCATTTTCTAACAAATGGGGTAATGTCATTCTTTGTGATGAGGCATAGAATTCCATTGTGTGTGTGTGTGTGTGTGTGTGTGTGTGTGTGTGTGTGTGTGTGTATCACATATACCACATTTTCTTGATCCATTCATCTACTGAGGGGCATCTGGGTTGGTTCCATACCTTACTTAGCTATGGTAAATAATGCTGCAATAAACATAGTTGTGCTGGTAGCTTTAGTATGGTCTTGTTTAAACAGGGATACAGGTTGACCCATTATAACAATGAAATGTATAAGACACTATGTTGAAAAATGAACTTTACAATTTAGGTGGGGTTGGGGGGATAAGGGGGGTGGGGGGTGTTGTTGTGGAGATGGTAGGGAAGGGATGATAAGGGAAAATCAAAGGAGGAGGCAACAATGCTTGATAAGAAATGTACTCATTATCTTGCTCATGTAATTGTAACCCCTCTGTACAGTATTTTCACAATAAAAAACATTAAGAAAAATAGGGCAGAATGGAGAAATTCAGAAGTACCTAAGGCTGCCTTTTTCACTTGCCTGGTAGACTGAGATTTCGAGTGAAATCTTACTTGATTAAAGAAAATAAAGAAAAAGAGAGAAAAAGAAGAAGAAGAAGGAAAAATCCCCATTCCTTTAGCACATCAGTATTTTGAGGAATGAGATTGGCACCTATGACCTGCAGCTCAGGTGCCATTTCCAGCATGTTCTTTCTCCTTCTCCAGGGCTTAGCTCCTTCTACACCATGGCTCTCTGTGGCCTTCTTCCTAGACCATGCTAGAAAATCAAATCCCAAGAATCCTTATGAGCAACTGTAAGTGAGACCCTGCTTCCCCCTGCTTCTCTTTTCTTTGAAGTTCTTGGTTCCTACGTTACAGCTCTTACGACCTTTAACCTAGAGCATTGCAGCATGGGTGAGGGGGATTTTACTTTCCCTTTGCTCCAGTGTACAAATGCCACTCTTAGGAGGACAGGATTCATTCCGTACTTACACCCTATCTACCACATCCCCTTCACTGGGTTCTGCATCCACCATGTGCTTCCAAACAGGAACGGTGATTCTAAAAGGAAGGCTAATCCTTCATTCTCAGAGTTTGCCAGCAGTTCTATTTTGTCCTTCCTCCTTCAATCGCCTGGATGTGTACTTGTCTTCCTAATGAAGTTAGTAGTTACTGGGCACTTGCTGTGTGGTATGAGTTCTCATTCTTCAAAACAACCCAGAGGTAGATATCTCCATTGTACCCATTTGGCAAATGAGGACTTTGAGGAATCGGCCAACAAAATATTAACAAACTCTTGGGAGATAAAGTGAGGCTAAAGTCGCTGAAGGACTAACTAAGCTTGGAGATACCAAAACTGGGTTTCTTAATGTGTTTTCAGCTGCCCTATTGTAAAAGGCAAGGCTCTGAGTTCAAGTCCTAATATGGGCAAAAAAAGAAACAGCTCAGTCCCATTGGATTAGGGGCCTCTGACTTATAGATTCATTAAAGCTTAATTATCTCTAAAGACCCACTGTCAAATAGTGTATTTGGGTTAAGTTGGTCTCCTCCGAAGACCTCACAATGTGGATTAACTTCAAGATGAATTTTGATGGGAACAGTCAAACCATAGCACTGGGGGCAGGCTCAGGTCTCTGGGATCAACTTCATAGTCTCTGTTTTCTTTTGTTTGTTTTTGTTATGGGTATTTTTTTTTTTTTTTGGTCTGGTCATGGGGCCTGAACTCTGGGCTTGGGCGCTGTCCCTCAGCTCTTCAGCTCAAGGCTAGCACTCTACCACTTGAGCCACAGCACCACTTCTGGCTTTTTTCTTTTTGCTTATGTGGTGCTGAGGAATCGAACCCAGGGCCACATGCATGCAAGGCAAGTGCTCTACCACTGAGCCACCTTCCCAGCCCCTGTTATGGGTATTGAACTCAGGGCTTTGTGCTTGTTTGCTTGGCAGGAGCTCTACCACTTGAGCCACACCTTCAGCCTTTTCTTTTCTTTCTGTCTTTCTTTTTTGCTATAGTTATTTTCTGAGAGTATCTCACCTTTATTTGCCTAGTCGTCATCAGACCATGATCCTCCTACCTCTTAGGTGGACATGTCTCGAACCTCAACCCTCCTGATTGCTTCCTCCCAAGTAGCTAGGATTGAAAGCATGAGCCACTTACCCTATATCTGAGTACATAATTTTGTTGGGGAATTTTGTTGAGATGTTGGCTACTGATGAGAGTTGTCTACTTCCCCTTCTCTTGCTCCCCACAGGCCCCGGGGAACTCTAAATAGCTCCTTTCCCCACCTTCTCTAATGAGCTAGTTTAAAATAGCTTCTCCTGTGAGGCAGAATGGCTCTAGTCCTAGGGCTGAAGGTAGGAGAAGTTATCTAATCCAGTTACAAAGCTGCTCCTCCCTTGCTGTTTTGTTAGGAAAGTGATACCTGAGTCCAAAGCTGGGTAATTAAAAACCCTCTTAACACCACTTGAAATCAAGTGCCTCATATACAGCATGCTGAGTCTTCTGTCCTCTGGGCTTGGGGTAATGATTGTATTTTAATACCAATCTCAATTGTAGTTTGAACCTCATGGGAAGCAAATAGAATGAAAACAAGAACAGCCTCATCAAAAACCTACCAGGAAAAAAGCCTCAAAAAACAAAAATCTAAAAACACCGCTGTTTCTCTGTATCTGACCCTTTTACCATTTGAACTCGAAAAGCAAACCCTGTACCCTACATAACATGTACCCTTTCCCAGAATGCTCTGGCATAAGTCATCATGCTTCTTTTCCTGATCAAACAAAATCTCCCATTCACTAAAATAGCTTACAGTTAATTACACTTCGTTGGGAATTCATCCTGACTTTATGCGTTTAGCAATTTAGCATTAGTTGAGAACACACCTGAGCTACGACATTGCACAGTCTTCTTGGGTTCTTCTGGCAGGGTTCCCCTTTTTTTCTGGAGTCAAGGCATTGAGGCTAGGTAGTAGAGATGGGGTTCATTCTTTCTCCTTCAGAGCCCAAACATCTTATCTACAGGTATGCAGAGGTCTGGACAGAGTGTTCTACAGAGGTCAACAGTGCACATCTTACAGCTACAGAGTCTGATGCTTACTGGACAGGTCACCTTGAGCAAGTTTTTTAACCTTTTCTTAGCTTTTCTGGCCTATCAGCTAAAACCAGACCTATTTCATGGGGTACTGCAAAGTTTAAAGCAGATAAGTTGATGAATGAGAGATCCTTCCATAGTCATCTTTTTCTTTTCGTTATCCAGGTCAACATCATTATTATAGTTTGGCTATGAAGAGTATCTCCAAAAGACTCATGTGTTAAAAATCTTAGTCCCTGGTGTCTAGAGTAGGTCCTGGTTGGAGAAATGAGGTCACTGGACATGAACCCTTGTAGGGTTCTTCTATGCTTGCTCTGTCTCCCTCTCTCTATTTCCTGGCCACCATGTGAACAGTCTCCTCTTCACATGCTCCCACCACAGCCCATTGCAGTGGAGCCAGCTGACCATAGAAAAACACCTCTGAAGCTATGAACCAAAGTAAGTTTTCTCTTAAGTAGTCAAAAGTCTGACTCCCACACTATCATTGTCATAATTATTCTCTTCCTTTTCTTCCTCCTTTACCTCCGTCTCCTCATCATGTTTCAGTGTCAAGCATGGTGCTAAACAACTCATATGTATTTTACTTACAGCATCTCACTTGGGCTTTGCAACCATTTTTATTGCATAGCCAAGGAAATGGCAGCTAGGAAAGATCAAGAGACTTGCTTAAGGTGACGAGGTCAGTAAGTGGCAGGCTTGTGCTTTGAACCTGACTCTCCTGGGTGTAGGCATGTTCTGTTGAGCTCAGTGGTGAACTCTACCCAAAGAGGCAGCCAGAGGTAACAAACAGGTGCATGTCTGTGAAGTCATGGGGGGCTTCCAATTCTTTAGTTCTGGAAGTTGACATTCTGTCCCAGATCTTGCTGATCAGACCCTGCTTGAGCAGACACTTTCAAAAGAACATCCAATACAGGTTTGAATAATAAAAAGGGAAATGATCTAAATTTTTATCACTGAGGAATTAAACAATGAAATATAGTGAAATATTCCCCAATTGCTGAAAAGAATGTTAGGATTGAGTTCCTACAGAAGGGCTCACTTACCTGGGATAAGGGATTTGTCCTAAATTACTCTGTTGTCCCTGGCTTCCAGGCCTGAACATCTGGTCTCCATACAATGCTAGGGTATAGTCAGGTAGCCAGAGCCCCAACTCTCCCCCTTCTGTAATCAGTGCTGAGGGGGAAACTGAGAGGCTCAGTATGATGGCAAAATCCAACTGTTTCCCATATTTAGACCATTTTCTGCTGCTTTAACTAAATACCAAGATTGGGTAATTTATAAAAAGAGAAGTTTATTTGGGTCACAGTTCTAGAGGCTTGGATGTCCAAGAGCAAAATATTAGCCTCTGTGGAGGGTTTCTATGTAGAGTCATGACATGGCAGGAGGGCAAAGGAAGTATGTGTGAGACAGAGAAAAAGGGCTCCAACCTTTGACCAGAAGCCCACTCCCACGATGATGGAATTGATCCACTCAGAAGGCTCATTCTTTATGACCTACTTATCTACTATTAATACAGTCACAATAATTGTCACATTATACTATGAGCTTTAGAAGCACAGACCCTCCCTGCATAGTGCTGGGGAGAAGTGGAGATTTCATGGCTTCATTTGCCCCTCTTCTTCCTCTGGTTGGTACAGAGCAGAAAGAAGCCTGGGCATCTGAGAACCACCAAGAGAGCGCCAGGCTAGGGGAATTCTGAAACTGTAGACACAGCTGATCAACATCAGATGGGACCCCTGGTAGAAACCAGCATGTTGAAGTGGCTCTCTCACCTACTGACTTGTCTCCGGGTAGGTGACCCAGTTCTAGGCAGCCCACTCCCCAAAAAGGAGAGATCCCAAACTCTAGAGGCAAAGTCTTTATAGGAATTCAGTCGCAGAAACACAATAATGGTCCTGATTTAGTGCTCTGAGAGTCATAGTCATCTCAATGAGTGTGTTTCTCATTTTTGCACTTTTTTTTCTGGTGGAACTGGGGCTTAAATTTATGGCCTGGGTTCTGTTCCTGAAACTTTTCACTCAAGGCTAATGCTCTGCTACTTGAGACACAGCTCCATTTCTGTTTTTTTTTGATGGTTAATTGGAGATAAGAGTCTCATGGACTTTTCTACCTGGGCTGGCTTTGAACTGTCAATCTCAGATCTTAGTCTCCTGAGAAGCTAGGATTACAGGCATGAACAAATGATGCCGGGCCTCTTTCTTCACCTTTTTTTTATTAAGCTGGAAAGTTTCTTGTCCCTCCCAACCATAGCTGTTCCTAATCTTAAATGAGGTGACATTCTTAGGAATGTCATTCTAAAAAGAATACAGCTGCCATTTCTTCAACAGGTTGGATGATAAGTGCTTCTACTCCATGGACGACATAACATGGGAGCTGATGAGGCCAAGGATGCTAAATGGCTTTATTAATCACAACCACCAGCTAAAGGCTATGCATTTTTCTGCAGGAGCTAAGGGAGAGGCTGCCTTGTCTTCTGCTGCTCCCATGGTATAATCAAGGTATCAAGCTAAATTAGAGGAAATGCCACCTTCCCGTGACAGCAGGTGCAAAATTGCCTCCAATTATGAATTCGTTAGACACAACAGGGACTCTGTGTGAATTATAACATTATGCTCATTAAAACAACCATTTAGGTTCAGTACGCAACCTTGACATACCTACAGAATCTCAGAACCCTGTAGTGAGTCCATTGCAAATTGCCCACTTCATGACCCCAAATCTTTGTTCAAAGTATAAGGTTCCTCAAGGCAAGGTGCACACACTTGTAATCCTAGTATTCAGAGAGCTGAGACAGGAGGATCCTGAGTTTGAGGCCAGCCTAGATTACTAAGGAGTTCCAGAGCAGTTTGATCTTCCAGGGCCAGGAGGCTCCTGCCTGTAATCCTAGCTACTCAGGAGGCTGAAATCTGAGGATCAGTTTGAAGACTCTGATCTTCAATTAACCATCAAAAAAGTTGGAAGTGAAGCTTTGGTTCAAGGTCTGTGCTTCTAAAGCTCATGTTACAATTTAGCTGTTATTGTGAATGGAGAGGGTTGAATGAAGAAGCTAAGGGACAGTATATAGGCCCTAAATTCAAACCATAGCACATACATGTGTGCACACACACACATGCACACACACATACACACATGCACACACACACACACACATACACACAGAAAGAGAAAGAGAAAGGTTCAGTAGGTACCTGGTAGGAAAAATGGGTATGAGTATTAGGTTTTCTCTTTGTACTTTTTCAGAACTCAGTTACATCATCTGTTACAAAAGGGACAGACTGTATTCTCAAGGTGGTACTTGTCAAACTTCATTGTGCTACGCAAAGTATGGGCCAGGGTCCAGAAACAGCAGCATCTTGTGAGAGCAGTATCCCAGTTTATACACCAGACCGATCAGTTGCACCTGAAATGTGCATATGCCTCATCTGGGGAGCATGCCAAAAGCAGGTTCTGACTGAGTAGCTCTGGAATGGGCCAGGAGGTCCTGCATTCCAACTAGTTCCCAGGAGCTGCTCTATTCTCTTTCCATTAACTACATTGAGATGGCAAGGCTCTGATATCCCTTTTGGAGGCACAATGGTAGGTGATCTTTACTGGGTACTTTCTCTGTGTTATGCATCATGCATATGTTGTCTGATGTAGTGTCTTATTTAGTTCCCCTAAAGACCCCATAGAAGTCATTGTTCATAGCATCTACAATCTTATAGACAAAGAAGGGTCATGGGTATAGCCAAGTAAACAAAGATCACGTGGAGAGCAGAGCTGATTTCAATGATCATCATTGTCATCATCACCATCATTACCATCCTCCTCCTCATCTTCTTCTCTTCCTCCTTCTCTCCTTCTCCCTCCCAATCCTCCTTCTCCTCTCTCTTCCCCTCTCTCTCTTTCTGTTGGTGCTGGGAATTGAACCTAGGACCTCACACATTCTGGGCAAATGCTTTCCCACTTGAGCCATGCCTCCAGCTTACCAGCATTTTGCATTTCTCTATTTTTTCCCTCAGTAATGCAGCTTTTGGAAGGTTCTCCTATTTTTTTTTACCCTTTGGAATAAAGTTGTGGTTACTGCTTCCCTATGAAGAAGCAGGATGCTGATGTACTAGTTGGTATAACACTTATTCTATCTCATTCTTTTCCAGAATTTCATTCTTTTTCAGTGTTAGTGGTGCAATGGACTGAGTTTATCCTATGTTCCAAATTCCCTTTCTGAAATCTTTATCTTGGATGGTGTTAGGAAGTGGGGCATTTGGGGGATTATTAGGCCATGGGGTTGGAACCCTCACAATGTGATTTGTGCCCTTTGGAAGAGGCTTCAAAGAGTGGAGTGTCATACTCACTGTGGGAGGAAGAAGGTGACATGGAAGAAGGTGCTTCTTAGAACTGGACCGCACTGGCACTCTGATCTTAGATGGCTACTATCTAGATGGCTGGCCCTAGATGGCTACCACTCCTACTGTTTATAAGCCTCTCCATTTATGGTGCTTTACTGTAACAGCCCAAATGGACTATGGTAGATATATTAGTTGTACATTTCCCTAGCAAGGAAATTTTGGAGAATTCCAATCCTTCCTTCCTTCCTTCCTTCCTTCCTTCCTTCCTTCCTTCCTTCCTTCCTTCCTTCCTTCCTTTCCTTTCCTTTCCTTCCTCCCCTCTCTCCTTTCCTTCCTCCCTTCCCTCCTTTCTTCCATATATTTATATTATGATCACTGTTGAATAAGCATATGTATGCATATACTTTGCACATAGTGTGATCATGGGACATATTTCTACAAGTCCCAGGCCTGGATCAATAGTTACATTGCCACACAGCCATCAAATCTACCAGTGGGGTCCATACTTAGAATATTAAAAATTAAAACTCCTTCCTGAGGGGACAAATTTAAAATTTGAACCTCAACCTCTTTGAGCAAAAAAAAAAAATCCTATTTAAAAACAAGCAATCGATTTCCTGTGAAGGTGGAATTTTGATTGGATTATCTCCTCTACCAAAATGTTACTTCCATTAGGATGCAGTGATGTTTCCTTTAGTATCTGAGAACACAGAGAAAAGGGAATCTTAAGGCTGAAATAGGCTGAATTTATATTCATTCAGGTAGATTTCAGAAAAGACAAACCTCCTTTTTGGGAAAATGGAATTGCCTGGTTGCTGTTTGTTCCACATAATTAGCCTAAGCCTCAATGTGCATAGGGCAGCTAAAACTTGAGCAAGCAGGAGGTGGGGGGCGGGGAGAAGGGGGAAAGGGAGAGGGAGAGAGAAATGCACAAAGACTCATTTTGATGAGAAGACTGAACTCTGAATGGTTGTTTGGGGAACCAACTTAGATTTCTGGCTGAAACTCAAGATTTTATACATTTGTCTAGATACTTAATACTATGCTCAAGTTCCCAAACCTTCTTTAATGGATTTTTTTTTATTTGTGAGTCTGAGTATTTCTTCCTCCTATGAATGATTATTTCTCTACACAGATACACGTGGGAGAATATCTAATTAGAATTGAAAATGTTTTGAGCATGTTAAGTAGAATGTAAGTGCTAAGTATTGTGATCTTTAAATGCTACAATAAGCATTATAATACATGTCTCATTCAGTGATGAGTACTTAGTGTGTCTTTGACAAATTCTTAATAAATTGCTCAAAAGAGCCCTTTAGAAAGTGTCATTTCACACTGTATAACTCTACCTCTGATATTTCTCAACCTTGTCTATCTGCAGAAATGGGAAATTCTCTTGAACATTTTTTTCTTAACTGATTCTGATTTATGGGCTCCGGTGGAAACTCCTAGCGGGACTTGTTGCAATATACTGTAAATGAAATCTGCTAGCTACACAATTTGAAAAGTGAAGGTGCTAGCCTCCAAGTTTACAAAAGCAGCCCATGTCACCTAGACAATGAGTGATGGGATCCATAAGTCCACAGAAAGCCTGGCTTCTGCTCCTCCGATCTTGAAGGGAAGAGCCATGTGAATCTAACGAAGCCTCTCCACAGCCCACATGTCAGCTGAAGGGCATTACTAGAAGATTTGTAGCAATTTAGTTGATTGTCAGTGTTAGGTGCAATCATTTATCAGCATCAAAAGACTTCAATGAATTCTGCTGATGCCCAGATCTCAAACTTTGAAATTAAATTTGGGTGTAAGTTAAAGATATTTTGGAAATACATTAAGTTTTTAAAAACATTAATTTAAGGAACTTTGTGGTTGAAGAACAACTCTTAAATTACTTGAAAGTGGAAAAGAATAACACTAGCTTTGACAGGATCATTTATTTATTTCCTTTTATATGTCCCAAGCTAGAGGTTTATAGCTACACATTTTGGTCATATTTAATTTCAATCTTCTCTATCTGAATTAAAATATCTGAAAAGATCAAAGTTGCCTGTTCTGATGAGGTCAATGATCCTGAAAGAGGATGTTTGCATACATTCATGTTGATAATGAGAGGGTTTGGCTCAAGGACTTAAAAAATAATCTTTTTACTTTGGAATAGTTTTAGTTTGACAGAAAATTGACAAAAATAATACAGAGAATTCTTCTTACTATTAACATCTTCCGTCATCTTGGTCAAAAGCATTGTCAAAAGACCTTATGAAGCCCTGGCATTGGTGGCACACCTCTGAAGTCCTCACTCAGGCAAAAGGTAGAGCTTGTGGGGCTCTGGCGAGCATTATGAAGAAGTTCGATTTCCTTCTATATGTCTTAGGACTTGAGAGATTTGATTGGGTTAAGAAGGATTTAGAATGGATTTAGAAGGCATCTAATGACAATCTATTTGAACTCTTATTTTAAGAAAAAGTGCTCAAGGTCAGTGATAGAGGTATGCCCACTACAAGTTAGATTTCATGCTAATCCAGGACTCAGTAGATTATTTGTTTGTTTTTAATAAGCTTGTGAAAACTACATACTACATACAAGGCAGAATTTTCTAAGGAATACAAAATGAATTCTGAATTGAACATTGTGTTGTAGAGAAGCGCATTGGATAATTACCCTAACAAGTTAAACAGCTGAAATGGCAAGAGAGAAAAACAGTTAAGATACTGGCCTAGTTATTAAGTATTAAAGACACTGAAGAGTTTTGCTGCGGTGATAAGTACCAGGATAGAGCATGAGAACCATTTGCAAATATTTATAAAGGTTCAGACAGAGAGGAGAGAGAGAGAAATTATTTAGCTTAGAACAGTAGAAGTAAGCTTGAAGTAATGAGGTGGAACAAAAGGGAAATATTAGTAGCTGAAAGGGTAGGAACAGGGTCTTTGCAATGGGAATCAGTCAACTGTAGTTACACACAAATTTGATTATCTGAGTGAACCGTATGCAGTGTTTGAAATGAAAGGGAAGAATTAGAAAGCTTAGCACAGGTACACAACTCCCGTATTTCTTGAAATTATTTTCTCTTATCCCCTCTACTTTTCAAACACATTGATTGTGTTTGAGATGCAATGATCTTATGGCAAAATAGATATGCCATGAAGTTTGACCAGTTTTAGGATTGACTAAGTCAAATTTCTTTCATAGGAAATAGAGACAGCTAAATAATTGGATAATGAGCCAACTCTTCACTAATTTATAGTTCATTTTCTGATTGTGCAGCATTAAATAGAACGTTAATCACTTTACAGCATTTAACATTTGTACAATCTTATACTCCTAGGGATTTTTATTTTTACTTCTGCAGGGCTGGGGATCAAACCCAGGGCTTTGTGCATGCTAGGCAAGTGCTCTACCACTGAGCTACAGCCCTAACCCTTTTAAATATTTTTATAATTTTGAACTGAACACAATTGTCATAGTATTGGGTGCCAGTGGCTCATGCCTATAATCCTGGTTTTGCAGGAGGCTGAGATCTGAGGATCCTTGTTTGAAGCTAGCCCAGGCAGGAAAGTTTGTAAGATTCTTATCTCCAATTAACCACCAAATAATCAGAGGTGGAAGTGATAGACCTCCAGCCTGGAGCTAAGGGTTAGTGCCCAGTCCCTGAGTTCAAGCTCCAGTACTGGCCCCAAGAATAGAAGATGTCAAGTAATTGAAACATTGAATACACATTTCCAGTGTGACTTTGAATAATTCAGCTAACCAAACTATAGCACCCAAAATAAAATCTATTCATGGTTTTACTTCAGCCGTGAAGGTTCAGTTTACTCTCAGTGGGTTCTTTTGGGGTTATTTTTGAGTAGGATTCATTGATAATCAAGGCCATTTCCCTTATATTATTGAATACATTGGATTTTAGCATCAATCATTTCACAGACCATGATCCATCCACTCAAGAAAAAACCTAGCGGTTTGCTTGTTTTGGGGGCTCCCTCCAAGGACAGCGCTACAATTGGAAATGGGTTTCCCTCCTTGTCTGCTGGCCTCTTCTCCCCGTAGTTCAATGTCATCATTGAAAATAATTTCTTAGAAGACTGTTTTGCTTTGTCTTCCATTAAGAGCCAGTAAAATGGCAGCTTTAATTGTATCTCCTTAAGATGAAACCCATTTGATTGAGGTCTAGGCTGAACATATACTGTACATTATCATATGAAAAAAGCCACATCAAGAGCTCTGCTTCAAACTTCAGAGTGAATCCCTGTTCCAAGTGATTCTAAATGAAGTGACAAAAAGGTGAGAGCACTTATTGACTATGGACCCACTGAAATATCACTTTGATGAATGTGAACACATTTATCATTTGCACTACGGGTATTTTATGTTACAATTTCAGATAGGGCTGTTGTAGTTGAAAGGGATCGAAGCCCAGGGTAAGTTATCTTAAGCAAGAAAGGGAATATGTTATAAGCATTTTCTATAACATAGGATTACATCACAGTCTCATGGTTAGAATGACTTGCCAAACACTTGTTTTCTTAGCATATAGTGACTAGTAAGGCTGTGTTTGTTGAATGAATAAGTTAATGTTCTCTGCTTGTCTCAGACATATACTAGTTATTGCAAATAAGGGAAACCATGGGACCTATGTTTCTTTGGGCCTGGCTTACTTCACTCCATATAATTTTTCCCAAGTCTTTCCATTTCCTAACAAATGGGGTAATGTCATTCTTTCTGATGGAGGCATAGAATTCCATTGTGTACATATACCATATTTTCTTGATCCATTCATCTACTGAGGGGCAAAATGAACACCAAGATAAGGACACAAGTGATTTTTTCTTTCTTGCTATTGTTTCTAATGTATTTGTAAGGTACCATGTGTTTTTTTTTGTTGCTTTGTATGTCCCTCCCCCACAGTATAACCCCTGTTTTCACTGTATTTGATGTTGGTCTAACTTGGAGAGGGGAAGGGAAAAAACAAATTGTTTAAATAGGAATACAGATTGACCCATTGCAACAATGAGATGTACAAGACACTATGCCAAAAATCGAACTTACGGGCTGGGAAGGTGGCTCAGTGGTAGAGCGCTTGCCTTGCATGCCTGAGGCCCTGGGTTCGATTCCTCAGCACCACATAAGCAAAAAGAAAAAAAGCCGGAAGTGGCTCTGTGGCTCAAGTGGTAGAGCGCTAGCCTTGAGCTGAAGAGCTGAGGGATAGCGCCAGGCCCAGAGTTCAGGCCCCATGACCGGACCCCCCCCCCAAAAAAAAATCGAACTTACAATTTAGGCGGGGGTTGTGTGTGTGGGAGTGTAGTTGTGGAGATGGGAGGGAAGTGATTGTAGGGGAAAAACAAAGGAGGAGGAAATAATGCTTGATAAGAAATGTACTCATTACCTTGCTCATGTAATCGTAACCCCTTTGTACAGTATTTTCACAATGAAAACTTATTTAAAAAATAAATGAATGTTCTCTACTGTTTTGCACTGAGCATATTCAGTGTAGAAAATTTCAACCTTGGCTTGAAAATTGATCAATGGTGAAGCCTAACATGTAGAGTAAACCAATGGCATTTGCTTAATGTAGCTATGTCTGCTCTGATTGGTTACTGCTCCTTTTTTTTTCTTCAAATGTTGGATTCTAGTCCAGTTTTCTGAGTTGAAATTTGTTTTGTCTCTCCAGTGCTATGCAGTTGTCTTTCAAAAGGTCTTAGCACCAGCCACTTGGAACATGAGGCCAAACATCTTGTTTAGTTGCTTTTTGTGTGCATCTGTGTGTGTGTGTGTGTGTGTGTGTGTGTGTGTGTGTGTGTGTGTGTGTGTGTATGTGTGTGTGTGTGTGTGTGTGTGTGTGTGTAATATATTAGTATCCAGAAAAGTATATTGTAAACCTCTGACAAGTTGTTACTATATGAATGTCTGGCTGTTCACTGAATGATTGTATTGTTTGAAGGAGTGTTGTAATATGAATGTGATTAAAAGCCTTCCCACAGAAACCAGTTGCTTTCCCCTCTCCTTTCTGTATGGACCACGATGGATTGATTAGACCCACACCAGACACTCTCAGCTCTTTGTGTCAACCTGGATTTCTATACTGATACTGCTTCTCTTCTTTCTTCTTTCTGAATACATACTAATTGTAGAAAACAATGGAGTCCATTCTGACATTTTGATACGTGGAGACGAGATACTTTGATCATATCTAACCTTTATTCCTTTCTCTTTGTTGCCTCCTTTTGTGATTTCTTCTCCAATAATCCCCCTACTTTCATACTGTTTTTGTTTTTCTTTTAAATTGTAGATTCTGTATAGGAGAGAAACATGTAGTATTTTTCTTTTGGAGTCTATCTTTATTTTGCTTAGCACAATGTTCTCCAGTTCACTCATTTTCCTGAAAACCAACCAAGTTCCTTCTTTCTGGTGGAATAAAACTCCATTCTGTATAGACACTACATTTTCTTCCTCCATCCATCCACAGATGGACATTGAGCCTGATTTTATAACTCAACTATTGTGAACAGTGCTGCAACTAACATAGCTGCTGCCTCTTTTCTTTGAAAGAAAACTCTCTTTCCACTTGCCTCTCCCTCCAATGTCCAAACCTGTTGTTTCCTGGAGGACGGACCTTTTGTCTTCCACCAACCTCAGGTTCAAGTAGGAAAAACAAATTGAGATTTGCAGGGACCTGGCCACCCTACATGCATGTGGACTTGCTCCCCCTTTTGCTACGCACGTCAACACTGAGGTCTGTGGAGGAGATGGAGGACAAATGAAGACATGGTACTTCAGGTTTGATCTCAAAGCCCATTTGCATTCTGAAACAAAGAGCAAATTTGTTTTTCATGGTGATTGTATAATAGGAAGGAAAGGACTATGGCTTATGTTACTCAGCATTGATTTAAATTTTTATGAACCTGATACCTCTGAAAGGCAATAATCAAAATGAAGCCACGGTAATTATTTTCATTTGAAAACATCAGAATGGGGCCTCATTACATTCTGGTGTGTGACTCAAGAGGACTTATGGGAGGGCTCCATTTTGAACATAGATTTCTTAAAATAGCCAGCAAAGTCATGGAAACAAGTGTAAAGCCAGAGGTGACAATTTTCAATCAATATTCCAAATACTTTTAATTAGGGATGTCTTGGGATTGCAGTCTGTGCTGGGACATACATATGTATCTATAATAAACAAGATGTATTTTTGCAGAAATGGATTTAGGTTTTGGCATCAACTTGATAGGGAGATCAAAGCACTCGCTAGCATTAGAAGGATTTAGATACATTTGTCATAGGCAGCTGTTATGCTAATCTCATTTATGCAGTTGTCAGCTGATAGGCTCTGATGAGCCAGCTGAGTGGGGAAAATCATTATTCTATCCCTATTGTGATAAGTGTTATTTATTACTGTCAAATGGTATTAATGTTTGATTCAAAGATGAAGAGTGGGTACCATCTACATGAAGTTCATCCATTCATGGTCAACAGAAACAAAAGGAGTTGCTGAATTCCAGCCAAACGAACTTCATTTCTGGGTGAAGAAAGAATAATGGATTTAATTTGCATATGTTTTAAAAGGGTAATGAAGTAATATGATGTTTATCTTGGTTGAAGAGTGGTAATTTTCATTGGCGGGACTCCAGCCTTGTTGCAGCCATTGTGAGGCATTTACTGTTGAGTTGGTGGGGAAGACTTTGAAGGCAGCAGGTGCATTGGGGGTAGGGGAGTGGCAAGATTATTTATTCATTAGGCCCAAAAATGAGCAATGTGGACATCTATTTTTTCTTCTTCTTCTTCCTCAGAAATGTATGTGTAACTAAATTCCCCTCTCAATTCTCCATGATGGTGATATCCCCTTGATTTTCACATTCCTTTTGTGGCCTTTGACAGTTTAATTATGTGAAATCCCTAACCTGTCACTCACTCCATTTCAGTTTGCCTTTTGTTATGATCAGATTTGCTGTTGCCACTCGATCTAAACTGATTTCTATAGAGGGCTGGTGTTTTGGAATGGGGTATTTGTTTTCTAGGTACCAGAAAGCTCGAAGACAGTTAAGGATGGTTACCAATGGCTGAGGGTTTGTTCTCCAGTGTTTTGCTAAATTAACTGCTCAGCTGAGCTCTGAGTTGTTCAAAATGATTCCCCTCTGTTTGGAGACTTGTAGAGAGTTGTCCTCCTTCCAATACAGCTGCAATGGTTGATGCTGCTTTGAATTATTTTTCTTGTGTTAAAAATACAGATAACCTAATTATAGCGCCTCCCCAGTTCCCCAACCCGTCACTTAATGACTCATTAGTGCAGTGAGAATACTTTCCATCACATGCTAAATAATATCCCATTTTGAAGGACCTCATCTTCATTTTTTGCTTTTGTTCTGGAAAAAAAATAGTTTGACTCAACATATTTCAGAGACTTTGGATTTTGCTGATTGACTATATTTTCTGTAATTAGTTGGTCACTTTTCAAGACCCAGCTTCTTTCTTCTTTGAGGGTTACTAAAAAAAATGAGGCCAGATGCTTCTGGAAAGGAAGATACAGAACATGGGGTTTTCAATCTTTGAGCTCAAAACACTTCCTTCTCACCTGATATTGAATATACCTTGTATATGGGAGGCGGGAATCTTCAATTCTATGACTTAAACTACCATGTATTCCCCCAAGCCCACATACTGCCTGGGATGGAATAAATGACAAGAACCTCAAAACACTTACAGTCTAGTTCTCAGTGTTGGGTAACTTTTTTGTCTGTGCAGGTGCAGATGTGTAAATACTTTTGGCTTGGTGGGGCATGTATTTACTCAAATGATGATGCTGTGTGACAGAAATCATAGCCCATGTATAAATAAATGTGTTCCAACCAGTCTTTATGTATGGATGCTAAAATTTGGACCTTATATTAATTTCCCATGAAATATTCTTTTTCTTTTAGTTTTTTAAATCAACCAAGTGTAAAACGGATTCCTAGTTCACAGGCCACATAGAGACAGTGGCCTGGATCTGGCTCATGGCCCATAGCATGTGAGACCTGGTGAAGTGGGCTTCAGGAGGCACTGAAGAGGCCCTATCCTCTCTGGCTTCATTTCTTATACTCTCCTTTCTGTACTGTCCTTTCATCATGGGACCTCTTTTCTGTTCTTCAAACACACCAGGGCCTACATCTTTGCTCTTCCTTCTGGAATACTTTGCTCTTGGAGGTTCCCTTGGGTGGGTTTCTGCTTATGATTTACTTGGGTCTCAGGTTAAATGCTGTCTCTTTACCATGCCTCTTCTTCTGTCTCACCTGGAAGTGGGTATTTTTTTTTTGTTTATTTTTTTTAATCCAGGATGCTTATATCTTTATTTGTTTACAAATGCATACATTTAGCTGCTAGACTAGAAAGTTCCTGAGACCAGGATAGTTTTGAGACCCCTGGGAATCTAGTTCTGTGGTGCTTACCACAACCTTTGCCACACATGGAGGATCACTCACGGTTCATGGATTGAATGGAGCTGTGTGATAAGAGCAAATGGGGTAGAAAAATGTCAAATTGCATTTTGGAAGTTGTTTTTCATTCTTCTCCTCCAACTTTGACAATCCAATTAGGGGAAATCCAATTAGGATATATATATATATATATATATATATATATATATATATATATGTATATTTATATATATCGCATATAACATACACACATACACACACACACACACACACACACACACACACACACACACACACACACACACACACACACACACACACGAATGACCATGATGAGAGATACCATACTCGGAGGGCCACGAGGGACTCAAAGAGAGCTTGTCTTCAGTGACTGAAAAGCTGAGGTCTTATGCAAGAGGAAGTCTTGGCACTGAACATTGATCTGTAAAGAGGAGTGGGAAAGACTTGCTGCAGCATTGGGTCCCACAAGCAGAAGCAATGCCCAGGAGACGGACTTCTGACGATTAGTGTGACTGTTATATCCAAATTAGGAACTCATTCTGTTCCAGAAAAGGGAGACCTGAGCCTTCGAATGCAGCAGCTTTAGAGGAGCATAGTAAATACTTAGTCCATCCTCTCCATGAAAGGTACACAAACACAACAATGAGACCATATCAGCTTCGTCCTAGAACATGGAGTAAATGGACCACAGGAATAAAAGAAGAGGCATGACATATTTATGCTGTTTGAGATACTATGTTGAGACATGTACCCTATATTCAATATTCTAGTATTATATATTCTATGTACCTTATAGTCTAGTCTCTGTAAGGTTTTATGATTTTTTCATATGTTTTGCATAGGCTGCTCCTATTATTTATTTATTTATTTTAACATGGTCTAGCTAGGTAGCACAAGCTGGCC
The DNA here is from genome assembly GCF_024711535.1 of Dipodomys merriami. Classification (NCBI taxonomy): domain Eukaryota; kingdom Metazoa; phylum Chordata; class Mammalia; order Rodentia; family Heteromyidae; genus Dipodomys; species Dipodomys merriami. The sequence goes on from NW_027206457.1 coordinate 160,972, forward strand.
TGAAACTTACTATGTACTCTTGGCTAGCCTCATCCTTGTGATTCTCCTACCTCAGCCTCCTGTGTGCTGGGATTATAGGCATACATTATCATACTTAGCTGTATTATTATTATTATTATTATCTTCTAGGTTATATAGAGCTGGGAACTTTATTGTCATATTTCCAGATGTTTACAATATATTCTTTTCTTATTGTTATCATTTTAAAAATCTAAGATGTCATTTCTTTACTCATTCATTGTCCACAGGGCTAAGAAAGGTAAGATAAATGAGTAAAGTGGATCCTATGGGATCTGAGACAACCCAAAATCAAAAGAAGAGGTTGGTCTTTAGTTTCAAGTCAGGTTTTTGTTGTTGTTGTTTTGAGGAAGATAGGCTTTGTGTTGAAGAAATGGGAAATCTGTATTTTTAAATATTAGTAACTATTTTAAAGTTACTTTTGAAATGAACCCCCAGATAGAACTGAGGGTCAGATGTGATGTATGCCCTGCAATTTTGTTTCCCAGATCTAAGTTAACTCTTTCTTTAGAATTTTGCTCAAGGGCTCCCTCCTTCTTCATTCGTGAATGTCATGAGACTACTTTCCTGCAGCTCTTTGGTGGGCTGCTGTTGAGATGGGACTCCTCAGACCCCATTTAGGCAGTTTAGCTCCTGGAGATAAGGATTAGAAAGCAGCAGTAGCCTGTGTTGCTTTGGCCCCTACTGGGGCCACTTTTCTCTCTATAGAATTACAGAGAACTCACCACTGCAATGGACATGGCATGATGTTGTCAAGGGAACAGTACAGCATTCCTTTACATGTCATTTGAGTTTAATTTACAGAAAAGCCTGGCTTCCTCTCAGTGTGTGATGTGTGTGTGTGTGTGTGTGTGTGTGTGTGTGTGTGTGTGTGTGTGTGTGTGTGTGTGTGTGTGTGTTCTTTGTTTTGGCTGTTAGGGAGGTTCTTAGATAGTATAGTTGTTCTTCCAATCAAATATTCACCTCTTTGTTTCCTTTCCTCTTAGTTTATTCTGTTCTATCCTGTTATACTTCATGTATTTTTAGAGGAAACCTCTATCTTCCTCTTTGAATAAATAAATACAAATCATATTGAACTTGATACTTTCCTAGGTTATCCTTTAAGTGAATTAGTTACAGAGAATGAGAGGATGAGAGCATGCAATAGCTTTCATCTTTCCTTTTGGTTAACACAGGATTGACTGGGGATGCTCTATGTCTAAATAGTCAAGGAATATACAGGGCACGATGAGTAGACAATGAGATATTCAACCATGTCAGTCAATTTCCTCCAGATAACCCACTTCATGTGGCAAATAAATAGATGAGACAAACCACAATTTTCATTATTGAGAATGAAGATGAATTTTTGAGATTTTTAACTTCTTGGCCATATTTCTAATTTCATTGCTGAACTCCATACTGGAGCTGTTAATTAGAATAAGTTTAAAGAGACTGAAATTATATCACATCATAACTGACATTTCTAGGATTAATCTTACAACTGGTGATTTTAATTTTGGTTGAAAATGTATTTAAAATTATCTCTTGTCACTATCTCTTATTAAATATAATGAAACTTGATGATATTCTAATAACATTAAACTGTTTTGGTAGTCACTGAGTTTGGTATGAAAAGACTATTCAGGCTAAGAAAATAGTCGATCATTTCTGAAAGAAGTGTTGGGGAGCTTTGAGAAGCTGAGTATTTTATTCATCTTACACCCCGCATTATCCCTCTCATCAGTAATTTAGAAGATATTCTCTATGTTAGATATGTTAATGTGCAATTAATTGGAGGGAAATCAAGGGCATTTTAGCAAAGGCAACAAGGAGAGGGGATAGATTACTTCATTGCGATTTTTGTCTATGTTTCTGATTTTTATTCATGAAAACTCCTGGATCCCCAAATACTTGGTAAACGAACTACTGATATTATTAGGTCATCACATTTATTGGGGAGAGTGAGGAGTGTAGGATGAAAGCAGCAAGATTGGACAGAAAAAGAGAGACTGGAAGAGTGAGGGACATGGGTCAGGGATGAAGGGCCAAGGGTGACTCTCAAATGCTCCATTTTCCTGATGGATTTGTTCCAAAATGAGATAGATGGACAGATCCTATGCCCAAGTGTCTAGTGGAAATAGCTCCATGGGGGAAGAGAAAGCCCTGTGGTTCATTTGCTCTTCTTCATTCATGTATTCATTTGTTCTATTAGCCACTGCATAAATACTGGGAATCTACTGGGTACCAGTGGGGGCATACCATTGTGGTTGATCGTAGGAGGAGAATCAATGGTAAAAGATTTTCAGGATTAAAACAGCCTATTGCACACCTGATCACTTTCTTAGAACGGTATGCCATCTTTTTTCCTGCCCTGTTACAGGTTACAGTAGGCTGAGGGTCCTAGTAGAAGAGTAGGTGTGATTAAGGGGCTGGTACAGGTGGGGTGCGCCATCCTAAGCAGGAAAGAACTTTCCAGAACTTTCTGGGATGCCCTTTACACCTTTATGAATGTCCCCTTTACCCACAGAAATTTATTCTCTGCTTCTTTTCTCTCTCACCTCCTCATGAGAATTTTGATTAAGTACTTCCTACCGTTGTTTACCTCAGAATGGGTAAATGTGTCACTGTTCTGAAGATAACATTTTGCCCATTAGTCTTCCAGCATTTTGTTTTGCTTGGTTTTGCCAAGGACCCAAGGGCCTTCACACAAGTGCTGCACCCTTGAGCTATGACCTCAACCTCAGCCCTCTTCTTTATTCCTCTCTCTTCTCCTCTCTTCTCCAAGATCTCCTCTCTGTTCTCCTTTCCTCTCCTTTCCCTTCTCCTCTCCTCTCCCTCTTCTCCTTTTCTCTCCTCTTCTCTCTTCCCCTTTCGTTCCCCTTCTGTCTCCCCTCCCCTTTCATTTCCTCTTTTCTTGTCTTCCCTCTTCTCCTCTCCTGTCCTCTCCTGTCTTCTCCTGTTCTGTCCTGTCCTCTCGTCTCCTCTCCCCTCCTCTCCTTACTTTCTTTCCTTTTTCTTTTCTAAGAGACAGGACTTAATTATGTAGCCCAGGCTGCTTCAGAGTATGATATTCTCCTGATTCAGTCTCTTGGGTGTGGGATTACAGATGTGTGTCACTATGTCCATGTATCTGTAGTGCTCTTCAATAGCATTTTCTGTGAATTGGAAAAACGTGTTATTTATCAGAACACATCTGCATCCATTCTCAGTTCTGCTTTTAGTGGGGGAAGTATTTCTCACATGTAATTTACTCCTTTTCCTGGAAAGTTTCCTTCTTTTCCTTCCTCTTTATAGTCTCTCTCTCTCTCTCTCTCTCTCTCTCTCTCTCTCTCTACCTGTCTTACAGTTCTTGATTTGCTTTTCAAAATGAGAACATCTCCTGCCTAGAAGTTCATATTTATCATGAAAAATTCCAAACAAATATAATAGATACCAGTTACCTAGCTCAACAATGATCTGCTCATGCTCATTCTTCCAAATGCCATTTTGAGTTCTTTCCCCCCTCCCTTTTTCTATCTCTCCATTTCCCCCTGTCCGCTTGGATGCTAACCACTCTTGCTGATATGTACCATTTCCTGACACAGGAGATCTTCCACTTTTATCACTTTAAGTCTGGATAACCTTGAAACAAGGAGCTTCCATGCTTCTCCTATCTCAATTGCATACAATCTTCCTCTACATTCTATAATCTTGGAATGTTTCTATTCTAACAATGAGTTGCTAAGTTGGTGAGCATTTTTACAAATGAGTTGACTTTAAGACGCCCCCATCATTATGATTCTAATCAGCACATTAATGAATGGGTGTAGAAATGAGCCTATCTACTACTTGCCAGCTTGGACTTGTCCTTGTTTAGCTAAAAGCTTTAACTAGAAACAGGGCTTAAAATACTGAAGATGATAAAGCCCTTCTTTGCAGCCCTGAATCTTTCTTGGTCAAACTGTGCTTTAAAAGGGCTTAAGAAAAGAAATTTCACTATTAGTTGACAGATTAGGTTTAAGACAATAGAACACGGCTTAAATCATCATGCAAAACAGTCTTGCTATTAATACAGTGTTTAAAACTTACTTTCCCAGATTTTAGAAATATTCTGACCTAGAAGTAAGATTGCGGGCCATGATGGATGTATTTTTTGTGTGTTGGCACAGGTCCTGCCTGTTTAATTGGGCTCAGTCAATTTCAGTGCGTTTCCTAGGACATTTCTATCTTACAGCTGTCAACCCAAAGAAAGAATTAATATCAATAATCCAGTGATCGGATTTAATCTGTAAGATTAGTCATCAACGAAGCTACTGAGAGGCAGGCTGAAAAGAATACCCATGTCAATTTCATTTTCTCACGAGATAGTGTAGGATGGCTATTCATACAGATGTGTAAACTCACACATTCATGTGTATTTTATTGCATTCCTTGTGGTTTAGCCAACAAAGCCAGCCATTGTGTTAGAAGAAACTCTCTTCTCCCAAATGGCATATTGTCTACTCTTATTTCATTTCTCACATATCCAAAAACAGCCTTGGCTGCTACTGATTGTTGTCCTTAGAGGTTTTCATTTTTGTACAATTGTTTTAACCAGCATTGATTGATATGCCATTTTCTCAGTTACTAAGGCATTGCTACCTTTACTGTACTGATTCCAGATAAAGACAGAAAGAGAGAAAGCTGGAAAATCAACGCTCTGGGTCTGATCTCTGGGAAGTGCTTTTCATTCTGCTGGTTGAGTCCTGACAGGCAGGTAGTTATTGTCATAATTTCTCAGAGTGGAAGGCTAGGAAACACAGAGATCCCTCATTTTCTCACCATTGCACAGCTTCTGTAGGACAATTCTGCTCATTTCCTTGATTTAAGGTGAGTTTAATGAATGGTGAGGGAAAGTATCAGGCAGGTGTCAGATAGACCAACATGTCTTCAGAGAAGCTCCTTTGGACATTTTTGTTCACTGAGGTGTGCGGAGAACCAAAGGGTCTTTTGATCAGATGTCTTTTGAAAATTTTAGAAAGTCTCATCCTTCAAGTCATAATGCAAATTAGCATTTTAGAGATTCTGAGGAATCCTGGAGTTCAAAAAAGAACAGCTCAGTATGACTTATTTTTTTTTTCAGTATGACTTATTTAACTCAACAAATTGTGCCTTTGTACACACAACACAAATTCAGTTGAACACTTAGGGAAATTTTTGCTTTAGGTAAACATCCATTTTCAATAATTTTGGCTAATAAAGAGTACATCATAATCCCAAATGCTTCAGGATATGTAGGATAATAGGATAGAAGCTCTTCTCATACTCAGGATTCAAAGGCTCAAGAAAGCCAGTTTCAAGAAGGTGGAAATGCATTCATCAATCCATTTATTCACTTGTTCTTTGAATAAGCATTTATTAAACACCAACTTTGCCCTAGCAAAGTATAAAATGTTGATATGATGCTGAAAATCCCAGTTGGACAGCTGTAAGATAGGTCTCCAGAGAAGCAATGGATAGGTGGGTTCTTAAAGGGAGACTTTGGGCAGGCATTTAGTAGATGAAAGGAAGCTGATTGTGGAGAGACATTTCAATAAAAGCATTTGCATATACAGAGCCCTGGATGATTAAGAACGCAGCAAGCTCAGGCACTGCAGGTGAACCCATGTCTATTGTTGACTTAAGTATTATCTGTCCACACTACTAGTATGTAAGCTCCGTAAGGTAGGGTCTTGGCTGTACTGTTTGCCTTTGTGTTCCTCACACTTACTGCAGTGTTCTTCTTATAACAGGGTCCCAATAAGTTCTTTCCAAACAAAAGGCAAGCAACCAGGTATCAGCAGAATCGATTGTGTTCAAGGCACCCTGGGATGGTAGGCAGAAGATGAATGTGGGGGCTTCCTATGGTGGTAGCAGAATGTTTACTGGTGAATGGGCATGAGCCATTGAAGGGTCATCAGCAGGAGAATAATGCTATCAGACTTGAATTTTAGGAGGATTATTGAGATAGAAGAGGATGATAACTATGAGCTTTGAGACTAGGGTCAGCAAGAAGCTGTTATAGTAAAGCGGCAAAGCAGATAGGAGTCATTAGCTCCATTGCAATCGGGTAGAGAGGAGGAGATTAGTATGGAGAGACCACCCTTAGTGACTCCATGAGATAAGGAAGGGGTGTCATGGGGAATATAGAAAAGATCAAGAAGGGTGGCCTATGTTTTGGATTCAGAAAGTTGAAAGGGCCTCTTATTAAGGAAATCTAATATATACAAGATAGAGAGACCTGTATAATAAGCCCTCACATAGTTATCATCCAGCATCTGTATCCCACCATTAACCCAACCCTATTGGGTTTAATCAGATCTGAGTTCTCCACACTCATGTCCTGTGTCCCCATCTGGAATACTTAAAGCAAATACCAGCTATTTTGTTATTTCACCTGTAATGCTGAAGTAGGTAGGCATTTTTAAAGAGATAGTAGCTTTTAAAATACATACATGCAATATCTTTAACACACCTAAAATGTGCCTCAATTTTTTCATGCCATCAAATAACCTTCTATAGTTGGTTTGCTCAAATCAGGATCCACACAAATTATTTTTTTCTTTTGTCAGTCATGGGGCTTGAACTCAAGGCCTGGGTGCTGTCCCTGAGCTCTTTTGCTCATGGCTAGTGCTCCACCACTTTGATACACAGCTCTACTTCCTATTTTTGAGTAGTTAATTGGAAATAAGAGACTCACATTGACTTTTATCCCTGGGATGCCCAGATCTCAGCCTCCTGAGTAGCTAGGATTACAGGTGTGAGCCACTGGCACCCTGCTAGGTTCCACACAATTCTATATAGTATATTCAGTTAGTGTAGCTCTAAAGTCTCTATTAATCTTTAACAGGTCTCCTCTTCACTTTGTTTATTCATGAAGAAATTAGGCCTGTGTACTACAGAATTTCCTAGTTTTAATGACTACATATGGTGGTCACATGACATTCTTTTTGAATATTGCAAGTCCCACCCAATTATAACTTCTTCATCAAAGAGGTAATACCTGAGGACATAGATAAGTATGATGAAGAACATAGTAAATACAATGTAAGGGTGAAGGGCTGAATAGGTCTATGTGTGGGTAAGGAATTCAGGAGGTGCTGCCAATTCTATGGGGGTATCTTTGCATCCCCCAAGTTGCATTGTTGTCACCGCCTTTTGGTAAAGACTTTTGTAAAAGAAAGATGGGCATGATAAAAAGTGTATAAATGCTTCTGGAAAGCCACTGTTTTAATAGTTACAACCACTCTCCCTGAGTCTATACCTTTCTTGAATTTTTGCAAAGTGTTGGCTTTTCTGTAGGAGTGCCTCGTTATTATTTGGAGGGTTGTCAGGGATTGCAGGGGAGGCTGTGGTTTTAATGTTCATTTGTTGGACAGTTCATTTGTTGGACACTTAATTCCCAATGCAATAGTTGGGAGGGCTGGAGTGTTTAAGTAGTGATTAGGTCTCAGGGCTCTGTCCTTATGGATAGATTCATGCTGTTTTGATCTAGGTGGGTTTGTTATCTTTTGTTTTTGTCGGTCGTGGGGCTTGAACTGTGGGCTTGGGCGCTGACCCTCCACTCTTCAGCTCAAGGCGAGCGCTCTACCTCTTGAGCCACTGCATCACTTCCGGTTTTCGAGTGGTTTATTGGAGATAAAGAGTCTTCATGGGCTTTCCTGCCCGGGCTGGCTTTGAACCACGATCCTCAGATTTCAGCCTCCTGAGTAGCTAGGATTACAGGTGTGAGCCACCAGCGCCCGGCAGGTTTGTTGTCTTGAGAATGGTTTTAGTATGTAGGAGTGTGACCCTCACCTGCTCTCTGATGGCTTTTGCCCCTCAGCAGATATAGCCTCTTGATCCTGGACTTCCCAGTTTCCAGAATCATGAGTCCAATAAGCTATTGTTTATAAATTTCTCAGTCTGTACTATTTTTGTTATAGTAGCAGAAAATGGACTGAACCCAGGTCTTTGTGTGAGATTGTTGAGGTGAGTAGAGTCAGTACTGACTGTACTAGAGGGAAGGCAAAGTAAGCAATGAGTTTATCACCATCTAAAACCCCTGAGTTCTTTCTTGGGTCCTCAAGGGGCATTAAAGCCACCTTTGAAGAACCTGCTTAGAAAAGTGTTAGCTGTGCTTGATCTGTTAGAATAGTGGTTTCTATTGAGGCTGTTTACCCAGAAGTCAGCATGCAGTGTGTGTGTGTGTGTGTGTGTGTGAGAGAGAGAGAGAGAGAGAGAGAGAGAGAGAGAGAGAGAGAGAGAGAGAGAGAGAGAGAGAGAGAGAGAGAGAGAGACCTGCACTAGTCTGGATTTGGTCTCTCCATTTTGTTAGGCTTTTGTTAGTCTTTCTGGAGAGTGACTTTGAGCGGCTTGTCTCGTGCATCTAAAAGTTGGTTTCATTTTAAAACCCAGGGACACTGTCGCCTCAAAGAAATTTACTTTTCAGTCGTTGAACACTATATGTCAAACGTGTAAATATTCTATACATAGTAGCTCACTTAATTCTTACAACTCTTTAAAGCTGGTACCATACCCACCTCCATTTTACAGATGGAGAAACTAAGGCCCAGAGAGATGAAGTAACTGTTCTGAAGTCGTAGGTTTGGTGAGTGGCAGAGTCATATTTGAACAAGACCTAACGGCAGAGTTTGTTCTCCTAGCTAATGTGATTTGTTGCCTCCAGAGGTCAGCATTCAATATGAACACGGCACCAGAACTCACAAAGAGTGATGGTGGTTGAATATAGTAGTTTAGAATTTGAGCTTTGGTGTCACACAGATCCCAGGATTGAATCCTGGCTTTGTTGCTTAGTAGTGGGGGAAGAAGAACATATTACTGACTTCTATGAGCCTCTGCTTCCTTATCTATAAATTAGGGGTTACAGTGTCAATCTCATATGGCTGTGGGAGGACACCATGACACCATGTATTGAAAACACCTGGCACAGTTCCTGGCGCATAGAAAGTCCTTTAAAATGATTATTGCTGTTCTGATCATGACCTCATTCTAAAGAAGCTTGATAAATACTGTGTGGGGCAGACAGTACTATGGAGAGAAACCCTCTCCCCCTTCCCCGCCCCTCCAGGCACAGCCTGACTTGGTGAGTGTTATTTTGTCTGTGTGATTAGTTAGAATATTGATCCCATGTCTTCCCCACTCTGTTACACACAATGAAGACCAGAACCAGAAAAAAGGATTGGTTAATAGAGTGAATTCACAGGTATGAAGTGAAGGACATGCTTTTACCTACATTGTCTCATTAGGTATAAATCAATGGTGTGTGTCTAGAAGAACCAATCATGTACAAACGTTCTATTTCCACTTATGCTTATATCAGCTTGGTGGCAGAGGCATTTACACCACTGAAATCAGCAAAGGCTACACATTGGAGCTTTTCCTCTTTGCCCCCAGAGAGCTGGTTGTTAAACCAGATCACCAAATTGCACACCATCACTAGCTACTGTTTTTGATAGCATGTAGTATCAACTCCACGAGGTAGCTACAATTACTAGCCTCATTTTAAAGAATAGGAAACAGAGGCACAGAAACAAAGTACATCGCCCCAAATGGCACAGCTAACAAATTGCTGAGCCAAAATGGAGACAACAAAAATAATTGTTGTTGATGTTTTGTATCTATCTATCTATCTATCTATCTATCTATCTATCTATCTATCTATCTATCTATCTATCTATCTATCTATCTATCTATCTATCTATCTATCTATCTATCTATCTATCTATATCCCCAATACTGGGATTACAAGTACTCACCCCACCCCAGCCATAGATTCATACTTTTTTTTTTTGTCAGTTGTGGGGCTTAAATCTGGGCCTGGGCGCTGTCCCTGAGCTCTTCAGCTTAAGGCTAGTGCTCTACCCTTGAGCCACAGCACCACTTCCGGTTTTCTAGTGGTTATTGAAGATAAGAGTCTCACAGACTTTTCTACCAGGTCTGGCTTTGAATCATGATCCTCAGATCTCAGCCTCCTGAGTAGCTAGGCTTACAGGCCTGAGCCACCAGTGCCCAGCTTATATTCATACTTTTAACTGCTACAAGTTCTTGCTTCTCCATTGTACCATCCTATAGCAATAAAGTACTATGTTTAAGCAGAAAAGAGGTAGATACACAAAGCAATTAGAGAGCAATACTATATCAATTGATCAATACTTCCTATTGGCTAACATTCTGCAAGCGTGTCTACTCTAGGTGTGTTGTCTGGAGAAGATTAGAAGTGATAAAGTGAGTTAGTGATATATAAAGCTAGCAGCCTCCACTCCCCCCACCCCCACCCCATCTGCATCAGCTAGACCGTAAACTTCTTGGGCACAAAGAACCATAGGGGAGCTGACCCCAAATAATTCTCAGATGAATGAATGAAGAAGGCTGCATCATAAAGATACATACTGTTTTACATGATCAGTATCCTTCATTTCCGAAGAGACGGTTATACTGCAGCCATGCTGGGCTCCTGTTACGTCGGTCTGGCCTTTTTCTCCAAGTAATATTTTGTGGTTTCTTAGAGTTGGGTGTCTGAGCCGAAAGGCTGAAACTCTCAGCTCCTGCCAACCATGAGTGAGAATCAGAGACAAGGTGAACCTGTGAGTGAATACTTACACTGAGCTATTAGAACAACCTACTCTCTCATGAAAGCAAAGGGCGGGAAGGAAGTCTAGCTCAAGTTGTGCCACAAGAGGTGATGTGAAACTGAGGGGGTGGAGGGGGGGAAGGGACAGGTTCAAGTGAGTGGCATGACTATAAAAGTTATTGCAGAATTTAAGACATGTTCAAGGGCAAAAGGGACGGTACTGAAATTACACAGAGACAATAGCCATAAACATGGGCAATCCCAGGCAAACTGAAATGGTCATCGGACATAAATGTTCTTATCATAACTTGAACATAATGCACAATTTGGTAGAATCTATGGATCTAACACGTAGAAATTCTGATTCTAGTTCTGCCTCCTTCTAGGTCATCAACCTGAAGTACCTTATATAATCACAGCTGCTCCCTATTCTTCCCTGGTAGAAGGTCTTCAAAATAATTTGTACACAAGAATGTCTTAGAAGATCTCCAAGTACCTGTATGACGTTTGTATTTCCAAGGAGAAGGGTTAAGATGTATTTTGGTTCCTTATCCTTATGATTCTTATTTCATCACTAGGATGAATCAGAAATTCAAAAATGAGTCAACCTAGGAGCCTTGGAAAAGATTTTGAGGCAACGTCTTTGTCTACAAAACAGGAAACTGAAATCCAAGTGGATTTAATGTCTTCAAGACATTTGTCATGTAACCACACAGACCTGGATGGCTTCACTTGGTCATTTTCCAGGTGGAATTAAAAAATGACAGAATCAAAATAGACAACAAAACTTTAATGAGTAGTTGTAAAAATGTAGGAAAGACAAGCGGGAAAATACATACCTACTATCAAAACTCACATATGCTGTTCTAGGGTGGAATTTATTTCCTCCAAATATTAAAGAATAAAAAGGCAGGGAAGTCTTTAAAGCAGAAAAGGAAGCTTATTTGAAAGCAAAAGGAAAGCACCAAAAATCTCTTTTCTGAGATGAGTCCAATGGAGTCTTCTTGGAGAGTGGTTATTATAGTGTATGACCATTCCCATATCTCCTCCCCTGGGTTTTGCACTGATTGCTTGAGGGCTTGTGCTTACACTGCCTTTGCTCTTTTTATTGGTTGAAGAGAACCTAGGGAATTATGGGAAGAAGTATTTGAATGGGAAATCAGGGGATTAGGGTCTGAAGAAGTATTTGAGCACAAACAAGAAGCACCATGAAGTGTTAAATATAATCTGCCACCATGTAATGCCTATCATTTTTTAAATCCCTTTTATTCACATGCAGCTACTGTAATGATTCTGGTATATATATATATATATATATATATATATATATGCATATATATATGTGTATATATACACATATGCATATATATGTAATAAGTTTATTTTCAGGTGCTCTTTTCTATTTTCCAACAAGTATCCCCCCCTGCACCCCCATTTTATCACTTGTGATCTACCAGCCTCTTCATATCACTCCTCCACTCTTTCATGGCTCTCTTGAAATTTCAACCAAAGGATACAGTTTATAATTTGACAGGGTCAGGCCCAGTCCCACTTTTCTGCAGCTGACGGAAGCGACTTGCAGGTAGAAAAGACATTTAGGTTTTAAGTGGAACAGAAGGAAGGCAGGGCCCAAATGCTAAGTGAAGCCCAGACTTCTGAGGGGCCAGTTAGGAGGGGTTAAACTGAATGCAAACGGCAAACAATGAAGAGTGGAAACTTGAAGTAGAGCCCTTAGAAGGTTGCTGAGAGCTGTTGGGGAAAGACTTTCAACATTCTGGGAAGGCACGGGCCTGCTCCTGTTGGTGCCTGCCTGATCCCTTCACATAGTCACTTATAAAAGATCCTAAGCCAGGTAATGGTGGTTCACACTTGTCATCCTAGTTACTCAGGAGGTTGAGATCCGAGGATGAAGGTTCCAGGCAGACAAATTCTTCCTTTAACCAGCAAAAATCAGAAATGAAACTATGGCTCAAGTGGTAGTACACCAATCTTGAGCAGAAAAGCCAACGCAAAGCATGAGGCCCTGAGATCAAGCCTCCGTATTGGCATGGCATTAAAATAAAATGTTGTAAAACTTGGCCCCTTATACCAGTTAGAGCCCTTGATTTTTGTTAAAAGTGAAAAATAGAGCCCAGTAAATGCAACCACGGAGCTGTTCTTAAAAGCTGCCTGGTGCCTTTCAAACACTGGTAGGGCGTTAAGTGAAAGGAGCAGGATGGTAACCAAGAGCCCACAGGGAGGGGGAACAGGCAAAACATGCTGCCTGGCGGCTGGCGTTTCCCAAAGATGTTAAAATCTCATTTCACAAAGGATCTTGGATCAAAACATTTCTTAATGGAAGCCCACCATCTTACTTTGTTTTATTGGTGTCCACTTGGAGAGGAAAAAGTGTCAGTGGTGCTAGTGGCTGCTTTTTATTATGTAGATAGCCAGAATTGCCTCCTTCAGCCAATTCCTCACCTCGTTTGCATAATGACCAGCCAGCCTCCTTAAAGATGGACAGTTAAACCAAATAGTTTTTGAATTTCTTTTGTAGAATGGCTGCCTCTTTATTTAATGTTGAAAACTGAAGGGAGATGAGCCTGGGTACTGCCTAAACAGGCTTTTTAAATACTGCCTCCGTAATTATCTGTGGAATTAAGCTCACACAACTCTCATCAGTAAATGGAATTATGAGAATTCTTATTAAGAGCAGCTCCAGACTCAACTTCTAGTATTCACTGGAGTAATTATTATTGGAAAAGACTAGGATTAATTTTTTTTTCCTTTTAAGCAGGAGAAAATAAATTCTCAGCCATTGCCTGGCATGGACAAGCAGGAGGAGACAAAGCAATTGGGAACTTTTATGTCAGGGAGGAAAAGAAAAAATTTTTTAAAAAAATGTAATTTTGCTCTGATTTCTGAGGGGATTCTTATGCAAGGCATTTTGTATGTAAAGGGATTATATGTCACCAATGCAAAATGAAATACAAAATAAACCAAAGAGCTATGAATGTCCTAAGTGCAGAAAATAATATATAATTTATGATACTTTAAATCTCATTAAAAACACTAGCTTTTGTAGCTTCCTAGCAACCAATCCTCAGGAGTCTTGCTGCAAAGAGATTGGTTCCTCCCAAGCCCAGAGTCCAAAGCTTTAATAAATGAAGCCTGTCTTGTGAGTGGATGAGGGTGTCCCTGCATGCAGACCATTTGTCTGGTGTCTCCAAAGCCTCATGTGATCGCTTAAAATTTGCTAATCCAATATCATAAACATGAAAGCACTTTGTTAAACTAATGTTCAGTGTCTAAATGAGAGGCTAGAGAGCCAGAGAAAAAGTTGGAAATCTGTTATTGCAACCTGAATTCTGGGTAGATTCTCAAAAAGTAGTTTGGGAGCTGATACTTTTTTCCCTCCCTCCTTTCCTTTCTTCCTCCCCCCCCCTTCCTCCCTCCCTTTTAAAATTATTTATTTTATTTTTTTTGTTTTATTTTATTTATTTATTTTTTGGGTCCAGTCATGGGGCCTGAACTCTGGGTCTGGGCGCTGCCCCTCAGCTCTCCAGCTCAAGGCTAGCCTCTACCACTTGAGCCACAGCGCCACTTCCAGCTTTTTTTCTTTTTGCTTATGTGGTGCTGGGGAATCGAACCCAGGGCCTCATGCATGCAAGGCAAGCGCTCTACCACTGAGCCACCTTCCCAGCCCGCCCTTTTTTAATTTTTAAAAGCACTTTCATAGCCACCGTTCATTTTCGTATTCATAACAATCCTGAAAAGCAACTTAAGTGGGTTTTACTGTGTCCATTTATCAGATGAAGATGTGGAGGTTGGAAAAACTAAGTGTCTGCAGTGAAAATCTGCAGTCTTGTTGAGAGGGAGGGGTGGGGTGTGGCAATGTTTACAGTCAACTTGTTCTGTCCTGTGATGAGCTTTCACTGACTTAAAGGACCAAGGGACAAACAATGTGTTTCTTTATTAAAGCAAAGAAATAACTCTGTGTGTATGTGTGTGTGTGTGTGTGTGTGTGTGTGTGTGTGTGCGCATGCACGCATGTACTAGTACTGGGGCTTGAACTCAGCCTGGCCACTGTCCCTTAGCTGTTTTGCTCAAGAGTCTTTATCAAGCCTGACTTTGAACTACCATCCTCAGATCTCAGCCTTGTGAGTAGTGAGGACCACCAGTGTGAGCCACTGGGACTAGAGGGAATAAACTTTTTTTTTTTTAATATTATTTTATTTTATTTGAGAACATACTGTACAGAGGGGCTACAATTACATGGGCAGGATAATGCATACATTTCTTACCAAGCATTGCAGCCTCCTCCTTTGTTTACCCTTCACCTCCCTTCCCAGACTCCCCCCTCCCCCCACCCAATAATACCCCCCTCCCCCCCCCCCCCCACCGACATTGTAAAGCTGGTTTTGACATGACATTTTGTACTTCTCATTGTTGCAACAGGTCCACCTGAATCCTTAAACGACTTGTTTGCCCCCATCTCCTCCACATGTTATACTGACATCAAATATAGTGAAAGCGGGGGTTACACTGTGGGGGAGGGACATACAAAGCAACAAAGAAATAATCTTATAAATGCGTTAGAAACACATGCATGAAAGAAACGAAAACATTAAAATACATATTTAAGGGTTCATTTTCCTAACATCACATTATCTGACCTTTTCTGCTTGACTCATACCTATACTAGATATTGCAAATAAGGGAAACCATGGGACCTATGCTTCTTTGGGCCTGGCTTACTTCACTTAATATAATTTTTTCCAAGCCTTTCCATTTCCTAACAAATGGGGCAATGTCATTCTTTCTGATGGAGGCATAGAATTCCATTGTGTATATATACCACATTTTCTTGATCCATTCATCTACTGAGGGGCATCTGGGTTGGTTCCATATCTTAGCTATGGTAAATAATGCTGCAATAAACATAGTTGTGCTGGTAGCTTTAGTGTGGTCTTGTTTGTTAACATTTGGGTAAATGCCCAAAAGTGGGATTGCTGGATCATAGGGGAGATCTATGTGAAGTCTTTTGAGGAACCTCCATACTGCTTTCCAAAGTGGTTGAACAAGTTTACATTCCCACCAACAATGAAGTAAGGTTCCTTTCTGTCCACATCCCCTCCAGCATCTGTTGTTGTTAGAGTTCTTGATTTTTGCTGTTCTAACTGGAGTGAGGTGATATCTCAATGTTGTTTTGATTTGCATTTCTTTTATGGCTAGGGATGTTGAACATTTCTTCATGTGTCTATTGGCCATCCTTCTTTCTTCTTCAGAGAAGCTTCTCTTTAAGTCTTTCACCCACTTATTTATTGGGCAGTTGTTTATTTGAGGATTTGTTGTTGGGTGGTTTAATTTTTTGAGTTCCAAGTATATTTTAGATATGAGACCCTTGTCCGTTGTATGGCTAGTAAAGATCTTCTCCCAATCGGTGGGCTTTCTATTGATCTTGCTAGCTATGTCATTTGCCCTGCAGAAGCTCTGCAACCGTATGCAATCCCATTTGTCCAACCTTTCTTTGATTTGTTGTGCTTCCGGGTCTCTATTCAGAAAATTTCGGCCTGAGCCAAGGAGACCTAAGGTTTCTCCTATTCCATCCTGTAATGTTTTCAGAGTGTCTGCTTTGAGTTCAAGGTCTTTGATCCATTTGGAGTTGATTCTGGTGCAGGGTGATATATAAGGATCTAGCTTAAGTTTTCTACATGTAGTTAACCAATTTTGCCAGCACCATTTACTGAAGAGGCTGTCTTTCTTCCATTCTATTGTTTTAGCTTCCTTATCGAAGATTAGATGGCTATAGGTCTGTAGGTTCATTTCTGGGTTTTCAATTCTATTCCATTGGTCCTGAGGTCTGTTCTTATGCCAATACCAAGCTGTTTTGATTACTATGGCTTTATAGTAGAGTTTGAAATTTGGTATTGATATTCCTCCAGCAGTGTTCTTTCCGTTGAGGCGCGTTTTTGCTATTCGGGGTCTTTTATTGTTCCATATGAATTTTTGGATTGCCTCCTCTATTTCCTTGAAGAATGAGGGTGGAATTTTGATAGGTATCGCGTTGAATTTGTAGATAGCCTTGGGAAGTATTGCCATTTTCACGATGTTAATCTTGCCAATCCAGGAGCATGGGAGGTTTTGCCATTTTTTAAGTTCTGTGTTGATTTCCTTTTTCAAGATTTTAAAGTTTTCATCATAGAGGTCCTTCACTTCTTTGGTTAAGTTAATTCCTAGGTATTTTATTTTTTGTGGGGCTATTACAGATGGAGTTGCTTTCCTAATTTCAGCCACACTTTTCTCATTGTTGGCATATAGAAAAGCCATTGATTTTTGGGGGTTAATTTTATAACCTGCTACTTTGCCAAAGTTTTGAATCAGCTTGAGTAATTTGGGAGTGGAGTCCATGGGATTCTTTAAATACAAGATCATGTCATCTGCAAAGAGGGAGAGTTTTATTTCTTCTTTCCCTATTTGGATCCCCTTTATGTCTGCATCTTGTCTTATTGCTGTAGCTAGGCATTCTAATACTAGATTGAAGAGAAGTGGAGAGAGTGGGCATCCTTGTCTTGTTCCTGAGTTAAGAGGAAATGGCTTTAGTTTTTCACCATTGAGTATAATGCTGGCTGTAGGTTTGTCATATACAGCCTTTATTGTATTGAGGAATGTTCCATGGATTCCTAATTTTTCCAGAACCTTCATCATAAAGAGGGAATAAACTTTTAAGATACTTTAGAATATTTCCTTTCTATTATTTTGATAATAAAATAATTTTTATACCATATAATTATGGTGTTATTATTTTAACAAGAGTAGTTGCTGTTTGTATGATTTGGGTAAAATTAAGCATTGAGCATGCTAGGTTTATTTCCAAAGCCTTGGGAAATGTACTGGTTGGTAAAAACCTCCAAGTATGCCCTCCCTCCCTCCCCTCTTTTTTTTTTTTTTTTTAACAAGTAGGAGAAACTGGTGGTGTAGTGATTTTACCTATCCTTGCACAGCAAGAGAGTGACACAGCCCAGTTAGTTGAGAGCATTTCCGGGTCAAGCAAGCATCAGTTTTTATTTTCAAGGGAAAAATACAATTGTAAATGAGGTTTCACTCCAGTTTCTGAAGGAATTTATAATGCGAGAGCTTTGTTTGTAATGAGATTACAGGCCAGAGCTGCAAAATGAAATAGAAACTAAATCAAGGAGAAGCAAACATCTAAAATAAAATAAATAGCACCAAGTGGTCTCTGGGGACAGTGAGACATCTGGCCCCATTGTTTTTAGAAAGAAACCAAAGGTGGTCACCCTGATTTTTTAGAACTGGGGGAGTAGTGTTCTGGAGAAACCTGAGGCTCAGATCAAATTCAAGTTGCCCTAAATATGGCTACATGCTGGCAAGGTCCTGGGGTTGCCTCCAGGTGGCTCTGGGGTGGGGTTGGGAGGTGGGGAAGTCCTTAGGCCTTAAGGCCACAGTTACTAACCTGTGTGTAGATGTGCTGCAGCTAACACCAGGAGATCGCAGTTTAATACCACCAGGTCTTTAACATTTTTTTCCCCCCGAACTTAATATCTTTTTTTTTTTTTTTTTTTTAGAATACTTTATTGTAAAGGTGATGTACAGAGGGGTTACAGTTACCTAGGTAATGAGTACTTTTCTTCTCGAATAGTGTTTTCCCTTCCCTCGTTTTCTCTGACTTTCCCTCCCCCTGACTCCCCTCTCTTCCAAGTTGTAAAGTTCATTTCCAACACAGTGTCTTGCGAATATCACTGTGGCATTTGTTCATCTTTTGTCCTTTGTGTCACCATTTAGTTGTTCTCCTTTCCTTCCCCAAATCAGATATAAGACACAGGGTACCAAAAGCCAAAAGTGTCAACAGGGAATAAACCCAAGGGGGGAAAAGTGAAAGAAGAAAAGAAATAACTTCACATAGATCGTAATAGCTCAATAGCTATGTACATATTACCACATATGCTAATTGAAATGAATTCTAAGATATAGAAACAAGAGGGTTTTTTGTTGTTTTGTTTTTATTTTTTAAGTGTACTGCGTGAAGTTAATTTCTTTAACATTTTTGAAGGAAACCAGTTGTGTTGGCATCTCTGTATAAACAACTTACTCAAGACAGTTAAGATTAGTTTTTAGACCATTCTGTACTTTCTGTGACATCCTAGTTTTGTGCTTTTTAGTTTCTTTGTTTGAATAGTTATTGTGATCAACAGGCAGAAATTTATTATTTTATTTTATTTTATTTTGTTTTTGTCGGTCATTGGGTTTGAACTCAGGACCTGGGTGCTGTCTCTGAGCTTTTGAGCTGAAGGCTAGTGCTGTACCACTTTGAGCCACAGCACCATTTCCATTTTTTTGGTGGTCAATTGGAGATAAGAGTCTCATGGACTTTCTTTCTCCGACTGGCTTTGAACTGTGATCTTCAGATCTCAACCTCCTGTAATCCTCCTAACTAGGATTACAGGTGTAAGCCAGAGGTACCTGGCAAAAGCCAGAACCCTATAAATAGTCTGGCAGCCTTCTACTAGCTAGTGAGAGCCTTCCTTAATTAATTATGGAAATTAATTAATTAAAGAAAAATGAAAATTAATTTTGTTTTCTATAAATTAACTTGTATTATTTTGTCAAATGATTGCCACATTTGGTAAGCTGTAAGTACTGGTTGTTTGCACATAGCTACTCTACTGAAGCAAGGGTGACAGATATTTCTCTGGTCTAGAGTTCCCAGGAACAATGGCTGAGGCTCCAAGAGTGTGTAGACTGAGAAAGTTTGGAAATACTGAAGAGGGAGGGTTATTTGAGGATCAAGTGGGTTGTTATGGGAAGGTGTTAATGAGCTCTCCAGCTGTCGAACCCCCACCCCCATCCATACTCACCCTACACATCTTCAGTTTATCTGTCCACAAAATGGAAGTATTTAACTGAGTCAGGGAGTGCTGGTCTTCCTTAGTACTTCTCCCCTCTTTTTTTGGTAATCCCAAACAGTTTGGGGGTATCATGGTCACATCAGAGTCCTTCTTTACAATGATCCACAGGTGGGCCCAGAAATCAAGCCAAACCAACCAGAGCTAAGAGTAGGGTGGAACAAGTGAGGAAACTTTGCCCTGATGACATTATTTGAACCTCTAGACCCAGGCTTGATTGGGCTTTTTGATACTTACAAAGCCAGGCACTCAGGAGGCTGAGAAGTAGAGAATGACAGTTCAAAGTCAAGCAGGCAAGAGTCTATCTCCAACTGAGTAAGAGTGTGAGACACTGAGTTTGAGCCCTGGTATGGGTGGGTGTCCTCACACATGCACACATACACACACACACACACACACACAGACACACACACAGACACACACACACACACGCATTATAGGTAAACAGATAAGGGATAGATAGATTGCTAAGCAGATACTCTACCACTGCTGTTTTGTTTTTCTTTTAATTGCAACAGGAATAATAGTATTGTATTAATCCTTTCCTTACTTTCCTTACTTACTTTGGTTTTCAGTGAAAAATGGGTAGGAAGCCTTAAATGCAGTTTCCTCCAAATTTCCACTGTTTTCAATGACCCTTGAAGATAGCTTTGAACTTCTCCCCTGGCTTTGGTAGTCATGGTCACAAATGAGCTTGGCAAGTTAGTTCACTCCCAAGGCAAGGAGACATGGTTGTAGCTGCTGTTTTGGATTAAGAAGAGAAATGCAGAGGACAGTGTCTAGAACTCCAATATTCTTCCACTCTTTATCCTACAAGTCTCAGATGTGTCTCAACTTGAGCAAATCCTTGTTTCAACAACATGTTTGGAGCTTTTGAGGCCAGGTCAATGAACTGACTTTGAATTTTTTTCCTTTTTTAAACCCAATTAACAGGTTGTTTGCAGAATTGATCACATGAATCAATGATTCTAAGATCCTGAGGAAACAGTGCCTAAGACAAAAATGAAGACTGTTTAAACTAGTGTCCGGGGAGTCTGACATACTCTCTGTGGAATTAAAATGATGAAAATATGTAGAAGAGGAGCATTGCCCTGCAACAGGCCCATCTCCTCTTGGCTTAATGGAAATCAGGAAATCATGAGTTGTATCTGCTACCGTTGTATTCCTTGGAGCTATTTTCATTACAACAGATAGAAACACGACAGGAGGGGCTGGGAAGGTGGCTCAGTGGTAGAGCGCTTGCCTTGCATGCATGAGGCCCTGGGTTTGATTCCTCAGCACCACATAAGCAGAAAAAGCCAGAAGTGGCGCTGTGGCTCAAGTGGTAGAGCACTAACCTTGAGCTGAAGGGCTGAGGGACAGTGCCCAGGCCCAGAGTTCAGGCACCATGACTGGCAAAAGAAAAAAAAAAAGATACATGACAGGATTTGGGTTCGGCAATGAATTTTATTGTAAATGGTAAGTTTCTCAGAATGTAGAAAAGCCTGGGCCTCAAAAACCACTATTACCAGGAGCCCAAACATGGCAGCGATATTTCTTGTCCTGGCCTCGCTCGGCCTGCACACTTCATTCTTTGCACTCATAGGATGACTGTCTCCCATATAAAAGAAATTTTTGATTTTTGTATTTCATTTTTATTTTTAGCCAACTTCTGAATTCTCCGTTTAAAAAGTTCTAGAGCAGGGCACACGTAGGTCCATTTATATCTCATTCATGGACCAATCAAATGTGTCCAGGGGGCCGATGATAACCACAAAGAGCAGAGGCCATTGGTGGTTCATGACATTCATTAACAGACCTCTTTTATTTGCTGTGCAACAAGGTAACCTAAAGTTAATGGCTTAGAGAAACACTTATTAGCTCACAGTTTGTGGGTTGACAGTCAGGGGTCGGGCATAACTCGGTTCTCAGCTCAGTGTTTCACAGGCCAAGGAGCTAGCAGATTTTCATCTTAAGCTAAAAAAAAAATCTCCTTCCAAATTCACTTGATGTGATGAGGTTTCTTGAGTTTTCAGGGCAGAGGTTTCCATTTTCTTGGTGGCTGTCTACTGGGGGCTGCTCTTGTAGAGGCTGCCACATTCCTTGCTCCATGGTCAACTGCATCTTCAGAACTAGAAATAGAAAATGTCTTTCCTACCGAGTCCTGGTGCTTCCAACTCCCTTCTCAGGAAGAGCACCACAGTTCTCAATAGATCACTTCATTAGGTCAGGCCCATTGAGGATCGCTTAGAAGACATTGTCTTCTAAAAGTCTGACTTCACTTCAGATGCTAACTACGAGCTAGATTTGAGGCCACTCAGGCTTGGAATTAACCTGCTTAAATGCAGGGTTCCTATAAGAATCTCCTTCCTCATTCAGAAATTCACCAGAATGATTCAGAAAGTCAACAAAGCAATAAAGGATGCATACACGATGATGTCTGTGAAGAAAGGACGAGTCCCCGGAAAGTCTTGATGCCCACAGTTTTTACTGGAGTTTCATGACTTGATCCTGGTGGATTAAATCTCTGGTCACATGACTTAGCACAGCCTCCAACCTGCCTCTCTTCCATGAAGGTCTAAAGTTCCAGGCTGGTCCAATTCCAATCTTTTCATCATGGACTTGATCTTTCTGGTGACCGGTCTTATCTAGGAATCCTCTACAGTCAACTCATGTAGCAAAGACACTACTTCTCCTGAAGAAATCCCAAGAATTTGAAGTACTATAAGCAAGGAACCCAGGACAAACCAGGCAATGTCTTCACTATATCACAGGGATGTCTTAGGATTCTCTATTAGCATCTCTACATCCTCAACTCCTTCAGAACCCATCTCAAGTGTCCCTGCCTCACTGAATCTTATCCTGTCCCTTTATCTAAATCTGCTCTGTTCCACTTCCAACTGCTGTAGGAGTCTTAGTGTACTTCTATCTTCCTGACAGCCAATTCTCAGCCTTGTCATGAGTTCTCTCTCTGTAACTGGATTGCAAATTGCATGAAAACATAACTTTTCCTTTATTTAAATCATCTCATTGATTTAACTATAGCAAGAGTTCCAAAAAACATTTACCTAATGGAATTGAATATTAGAGGTGAAACTGCCTAGTAATAAAGTGTTCTTGAAATGAGATAGTTCGGTTTATGAGATGGGGGTGGGACGCGTCCTCCACGAACCACCCTTTAAAGTGCTGGGGATGGGGCATAGCAAGGTGATAGAATACTGTATATTTGTTTCGAAGGTGATTTATGTTCCTGCCATTGAATACCTCATATAAGGTATTAGGGGAAGACTGGGTAGCCTAGAGGAAAGCTCTTAACACTTCTATAATTTTATGTGTGTGTGGGGAAGGGAGGGGTGTGACAAGAGTATTTGCATATTGGCAAGACTGAAAATCTGGATTTCATGCCAAAGGAAGAATCCAGAATTGTTAATCCTGCGTGGCATATCACATCAAACTGCTTAGCAGTAGGGTCAGAAGCATTTGTATAGCTTTTTGGACTTGTGAACTCTTGTCATTTCTTATAGGGCCCCAGGAATAATGGCCCTAAGAAATGGGCAGATAATCAGGATTGTAAGTAAAAGCATTAGGAAGGTCCAACACCATATCCACAATTATAAGGAGTCTTTCCCTATACCCCTCCCTCTTCCTGCTTCCTCTCCTCTCCTCTCTTCTTTCCTCCCCTCCCCTCCCCTCCCTTCCCCTCCCTTCCCCTCCCCTCCATTCCCCTCCCCTCCATTCCCCTCCTCTCCTCTCCTCTCTACTCCTCTCCTCTCCTTTCTTCTCTCTTCCCCTATCTCTTTCTGAGATAGATAATGTCCTCCAATATTATGGTGGATTCATAGCAGTCACTTCTTTTATTTTCTCTCCAGTGTTTGTACTCCCTTCTCCCAAATTGTGTATTTTCTGCCTACTCTAATATCTATTTTCCAAGTGACTTATTCTGTTAACAGTGTTAACCTAGAATAAGTTAAGTGGAAGATTAATACCAAGCTAGACACCTTTTGCTCCAATTGTTGGAAACAAGATCACGGCTTTCGTAGTGCCTCTGGGGGGGAGGGGCGGGGGGGATAGAGCAGTGTCGCTGCTTGCCTTGGGACCATGAGAGTGTCAGTTCATCTTCCAGCACACTGGAAAATGGTCATTTCCCCCCCCCCCCAAGTGCGCTTGGTATAGAAACTGCAATTGTCTAATCAGATCTGACCATGATTTCTGAAACCCAGAGCTCCCTTCCTTATCTATACTTCTGGTAATTCTAGAAAGTTCCATGCCATACCTTGCCTTTGTTTCCTTCCAAGTCTATTTACCAGTTTTCACTGAGGGGTGCTTGCTCTGTATGCAGTTATGGGGTCCAGAGTGTCTAATTGACAAGTTATGTTGTGCTTTTGGTGGCTTTAAGTAATCATTTAAAATAAATAAGATCATAATTATCAGTTTTCATTTACCCATTTATTAAGTCACAATGTTCACACTGAGCTGTTTGATTTTGTGTTATAATAAGACAATCTCTACATGATGACAGATGGTGTTTCATTTTGCCGACACTGTGCTAAAGTGCTTTGAGTTGTGATGTGTTTGATTTTATTAGAGATCAGATTTAACACATGCATACTACATAACTGCAATCGCATTCCCATTTCTCATCTGTAGGAGAAAATGAAACTGTGATGAAATGTAATATACTCACCCTCAGGCAGGACTAGTGGGACTGGGAATTGCAACATAATAAATCTAATGGATATTACACTATAGGACCCTAGAAATTTACTGTTATTATGTTCAGGGAAGGAGCTCGGTTTTGTAAAACTCACTTTTATTTCACTGGCATCAGTACAATTTCACATTATTTAACTGTTGTGTCCCAATAGCAGAGATGGTATTTGTGGTGTGGAAAGGAAACTTGCCTTCCAAAGAACACAGGGGTCTAGGAACCCAGAGAAGAAAGCCAGGGGAGAGTATATAGCAAGAGTACATAGCAAAAAAAAAAAAAAAAAAAAAAAAAGCATTTGCTAAATGCAAATTACAACAATGGCTCATCATTAACAATGGATTGTTGGAATTGTCAAATTAAGCCTCTGTCAGTGTGGCACCCACTAGAGGAAGATGCATCTATAAAAGCTTCCATGAGGCTACTGAGCTGTCATATTCTCAGCCTTTCCTACTGCTGCTCCTCGCCACGCCCCACCCCCCAGGGTGGGGTGGGGGAGGGAAGAGGAAACAAAGTTAATTACACATCTAGTTATTGATGTGACTATCCATAGAGTTTTTCCCTAATGAGGCATTGTCAAGTGAAATTCCAAAGGTAGAACAGGCAGCCTTCAGTGTTCATTCGTGTGCCAACAAGTTGAAAATCCCATAAATGCATGGTTAGCTGAAGTTTGATGCAGTAAAATCTACACTGCTCCATTCCAAGAGCCTCCTAAGTAGACTTCCTGCATCCAGCCTCTACCTGTTAATTACACATCATATTTGCTTTCCTTCTTCCCCATCCTTCCCCCTCACCTGTTATTATACATCTTAGATGTACCCTACTTTGTCCAAGGGACTATTTTGTCACATTGTTTCTGGAATCAAAAGCCTCAGTAACTCCCATTGCCTGGCGTTCATTCACATTCTAACTCAGCTCTGATTTCCCAATTCCTTAAATAAATGAGTTATTCCAGTCAAATTGGTCTTTGCACTGTACTTCAGATGTGATAAGCTCACTCTTATTCTTCACCCTGATGTAGGGTTCTTTTGGTTACAGGTGACAGAAACTCATCTTTGTTTAGGCAGACAAGGGAGCTTGAACTTGATGGCCAAACTGAGAGAGGCCAGGGTATTGATAGACTTAATAACAAAAACATTTCTCTGATGGCCCCTCTCAGTTCTTGGCTCTACCTAGATGTGAAGATCTATGCTTTCTTTACTGCAGAATGACTACTTCTTTGACTATCAGAGGATAGGAAGTGCTGGGCATTGTGGTATCAATCCAAAAATTCTACAGGAAGAGCTTTGCTTGATTCAGTTTGTGTCTGCTGCCTATCTCGTAGATTCAACCTGATTCAGGGTAAGTTTATGTCCAACTTGATTTAGGGTAAGTTTTCCTACATAATTATGACCAAGAAGGTGGAATCCAGAGTGCAGTTAGAATTAAGGCATCGAACAGATGCCAGGAAAGGAAAGCCATTTTTGTGGTTATCTGGGTCAACCAATAATGAATGTCTACATCAAGCCTATTGATGAGGATGCCATCACCTGCTATGTTTAATTCCTTCTTCCCTTCCTATGCCAATCGGAAGCATCTGTCTTATAGAATCAAGTGGCCTGGTTGAAGAGAGAATGCTAATATTTTAGTGCTTTAAAATATAGATATTATCTAAAGCAATCTCCATGCTTTTCTTATAAATAGGATTGTGTAGTTCATTATTTTACAGATGAGGTTAGAGAAGTTGTCTACTCCCATGGGGTTATTCAGCAAGGAAGAGGCCAAACCAGGCTGAGAAACATGCACTGCTCAACTGTTAATGGTTCTGAAAACATAGGCAGGATTTGGTTCTCTTGTCCTATGAGAGTAATGAACAATTTAAAAGTACCTTGCTACCTTGTACCTTAAAATACACGATTGATTAGAAACACAAGAGTATTCAATTTCCTTGTTTTTTTCTTGTAGGTTACATTAAAGCCAGTAGATAGGATGGACAGGCAATTATCCAGATTTCCTTGGGCCACGCCTACTTATATATTATTCCTTCTCTCAATAAATATTTATTGACACCTGTTGTGTTATTCAGTTAATTACTCTCCTGCATTTTCCCCCTTGTATTAGATTTTAGGATCTTACACCATATACATTCATGCCATGGTCTCAGTTTCCGTCCAAGAGGTTGGTGATCTCACTATTGGCTAACATTTTAGGTCTCATTTTTTTTGCAAAGCAGTTCTTCTTGATTACAATAACTTCCCCCTCTTCCTGGACAATTCAAATCCTGATTATTCTTCTTTTTATTATTTAAAAAAATTTTTTAATGGTCCTCGGATTTGAACTCTGGGCCTGGGAGCTGTCCCTAAGCTACTTTTGCTCAAAGCTAGCACTCTGCCACTTGAGCCACATCTCCTCTCCCAGCTTTTTGGTGGTTAATTGAAGAGTCTCACAGACTTTCCTGCTTGGGCTGTCTTTGAACTGAGGTTCTCAGATCTCAGCTTTCTGACTAGCTACCATCACAGGGGTGAGCCACCGGTGCCTGGCTTTAAATCCTGCTTATTCTTTTTTTTTTTTGTATATATTTTCTACCGTAAAAATACTGTAGAAAAGGGTTACAGTTACATGAGTAAGGCAATGAGTACATTTCCTATCAAGCGTTGTTTCCTCCTCCTTTGCTTTTCCCCTACCATCCCTTCCCTCCCCACCTCCCCAACTCCCCCCTGCCCCTGAAGTTTTAAAGTTCGTTTTCAACATAGTGTCTTGTACATCTCATTGTTACAATGGGTCAACTTATATCCTTGTTTCAGCATTTTGTTATTTCCCTTCCCCTCCCCAAATTAGAAAAATGTATATATAAGATTCAGGGCACTGGAATCAAATACAGTAAAAACAGAGGTTATACCATGGGGGAGGCTTGACTCAAACCCTTACTCCCTGACCTGAAATGCTCCCTGCCCCATTCTACCAACCTTAACAATATCATCACTCTCCATATATTAGGGAAATCATTCCAATATGTTTAGCCTCTCAACCCAACATATGATTGCAAGTGTACGTGTTGCTAGAGTGGTATTAAGTTTTCAGAATTCTCATATCAACTACAAGGCTGGTGCACAATATGCATTTAATTAAATTGAATTAACATTCACTAAAGGGATTGAGGAGTGGCTCAAGTGGTAGAGCACTTAGCTCTAGCACCTGCCTAGCAAGTGTGATACCCCGAGTTCATACTTAGGAATGTAAAAAAAGATCATTAAGATTTGGAAAGTCATATTATCCAGAGAAGTGCAAATGGATGGCTTTGTAAAAATTAAGAGGTCATGTAAGGTAGCGTAGGATTTGAATTCTGGCTTCATGTTATTTCATTGATCTGGGATCTGGGGGTGGGAGAGGCTCATCCATGAAGCTTTGGGGTATGAGGAATCAAATCTGGCTTCTTATTTGGGGTTGGGCCAAGAGAGTGGATGTTGGTATTACTGATGTAAGGGGAACGAGTTGGCTTAAAGAGGAAAATCTAGGTTCTACCAGTCATTGAGCGAGAGAGGGTGTGACAGCTTGACTAGGAGCAGATTTTCTGTCACCTACAGAGTACAAATAAGAATTGTCCATGCTTCAGTAAAAACACCTTCAGTCAGTACCTTGGAACCAGTTTCCTTTTTCTCAATTAAGTAGGAGACAATTAAATTAGAGCCCAGCTTCGAGGAGTTCATTATACCTCATCGAAAATGATAAATGACTCTTGGTGACCCCGTCACCTCACCAACACAGCCTCCCTTCGTTTCTCAAAGAGCTAATGAAACCGATGGATTTCTCTCTTCTTAGGATCAGAGCCAAGAAAAACAGTGCACATCGGGGCATGCACGGACTGGAGATGGAGGCAGGAGAGAAACCCACCCCCGACATCTTGACAATTGGCTAGAGTGACTTTGAAGTGCAAACTTGGGGAAAAAAAACCCACTTGTCTACGTATTGATTTCCTATCTGTTCCATTGTTTTCTTCTACCTGTTTGGCACATCATACTGGGAATTTGTTGCAAGGGGTGTGTGTGTGTGTGTGTGTGTGTGTGTGTGTGTGTGTGTGTGTGTGTGTGTGTGTGTGTGTGTGTGTGTGTGTGTGTGTGTGTGTGTGTGTGTGTGTGTGTGTGTGTGTGTGTGTAGATCTGCCCTTTTCTTTGGAAAGAAAGGAAGAAGAGTAGAAAAGGGAAGAGTAAATAGCAATAGAAGCATAAATAGCTTTGGGACCATCCAGTAATATAGACATCCAGAAATATTTATTTTTTCCTGGAATCACTGGGAGCCACAGTGATGATTTGAATTCCTCTGCCTTCTTGGCCAGGAAGGGAGTAAAGCAAATGCTGGAATTTGTGGATTTAGAATTCAATTAGAGGATGAGGACCTTGAATTTGGGAGCTGAAACTGTGGTGGCAACAGCAGCTCTGTCAGGGAACATCAGGAATAGCTTCTAACTCCTTGATATTGGCAAGCTCACCCACACTTTGCCTTTCTTTGAGGTTTTTGATGACTTAAGGGACAAAAAAGTTTTCTTTTTTTTTTTTTTTGTCAGTCGTGGGGCCTGAACTCTGGGCCTGGGTGCTGTCCCTCAGCTCTTCAGCTCAAGGCAAGCGCTCTACCACTTGAGCTACAGCACCACTTCCACAAAAAAGTTTTCAATTGCTTAGTATCTTCTGCAGGGGTAATTTAACATTCATTGTACTGTATTTTTTCCTTAGGGTTTTCAGTGACTCAGGGAAACCTACTGAACATTGTTTATGTTGTTTGATTCTCATGACAATCCTAAGGAGTGGATGGAATCATTATTGCCATTATATAGATTGGGAAACTGAGGTTTACTGAGGAAGAATGACTGGCGCTTGGCATCACCCGAGATATTATTTTGTTCTGTTATCATAGTGGTCGTGTGTGTGTGTGTGTGTGTGTGTGTGTGTGTGTGTGTGTGTGTGTTGTGTGTGTGTGTGTGTGTTGTGTGTGTGTGTGTGTGTGTACGTATGTATTGGTCCCCATTTCAATATTTTCATTTGTAAACAAATCCTGTGCTTCTTAGACCACTGGCCCCAATATGTGGGTCAGAGGTCTGTCATTATCATCATCCTCAACATTGGTAATTCATAAAGGCTGTCTTGGGCCTCTTTCAGAGTTAGGTCCCTGACTGGCTTCGAAGAACTTTTTTCTTTAAGTTCTTAAAGATGAGAACCTTCTACCCATCAGGCTTGTGATTATGAATAGAAAGTAAGTTTCTACTCATTTTGTGTTTTATTTTTCACAGATTCTAGAAACAGGTCATGTCAGCTTGATGTAAAATTTCATTATGTATGTTTCTTTTTTGTCTCAAAGTCAAAACCACAACCCGTGACATTGACATTAACAAAAATAAGGAAACAAACAAACAAACAAACAAACAAAAGTTCTCCTTTGACCTGTAAAAAAACATTGCTTTCAGATTTGTATTGTAGATGCCGGTGCTTTCTGGTAAGTTCACCTAAAATGTTTATCTTGCAGTCCTTGTTTAGACCCTCTGTTCCCAGCAAAGCCTATGCCTGACTGTTTCATCTGTTCACCTAGAACAGGTTAGGTTTTAACTTGAGTAGAAGCTGCTCTTCCTGTAACAGGAAGGCAGGCAGAGCTGCCTAAATCACCCCACATCTCTGCTGTCAATATCTACTTGTAGTGAGACTGTATTGCTGTTGGGAAAATATGAACTGTTGGAGACTCACTCTGGCCACCAGGTCTTGACACCATTTCTAACATATTCATAACGTGGGTCTGGTGGACAGATGCTACTGGAAAGGCCTATCTTGGCCAGAGGTGCACAGCATTCATCCGGGAGAGAGTCAGAAGAAAGAGGAAGAGCAGCTGGGAAAGAGGGTCTGAGGGCAGCCCCTTGGAGTCAGGGGTGCCGTGCCTAGGCTGTGTTCTGGGGCACAGGAACCATCCTGCAGGACAGCTCCTACCCCAGCAGAGGGAAGTCCACACCCCGCGGGAGCAGATGAAAGCTGTGTTTGATTCTGGATCAGGCTGGTGCTGCTGGGCCAGGTGGTAGTTTTCATTTAGTGCTATTCCATCCTTTGCAGGAAAAGCACAGCAGGCTTATAATGCTTGAGTTTTGAAACATTCAGAAGGCTGTGATGCTATAAATAAGCTTCCTGTGTCAGAGATTAAATCAACCAAGATGCCTGCCATGCCAACTTTATTTCTGAAACAACGTGTTTTCAACAGAAATCAAAATACATGTTAATCCTTCCCTTCTGACAGGCTAATATGAGACTTGAAAACCACAGTGGAGAGCTACTGAGAGGCTGTTAAGTAGGAGAAGCTGTGTTGGTGTGGATTATTTGTTGGGAGAAGTCCATAGCTGTCCCTCCCTTTGGAAGTCTTTTTCCTGGACTCGTGCTATGATACTGCAGAATTAGGATTGGGCCTGGCTGTATTCACAAGAGAGCCTTGCTGCTGTATTTTCGATAAACCAAGCACAGGCTGTGTCTTTGAGATGACTGATCAGTCACGGGTTAGCAAGCAGTTGTGTAGTCCATTATTCATCTCCCCCCTCTCTTTTGGTAACAACATCCTGGTTTTCTCTGAGAAATCATCCTTCATCCACTCTTAATCTGTTTATAGATAGCTCCACCCCCAACACTAGAGGTAGGTCTAGGGCTAACCAATCAGAGCCATGCATGTCTTTCTTTAGCCATGACTACTGATTGGAGGGAGCCAATGACCAAGGTGGGCTAACTGAGCTATATTTGGGAACTGGGTTGGAACTATTGGGAAAGAGAAGCTCTTGGTATTTGCTCAGATATCTGAGCTTTGTAGTCACCACCTGATCACCTGAGATGGAAGGAGATTCAGAATGAAGCAGAGGTAGGAGATGAAAACAGATTCCTGATGAAGTTAGGTGAGCACATGAACAGAATCCTGATTGAAATGAGATGGAACCCTGGACTTGTTTGTGCTGACAACTTCTGCTCTTTCTTATCAAGAGTGAATTGGCTTTCTGTCACTTAAAACTGAGAGTGTTCCACCTCTCCCAGTGGTCCAGCTGGTCCATTCTGCCGAAGTGGTGCATTCAGTGATATTCTACAGTCAGGTAACCTAAGGCAGACTCAGATCTGGTGAAAAAAGCGAACAATGGTGGCCATACAATGTCCTTCAGGGACGGAGAGTGCCTTTGGTAGACTGGGTATGGATGCTCAGAGCATCTGCATGGAGCTTCAGGTGGGGGCTGTGCTATCCTGGTGGGATATTATTTTGACCCCCTATCTCTGTAAATAAGTAATCGTTAACCAGATGTTCTTATGTTGGGGGAGTGCTTGTGAGAATGTGATACATCTAAGTCACTTTCTGTTAGTAACACATGAGTGCTTTCTCAACAAGTTTTGCATATAATTTTATTTTACAGATACTTAGCCATAAACCCTTATGGATTTCAAGCCATATGATAAAGACCTGGGCAGGTTTCTTGTCTTTTATATTTCACAAGATCTTTTGTGAATGATGCATACTTGCTGGCATGTCCCGGCATGACAACTTATCATGTCCCAGGCACTATATTTAATACATAATATTTATATTTTTACAACATCTCTCTGGGGTAGATAATATCATCATCATCATCATCATCATCAAGATCTTTTTTCCAGTAGTAGGCTTTGAACTCAGAGCCTGGAGCTTGTTTAGATGCCACATTTCTAGTCTGGCTTTCTGTTGGTTATTTTGGTGATGGTATCTCATGGACTTTTCCCCCTGGTCTGGCTTCAGATTGTAAGTGAGGAAAATTTATACTTAAGGACAGAGGTCTTAGAGGACAGTGACAATACATTGCTCTATTAATGAGCCACCTGGCTACCAACCCATAATAGTTGAACTCCTTATACTCGACTGTCATGAATCATTTTAACCCCATTGCTTCCAGTGAGGAATATTGGGTACAATCCCCAACTAAGCATGAGATGGAGAGTAAATATGGGGAGTCTTATTAGTATATGTTAAAATTTTCCTTATTCTTTTTAAATATTGTAGAATAATAAAGGAAAACATGCTTATATCAACCCAACCCAGAAATAGGAAGGTTGAGTACACAGCACCAAATTCCTCTCAGTGGCTTCTGCTAGGGTAATCTCCCTCCAATTTTGATCAACTTTAAAGTGGGTATATAGTCTTTTCCGTGGATTAACAGTGTTTCCACAACAAAAATATGGTCTATTTTTCCAGCTTAATTGATTTAATTAACTGACACAAATTGTATATGCTGAAGATGCCCAACAATCATTTGGTACACACACACACACACACACACACACACACACACACACACACACACACACACACACACAGAGTGAAAACTCACCAAAGTTAGGCTAATCAACATAAGCAACACCTCATAGTTAGCTCCCTTCCTTTCTCCTTCCCTTTCTCCCTCCTTCCTTCCTTCCTTCTTCCACTCCTTTCTCTCACTTCTTTTGGTGAGGATAATTCAGATCTAGCTTCTTGGCAAACTTCAACAGTACATCTCACAATTGTTAACTATAGTCAGCTTGTGCATGAAGGTTATATAAAAACAAAACCAAGCCAGCTTCTGGTACTGCATGCCTGTAATCCTAGCTCCTCAGGAGGCTAAGAAGTGAGGATTGTAGTGTGAATCTGGACTGGGTAGGAAGGTCCATGAGACTCTTATCTCCTCTAAAAACTACCCCCCCAAACTGTAAATAGATCTGTAGCTTGAGTAGTAGAGTGCTAGCCTTGAGCACAAAAGCTCAGGGATAGCACCCAGGCCCAGAGTTCAAGCCCCAGAACCGGCAAAAACAAAAACAAAACCCCAAACCAGAATCACATACCTTGGTACCTTCTTATGCCAGAGGTTCATATAGATCGACTCTAGTGCTTGCAACAGCCTCATTTAATCCACAGATACAGACATAGATATTTTGCTTTGTCATTTCGCAGCTGATGGACATTTCCACAGTTTTCCTTTTTCAAAATCACTATTTTAAATCTTGCTTCCTTGCATGCCTTTGTAGATACATCCTTGCTCGGTGACTCGATATTTTAATAGCACAAATACCTAAAGCAGAATTGCATTTTTATCCTAAAATAAATGCAGGAGAGAGACAGTTTTTGGCATTACTAAAGGGATTCCAGTGAAATCTCCTAGAGCTTTCAGGGTTTGGCTCTTTTTCCTGTGCTTTGGATCACGTGTGGAGGGGACAACGTGCCTTCATGGCTGCTCTGGTTGTCACACGACCTCTGGAGCCTCGTTTATATTCAAGAGCTCATCTGAGTCCTGTCTTCCCTTGAGCAGTCCAGGCTTATATTTATTGTGCAGATTTGGAGCCAGCTTCCCAAGCCATGCACATTGCCCCTCTGAACACATGCTGTGCACCTGCAGACATCAGCTGAGGCTGGGGAGCCTGCCCGCCACTGGCATACCCTTGGTGATGCTTGAGCCCAAAGCCAGAACTCATTGTAGGGGGCGGAGTGTGCGTCCCTCATAAGAATGGTTACCCGGATGCTGCTGGGGGGACTTACAGTCTCTCACGAAACTTCCTTCCTTCATCCCTCTAGGAAATAATGCTTTGAGCAGTTACCATGATCCAGGCGCTGATCTGAACACGTGGGCCATGACAGTGTACTCTCTTTTGTGCAATTTTTGTTTCATGTCTTAGCCATCTTAAGTGAACAGTACATTTGAAAGAATTTTTTAGAGATGAACTAATCAACCCAAGGTAGGGCAATGGAAAATCTAAATAACACCCCACACTGTACTGGTAGCAAAGGGGGTTTATATAGAGAAGTTAATCAAATAATGTTGATCTTTGGCTCCATGTCTTCTTCCTATAGAGCCCTCCTCTCTACCCTTGATGAGAGAACCAAATAATCTCTACTTCTGGCACCTTTGCTAGGGCAAGAATTGAGCCCCTAACTCAGGCTCAGACAATCTCTCCTGGATAACCTGGGATTGTATCATCAAGGATCAAATTTTGGTCTTTGGAGAAGTTTTAATTTGGAAGCATTAAAAAATTAGGAAAAGGGCAGGCCTAGCTTCCCGGAGGCTCCTGTTACAGCATTTTCAAAAATTGTTCCTCTCCTCTCCTCTCCTCTCATTTTCCCTCCCCTCCTCTCCCCCTTCCCTCCCCTCCTTTCTTCTCTCCTTTCTTTTTTTTTTTCTTTCAGCTTTTTCTAAAGTTTATCTAATGGTTTATCTTTCCAATAACCATCTCTCTGGTTAAGACACAATTCCCTCCCTCCTTTGTACTACTGAGTAAAAGGGCAATTGAGAATCATCTTGTCATTCTGTCCCCAAAGGCTAGGCATAATACATTTGAGGGAGATGGTTCCGTTTGAGTCAGTCTGCTGGTGCTCTGATAGCACAGTGATTTTTGGAAATGTGCCGCACTCTATCCTCAGGGACTCTCTATAGAAGGCTCAGCTTGGAGGATTCCTGGATCTATTTGTTTATCAATTATGGAAGCCTGGACGCAGACCCTGGATGAGGCTCTCCTCATTGCTCCTGGGTGGAGATGGGAGCCATGGCACATCCCAGGTAGAATCTTCATCTTGAGTCACAGCTTCAGCTTGTGAAGATAAACTGGTAATGCAGACGTATCTATTGACATCAGAATGATCATTGTAACCAGGCAGCGCATAAGTAAAGACATTCTAAAAAGTTGATGATCTGTGGACTGGCCAAGGGGAGAGCAGAGAACATGAAGACACTCCTTTTGATGACCAAGGCCAGAGAAATGAAAACAAATGCATATTCTTGCTTTAATAACAGAAACGAATGCGTCTACAAAACACACATTGGAAAGATTTTGCCAGGGTCTGTCTGTATGCAGCCTCGCCATATGCAGCCCAGTAAAAGTGGATGGGCTTGTTGGGTGGAAGAGATTCCAGGGGGTGCGGTTAATCCTGCAGTTCAGTATCGCATGGAAATCTTTGCTAAGACAGACTGTCCTTCACTCCTGAAGAACTGAAGGAGATAGAATTTAAGCATCCTGAGGGAGGAATTTGTCATGAAAGACAAATTACAGGAGGGGGAGGACTCTTCTCATGTCTCCCCAGCTACCACTGCCTTGTTCCCTGTGACCTGTCCATGTGAAGAAAGAAACTCTATTTGCTCCCCTTGAGGGTCTGGTGCGGGTATCTCTGCTCTAGAATTCCCAAGCTTCTCAGTCTCCTTTGTGGTTTTTCTCATGCCAACTGAATATTGTGTGCAGGGCTGTGCTAGCATTGGGGTGGGGGACTGGTTTCTTTTAAAATCTTTACCTACCTCTTCCTCTTTGCCGCCCCCCATTTTCTTCAGATAGGAGTGTTCAGCTTTGTATGGATTAAGTACATTCATTCTTATGCTTTTTCAGGTCACATCTGGGGTAGTCTGGATATCTCTAGTATATGAAACCAGTAATTTGCTGCTCTGAGCTTATAATGCCTGACATTGCTCTTGTTTGCTTAGAGTTTTGGTATCTGATATTCTTAATGTTAAGGTCAATTTTATTGATATCCAATCTCATGCCCTCATTTTTCTTCTTCATTGTGATTTTTTTTGAGGCACATACACAGAGAGTAACTAATCTTAATATCTTGTGTTCACAATTCTATTTAGCATGAAATTGGGAAACTGACATATTAATTATAATAATCTGTTAAATATACTTTACCTACATGTTAATTATGGGAGACCATTCTCATTTATTTCTCTGGGTAGACTATTAATTCAACCCAGATGGTCCAGCTTTGTGAAACGGTAACACTGAGCATTTGCCGAATAAATCATGTTGCCAAGATACAGCAGCAAAAATGTTATCACTTCTGAATAAGCTTTAGTATGATATAAACATGAAAGAAAGCTTACCTATTATTCACAGACTGGCTCTTAGTGAAAAAAATAGGATTTGTATATTAATTGCAGATATTTATTTATTTATTTATTTAAACATACAATGATTTCCACCAAAAAGTAGATTTTTTTCATTTCCCCTCCCAAATTAAAAAATCTTTTAGTTATACAAAGGGGTTTCAATTAAGCATATTAATTTGTGAGTACAATGAATCTTGATCAGTGTCACACCTTCCAACATTCTCAATGTCTCCCAACTCCATCCATCCTCTCAAATTACCTTGTTCCATTTTAACATATGTACATTAAAATTATGGCTGTATACACACACCCTTCCTCTCTCCATTCATCTGCTCCTTTCCCCTAGGCCTCCCCCACACCCAATAACACCTAAGAGTAGGTTCTTTATTCAAACCCATACCCCATAAATAACTCCAAAGTATGGAGTGGGGGAGGGATGGAATTTTGATGCAAGGAGTTCATAATAACTTGGCAGGGGAGGGGAAGAAAGGTAGCTGTGTTTTTCTTGAACATTCTCATATCAAAACTGGCATCATTGGGAAAGATCCAGGGATATCCTTCTCTGTACTCTTCATTTCCCCCCCCCTTCCTTTAACTCCTGATGGTATTAAGCAGAACCTCAAGCCCCATCTTTTTGGGCCATCTCTAGTTGGAGACCTATTTATATTTGAAAGGCTTGTCTCCAAATGGAAGTGATTTCAATGGTTAATCTTGGCATTGATCTATATGTGTATATATATGCTAGATATGTATATATATTAGCATATATATACATATTATATTAGATATTTTTTTCTGGAGGAAGAACTAGTTTTACTGGCCAGATCTCCTTTCAGCTCAGCAATAAAATTCAACTTAGTAGGTACTTATTAATTTTTTCTAAGAAGACATAGTTCTTGGGAACCGTGAAGGACAAGCATGTATAATTCTGTTTTCATAGAACTTATGATTTAGGGAAAGGCAATGCAACAGCCAGTTATAATATGGTTAGGGACATTCCATAGGGACTATTCTTATCCAAGGTCTGGTCTTTACCCAGACCAGGAGGAGGCTCACAAAAGGCTTCTCACAGTAGCAGTTTCATCATTTGTCTTGAAGGATGAGCTGGAGGTAGTCAGGCAGAAGGCTGGAGTATACAGGTAGAAGGAACAGCATTAAAAAAAAAGGAACAGCATTTCAATTAGTACATCTCATTTTCACAAGAATGAAGACAGTAGGTGCTCATGGAGTACTGGTTTTGTGGGAAAAGGGAAGTGGTGGACATTTCAAGAGCCATGGCGGACAAGTGTATGGGAGGGTTTGATCATGAGGGGGTCTGAAAGCCACATGTAATTCAGCCTTTCATCTGAGGATGGTGGGTACTATTAATGGGTTTAAGCATTGACGTGATGTTACCAAATTTTCTGTTTAGAAATTCCATTCTGGCTTTACAAAAATGGTGGATAATAGGCTAGAGCTATTGTTAAAGCAATGATTGTGTCCTGGACCAGAAGAGAGAGAGAGAGTCTCTCTCTTTCCTTCCTTCTTTCCCCTTCTTCTCTTCCCTCCTTCCATCCCTTCCCCCTCCCTTTCTTTAATCAGAGTCTTGCATTTGTCCCCAACCATTTTTTAAAATCTTAGTTATTTTTCAGGTGTTTTGCATTTTTGCTTGGGGCTGGCCTCACACTGTGATCCTCTTACGTCTACCTTCTGGATACCTAGGATGACAGGCATGTACTACATGCCACATGTAGTTGAGAAAGAGCTTTATTTTTGTTCTCTGTCTTCCCTAAATCTTCTCTTCTCCAAGTCTCTCCTCTCCTCTCTAGACATCACCAAGCTCTTCCTTCTTTGAGATTTAATGACAGTGTTTGACACATTATTTCACAGTTGAAAACATACTGAAATCTGCCCTCTGACTTGTCTCTTCACTCCCATCCAGTACATAAGTTATCTGTGTCATAGACCTGGGATATTTGAGATGTTTCATCCTAACTTCTCTTTATCCCTAACTCTTCCCCAGTGCCACGGACTTGTAAACTTTAAAATTTGACCAACTCATTGCTCATGATGTTCTTGGCTCCTTTGCTCCATATTTATTGTGAGATTATATTTTGTGATTGCCCTTGGATCACTCAGTCTGAAAAGAGCTGCTCTCTCACTCTTTCTCTTATTCCCCTGTGCCTCTTCCTCATAGCATTGACCATCACATGCCATTACAGGTTAATTTGATTTGCTTCTCTGTGTTGTCTTTTTTCTGTCTCCTACTAAAGCCCCATCATGGCTATGATCATGTCTGTTTTTCCTCTTTATATTCTGAGTATGTAGCAGAGCACCTGCCTGGCACATTGTAGTTATGTGACAGATAAAAAATTCCTGATTGAACAACTATACCCGCATTATTTTTCTAAAATTGAAGACCCTTTAACTCTTGGAGGGAACACCTGGATCTTAGAATACATTTTTTTTCTTTTTTCTGGTACTCAGGGCCTAGTGCTCTTGCTTGGTTTTCTTGTCCACAGATGGTGCTCTACCATGTGAACCCAGTGTTTTTCTGGTTATTTTGGAGATGGAGTCCTGTGGACTTTTCTTCCTAGGCTGGCTTTGAATCCTGTTCCCCTAGATGACAGCTTATTAAGGATTACAGGTGTGTGCCATTAGTGCCTGGTTCATGTGGTATCTTTTAAGCTTAAAGAAGAGATAAAAACTGGGAGTGTAAAATGAGAAACAGAAGCCAAAAATGTGGCAGTATCTAGATAGTAACCTTTTGTGGCAATGATTAGAACTTACATAAATGACTTGGGCACAGAAAGAACTTACTGAGTCCACCAGAGAGAGATTTGCCTAAAAGGTATAGCCTGTAGGAAGATGGAGAAAAATTTTGGGCATTCAAATAACAGCTTTATCATACATGTGAGTTTCAGGAGGACATGATTATATTTTTTTTCTCAGTACTTCCTTTCCTTATATTGGTTTTGAATGTTAGAGTCTGTCTCCATTTGATTTCTAAGAAACAACTTCCTTCTGGTCCTTCTACTCATCTGCTTTTGTTAATCTATTTGGTCAGCAAATGTGTCCTGAATATAAAAAATATTCTGAATTCTGGATCTTTCAGGAAAATGACTCCACCCCTCAAAAAATGTGTGAGTAAGCCTTAAGATATAGTAAAGTCCAGCTCTGTCCTGAAGGGCAGGGGAGGGGGAGAGAGACCTCAGCAGGAAGAATTCCAGCGGAAAGACTATTTATCCTGGTTTGACCCCAGGCTTCTCTTTTGAAAAGGATCTGGAGAAAGTATTGGGGACTGACACATCTGCAGAAACTCTGAAATCACAGCTGAGACCCATTCGCTGGGTCGAACATCAACCCGAATTTCACAACCACGATGTGGTTAAGAGGAGCTTCTAGCTGGGGAATATAAATTGTAAATGGCACAGATAACGTCAGTCTGAGTTACTGTTTTCAGAATGACACAGATGTTAGGATAAGGGAGCATAAATGGAAATTAAAGAGAAACAAATTCAGAACAGATGTCAGGAAGCATTTTTTTCATGCGGAGAATCACAAATGTGTGGAATGGCCTACCAGGCTTGATTGTTAAGGCGAAGACACAGGGGACATTCGAAAGCTGATCAGATGGCATCACAGGGGAATTAAGCAGTAAAAGAGGAAATGAGCATGCATATGGCAACTGGCTTTCAGCTAACCCTCTACCACAGCCATGTTCTTGCATGGCTGGTGCTTATGAACCTACCATGGAGAGACAGCATTTCCTTGCTTTTAGTTATCACAGATTGCACTAATCTCAAAATAGTTATTTTCATATCATAAAGAAGACATTGGCACAGGGGACGGGGAGGCAGAGAGAGGAAGAGAGAGAGGGAATGAGAAAAGGGAGAGAAAAAGAGAAAGAGAGAGAGAGTGTCTCCTTTTTTGCAGTTGTATTTTTGGAGGGAAGGTGTTGTCATTCATGAGGCATGCATGGAATATGGCATTTAAAATATCTACCTCTTTCTACTTCCAGAGCAGGTTATGATCCTAAACCAACCAGTTCTCTGTACAGTTTCTTAGAGCTGGCGTTCCAAGTATCACTACCTGTAACCAGTGACCACCAAAGAGTCCCTTGGAGAAATCATCTAAGTCTTTGTCTGTTTTGTCTCCCTAGTTAATGGCCTCATGGTGTCTAAGCCCTTTAAAAAATATTCTGTGTGGAAGGGAAGGAAAAGAAGCTGGTTGTGAGCTTTTGAAAGCCATGTAGAAGAATGTGAAGCAAGGATAGGGTAGCAGGAAATACAGGGCTCTGTGATGGTTTTCCTTTCTTTTCCTTCTGCCTTAGCAGCCCTAGAGAGACTGTAACCAGGTGCCCTTTTAATGGGGTATCACCTGGGGGACATAGCTTATGATAATAGGGACACACAGAGAGAAAAGCAATGATTGTCTCCCAGGGGAAGGGAGTGGAGGATAAAATGTGGAGTAAAACCTCATTAATCTGGACCTTGCTAATTTAGAAGGCATGAATAATTCAGACCTTCTAGCTGGGCTGAAGTTTACCTTTGTACTAGATATGGTAAAAAAGGGTTTGCTAAGCAAATTAATAGTGTAAACAAGATCGAGGGGAGAGAATATATAACCTATTTAAGAGAACAAATTATTTTCACATACTTAGTACCTAAGAACAATGAATAGGTCAATTGTAAGTAATCTTGGTCTATTTATTAAGCTTGATCCTGCTGGGTGTCCATATTTGGCAGAATTTTAGCAGTAGTAGTGGGATAAAGTTGAACAAGCGTATCTGTGTGTATGTGGGAGGTTCTTAAAAGTTTGTATCTAAGGCATGTGGTTGCTTGATTTATATTGCTTGTTTTTTCATAAGTAACTTCAAAGACCTCTTACACACTTTCTTTGGAATTTGTTTGTCCCCTTTATTGGTTAACCTTGGAGGACAGAAAGATTAATCTTAAGAATATAGTCCTGAGTACTTTGGGCCAAGGGTCAAATAAGGAAGGACTGAGCAACTTCAGCATTACTTAACAAGAATGGGGGTACCTCAGGTTAGAAAGTCAGAATACAGAGACTGTAAATGATTGCTCTTGGACTTGGGAATCACTTTTTCTCTCTCAGCATCACTTTTGGCATTTATAAAATGGAATAAGATCAATGGTATTGAAAGGCTCTTCTGATTCAACTCCATTATTGTCATTTGTCTTCTCCAAGACAAAATAAAAATGTAGGTGTATTTTTTTTCTGAGCTCTAAGTATATTTTAGATATTAAGCCCTTGTCTGATGTATAGCTAGTAAGAATCTTTTATTCTGTGGGATCTCTATTTATCTTGCTAGCTATATCCTTTGCCATGCAGAGACTCTTCAGTTTGATGCAATCCCATTTATCCAGTCTTTCTTTGATTTGTTTGGATCCTGGATCTTAGAAAGTTCAACCTGTACCTAGGAACCCTAGTGTTTCCTCTACCCTATCCTGTAATATTTTCATGGTTTCTGGTCTTACATTGAGGTCTTTGATCAATTTTGAGTTGATTCTGGTACAAGGTGATCTATAATAGGATCTAGTTTCAGTGTTCTGCAATGGCCAATTTTGACAGCACTATTTGTTGAAGAGGATGTCTTTCTTCTAATGTATATTTTTTGCTTCTTTATCTAATATTAGATGGCTATAGGTCTGTGGGTTCATTGCTGGGTTTTCTATTCTGTCCATTGGTCCCCAGGCCTTTCTTGTGCCAGCACCAAGCTGGGTTTATTATTATTATTATTACTATTATTATTGCTTTGTAACAGAGTTTGAAGTTTAGTATTGATATTCCTCTAATAGTATTCTTCCTGCTAAGGATTGCTCTTGCTAGCCATGATCTTTCATTACTCTATGTGAATTTTTGGGTTTTTTTCTCTACTTCATTAAAAAGTGCTGTTGAGCTTTTGATGGGTATTATGTTGAATCTGCAAATTGCTTTGGGTGGTATTGCCATTTTCATGATGTTAATTCTTCTATTCCAGGAGCATGGAAGTTCTTTCCATTTGCTTAAATCTTCTTCAATTTTCTTTTTCAGATTTTTAAAGTTTCACATCAACAAGCCAACTAGTAAATGGGCTAATGACTTAAAGAGAGACTTCTCAGAAGAAGTAAAAATGGCCAATAAACACATGAAGACATCTCTGGCCATAAAAAGATGCAAATCATAGGAAGGTGGATCAGTGGTAGTGTGCTTGCCTTACATGCATGAGGCCCTGGGTTTGATTCCTCAGCACCACATAAACAGAAATGCTGGAAGTGGCACTGTTGCTCAAGTGGTAGAGTGCTAGCCTTGAGCTGAAGAACTGCGGGACAGAACCCAGGCCCAGAGTTCAGGCCCCATGACTGGCAAGAAAAAAAAGATGCAAATCAAAAACAACATTGAGTTTTTACCTCATGCCAGTTACAGTGGCTATTATCAAGAAAACTAACAATAACAAGTACTGGCAGGATGTGGCCAAAAGGGAACTCTATTATGCTGTTGGTGGGAATGGAAGCTTATTCAACCACTCTGGAAAGCAGTTTGGAGGTTCCTCAAAAAACTGAACATAGGGCTACCTTATGATCCAGAAATTCCACTCCTGGATATTTATTGAATAGAGCACTGACAAGGCCACACCAAAGCTACCAGCACAACCATGTTTATTGCAGTATTATTTACCATAGCCAAGATATGGAATCAGTCCAAATGCTCATCAATGGATGAATGGATCAAGAAAATGTGGTATATATGCACACAATAGAATTCTAAGCATCCATCAGAAAGAATGATATTATGCCATTTGTAAGGAAATGGAAAGACTTGGAAAAACTAAGTGAAGTAAGCCAGACCCAGAGAAATATAGGTTGCATGTTTTCACTCATTTGTGATAGCTAGAATGTATCTACAAATCTATAAGTAATCACTCTGGGTGGTCAGCAAGGGTTACAAATGAATTAACTGAAGTGTAATAGACACTATGGAGAGCTCAAATAGTGTAATTCTTTAAAAAATACCAAGCCAAAGACCAACAAAATAAGTACCAGGAAATGTGTACTTGCAAGAGGATAGAGTAGGACCAAGCATAGAGGGGTAGAAGAATGAAGGGGGAGATGTGGAGAATGCAGGTAAGAATTTATTGTATATACCACAGAATTGAGAAATATAAGGGAAAAGGTGGGTCAAAGGGGGGATGAAGATTTTGAAGTGGTAACACAGATCAAGATGCATTTTACATATGAACCGCTTTGTTAACAGCCAAAAAATTAAATACATTATATACTTTAAATAAAATTAAGATAAGCAAGGGAAAAGATGGGTTGGGAGGGATGGGTGAGAATATTGAAAGGGGTGACATTAATTAAGATGCACTCTATTCATAAAATCCATTGGTGAATGGAAACTCCTTTGTATGACTACTTAAAAATAATAAAGATATTTAAAAAAAAGAAAAGAGCAA
This sequence comes from Dipodomys merriami, assembly GCF_024711535.1. Classification (NCBI taxonomy): domain Eukaryota; kingdom Metazoa; phylum Chordata; class Mammalia; order Rodentia; family Heteromyidae; genus Dipodomys; species Dipodomys merriami. Next base: position 204,415 of record NW_027206457.1, read on the forward strand.
AAATTTTAAAATGTGGATGTAGTACTTCTTGTTTTATTGTTCAAATAATGTAACAAATAAAAATAAAGTATACAATATGCATTAAGTAAGAAATCAGCAAATAAGAATAACCAGTAATGAGGAGCTGGGAATGTGGCTTAGTGGTAGAGTGCTTGCCTGGTATGTGTGAAACCCTGGGTTCAATCCCTCAGTCCCACACAAACAGAAAAAGCCAAAAATGGTGCTGTGGCTTGAGTGGTAGAGTGCTAACCTTGAGCAAAAGAAGATCTGAGACAGTGCCCAGGCCCTGAGGTCAAACCCCAGGACTACCAAAAAAAAAGAAAAAAAAAGAATAACTAGTAATGAGAAATGATGAAGCTTTTTCTATTGCTGTTGCTATCATTGCCTAAGCATTGGTAACCTCGCTTTTTTGTTGTTATTGTTGTTGTTGGTGGTGGTCATCAGGCTTGAACTAAGGCCTGGGTGCTGTCCTTAAGCATTTTTGCTCAGAGCTAGCACTCACCACTTTGAACCACAGCTCTACTTCCAAATAAGCATCTCATGGACTTTCCTGCCTGGGATAGCTTTGAACCTCAATCCTCAGATATCAGCTTTGGAGTAGCTAGGATTATAGGCGTGAGCTACTAGCACCCAGCCTCATCTTTTCTTTTGGACATACTCCTTCCACATCCATGGTCCTTTTTGTGCCCATTCCCACTGGGTAATATAGGAGCTGTCATCAACCTCACCCCTGCACCCACTTCTTTGGCCTGAGTTACTTGTTTCTTCTTGAAGAAGTAGAGGCCAAAGGGATAGAGTGCTGCTTTCAATTTAAGGTGCAGAAGCAGCAGAATCCTCTGGAATAGAGGAAGAGAAAGTGATTTCTTAACCAGAGATGGTTTAAAACAGGGCCTCACTCACTATGTGAGGGTCTCTAGAGTGCTTGGATTATAGATATGCACTACTGTATCTGCTTGAACTAGAGATCCTATTGCCACTAGCCTGGCTACCCTCAAACACTCCAAAGTGTGGTGCCCATGTTAATTGCAAAGCTAACAGTAGTCTGTGTGAAAGTGGATGTAAGTTTGGCTTTCAGACTCCAGTTCCCATAAGTTTCTGGTCGTGCCAGTCATTGACTGCAAGTAATCAATGAAATATTGATTTTATACATCATTTCCATTTAAGCAAGTCTTAACTACTGCTTGATCAATGTGCATTTAAAACCTTTTCCACTTAAACAAATCAGCATGTAGTCCTTTTCAGAGGTGGATTGACAACACTGCCATAGTGGGCTATCTTATCTGTGATTAGGTGAAGAGTCTTCTGCTTCTTCTCCTATTCCTCCTCCTCTTCCTCATCCACCACCACCACCTCCTTTTCTTTCTTCTCCTCCTCTACCTCCTCCTCCTCTTTTCTCTTAATGCCATTTATTTAGCTCATATATATGTGTGTCTATATATACATATATCTATATATAGACACACACACACATATATATATATATACATATATATACATACATACATACATCTGTGTATATATTTTTTTAAGCTGAAAGTTCAAGTAGCATGACTTAAACTACCAGTACCTCTGAATAGAGGCAATAGGAAGAGAGCTATTCGTGCTCTTATTTTATTTGTTTACTTAGCCGTGTTAGGGGTGGAATCTTGAACCTTGCATATGCTAGACAAGTGCTTCACCACTGAGCAACATCTCCATTACCGTACTTCATCTAATTTTTTTTTTTTGGGTCCTGTCATGGAGCCTGAACTCTGGGCCTGGGCGCTGTCCCTCAGCTCTTCAGCTCAAGGCTAGTGTTCTACCACTTGAGCCACAGCCCCACTTCCGGCTTTTTTTCTTTTTTCTTATGTGGTGCTGAGGAATCGAACCCAGGGCCTCAGGCATACAAGGCAAGTGCTCTACCACTGAGCCACCTTCCCAGCCCTGCACTTCATCTTCTTACATGCTTTTTACTCTTGAAGTGAGTTGAGAAACTCTCTGTTTTGCAGTAGCAAAATCACCTTAGGGATTTGCAAAAATCCTGTGTAAATCTCATTGGTTTTGCAGACACCTTTGCTTATCTGTAGTTTTATTTCCTGAAGTTAAATGTGGTCTCAAAATATTAAATTGGGAATTCCATAAGTAAACAAGTCATATGTTTTAAATAACTTTCATGATAGCTCATTGTTGCAACTGATCTATTTTTTATTATCAGTCACATTTGCCAATCCAGTTTAGTTTTCTGTTTTTTTTTTTTTTTTTTTTTAAAGAGATAAAGTCTTGTTGTGTTGTCCAAGCTGGACTTGAACTTGAAATTCTACTGCTTCAACCTTCTGAGTAGCTGAGATTATGGGCATTCTGATTAATTGATAAATTAAATTTTCTCATAGATATAGGGAGATATGAGAGTACATGGTATATATAGGGTCTATATATATGTATATATACACATATATGTATATATATACATATATTCCATTGGGAGTCCTGGAACTTACTTTCCTTTAAGGGGTGAGGCCTTTGCTGAACATAGCTTAGATACTCTCTATGGACTGAAAAAAACATTTTGTTGTATCATGAATAGCTTTGGTTGGGTGAGGGTCTTTTTTGTGGGACTGGGGGTTGAATTCTGGGCTTCACATTTGCAAGGAAGATGCTCTGCTGCTTGAGCAGAGCCTCTGTTTTGGTTGGCCATTTTTGATGTAGGTTTTTGCTGCGGCACAGCCATCCTGGGCTGTGATCCTCCTGCTTGTGGTTCCTTGGTCACTGGGATGACAGACAGGATTCCCCCGGGTCTGCCTCCTAGGTAGCTGGGATTGCAGGCTTGGGCCATCTTGCCTGGCTTGGGCAGAGGGGCTACCTCCTCCAGACATCTCCCATCTCAGGCACATTTTGTGTCATTGTTACTTAATCAAATCACCTGGATTAGACAGGGAGTTTCTCCAGAATCACAAACTTTGCTTAAATGAAAGTTGTGTTGAGGTCATTTGATGGCCTTGAAAGGAAACCCATACAATGAGTATGTTCTATATGTTACATAATACATATTAAATATAGATTGTATATGTCACTTGAAAATTAATTTTTTTCTTCTGAAAAAATCTGATGATTTAAAAACACATGTTCGTCATTCCCTCATGGCTCAGTCAGTTAGATTGGAGTGTGGCTACTTGTGTGTATTTTCTTTAGTATATATTTTATTGTAAAGATACTGTACAGAGGGGTTACAGTTACATCAGGCAATGAGTACAATTCCTCTTGAGTATTATCAGCCCCTCCTTTGTTTTTCCCCTACCATCCCTTCCCTCCTCACCACCCCAACTCCTTCCCCTCCCCCCACCCCAACCTGAACTTGTAAAGTTTAATTTCAACATAGTGTCTGTACACCTCATTGTTACAATGTGTCATCCTGTATCCTTATTTCAGCATTTTGTTATTTCCTTTCCCCTCCCCAATTTAGAAAAATGTATATACGAGATGCTGGGCACTGGAAACAAATACATTGAAAACAGGGATAACACCATGGGGAAAGAACATACAAGAGAAACAAAAAAAAATCACATAGTACATTAAAAACAACAGCAACAAAGATAAAACCTCTTGTGTCCCTATCTTGGGGTTCATTTTGCTTAGCATCATCTTATATGGTCATATGTACATAGCTTTTGACCTTTTCTGCTTGCCTAGTAAGATTATCCTAGACATATACTAGTTATTGCAAATAAGGGAAACCATGGGACCTATGTTTCTTTGGGCCTGGCTTACTTCACTTAATATAATTTTTCCAGGTCTTTCCATTTCCTAACAGATGGGGCAGTGCCATTCTTTCTGATGGAGGCATAGAATTCCATTTTGTGTGTGTGTGTGTGTGTGTGTGTGTGTGTGTGTGTGTGTGTGTGTGTGTGTGTGTGTGTGTGTGTGTGTATCACATTTCTTGATATATTCATCTACTGAGGGGCATCTGGGTTGGTTCCATATCTTAGCTATGTGAATAATGCTGTGATAAACATAGTTGTGGTGGTAGCAAGGCCATACTAAAGCTACTTGTTTGTATTGAGAGATGTCTTCTTTAGTTTAGCATCATCCTCACCATGTCCTATTCACGTACTCTGGCCTAACTCACTCATGACGTTACCTACTGTAGGCACTAGTGGTTATATCCCTTCAAACAGTTACTTAAGAATGGCATACAAATAAAAATGTAACATGATATATGTTTCCATAATCAAATGAATGGTGTGGTAGACTGGGTGAGAAGATAAAGTGACAAAGTTATGGCACCTTCTTTAGCTGGAAAGTGAAAATGTCACAACTGCTTTGAAAATGATTAATAATAAGGATCTGAAAGCTCAAATGCCTTGACACCAGCCATAGAAAGTGACTTGAATTCCTAAAAGTGTGTTTTCCTGCATGGAGGAGTTGCATATAATTAACTCAGCAGTAGTTACCCACAGGAGAGGTCTCTGCCATCTCAGAAGGTGAGCTGTGGCCTGAAGACAGTTCCATGGAGAGCCACTTGACAGATATCTGGACATTATTAGCTGATGGCTGGTTGGATCCCACCATCAAGCCATGGTTGAGAAGTCATAGGTAAGGCGGCCAAGAAGGGACATGGTCCATCAGAGAAAGTCAGAGGAAGATAGAGAATTATTATTGCTTGCTTTGATTGTGTGTGTGTGTGTGTGTGTGTGTGTGTGTGTGTGTGTGTGTGTGTGTGTGTGTGTATGTGTGTGTGTGTGTAGCTTCAATTTTCTTTCTTCTAGGAATATTATGATGTCTTCTGTCACTGGATTCATGTGAATCAAATCACCCATAGCTCCAAGGAGGATCCAGAATTCAAACTTGACAAGCGAGGAAGACTTCAGGGACAGATGTATTCTCTGTGCTTGGACATTGAAAGTCAGCGTTGGAGACTTCATGATCTACTAGCAGAGACAAGTCGTTTTTGCTGGTTCGGACAGCTGATGGAATTTCAGGCTGGAGTGAGGGAGGACATCTTGTGGACACCTGTGGAGGCTGACTCAAGCAGATGGACAGAGCCACAAGTGGCTCCTGACTGTATATCATTTAAACTTAACCGGTGTCCTTCTTCCCTTTGGGTGCCTATCATTGGAACATTTTCATTTATTTCTATTAAGGGTTTTAAAAGGGTTTTTTAAATTGCCTTTGTCTGAAGTTATTATATTAAAGATTTCTATTGGTCTCATTCTATTTCTTTAATTTTTCTCATTAAAGAGACTGGCTCAGTAAAAATGAATTCAATTCAGTAGTCAACAACTGCCCATCCATGGTAGATTCTACTGAGAAAATGTGTTTCATTCTTGTAACACTCTTGAGATTCTGATGATAATCTTGGAAAAACCGTAGTTGATTGAAAAAATTATCTTTCATTGTGACTTAGAGAAGATTGATGATCTTAAAGAAATCTTTCAAAGCACTGTGACACAATTCAGGTAGAAACCTTAGATTAACTTCCTTTATATATTTTAGTTTGTTGTAGTTGACAATCATTTGAAGCATCTTAAATGAATATGAAATTGCAACAAAATGAAATTGAGATCTTGGAAAGTGTAGTTATAATTGAGGATAGAACCAGAGAAAAGTTAATGTGAATGAATTATGTTCATAAAATATAATTAACGAAAGTGAGCTGGAACTAAGAATTAGTTTTCTTTTTCTGTATTTTTTCCTCTATAGGACTTTGCCTGGATTCTGGCTAAGAGCCTGGAAATGGAAAGTGAAATTACCTATCATCTCCCAGTGCTCAGTGGCAAAAACCTCTACAAAGTAAGACACAACAATAACATGACAAGGTCTTGACACACAAGACAAAGCCCGGGTAGAAGGGAACAGATTCAGCCACACTCAGCCCTATTTGAACCAAGGTGGTCAATCCCCAAACAACCTGCCCAACAACAGAGAAGGATATCTAACTGTTAACTAGTCTTTCAGGTTTTTTTTTTAATATGAGCATCTTACATCTAAGACATATTTGGCTCATGTAGGAAAATGTAATTCACAATGAAGAGGGAAAAATAGTCAATAGAAACAGATCTGATTATTGACAACAGCAAGTAAGTACTCTAGAATAATTATTATAGATGTGTTAGAGACGATCAAAGAAGATAGAGAAACATATATGGAAAGATATAATATTTCAAATTAAATATGAAATACCTGAAAAAGAATCAAATGGTATACTCTAGAACTAAATAATATAATATTTGAAATTAGGAATTTAATACATGATCCTAATAGCAGAATTGAAACAGTAACAAGGAAGATTTGTAAACTGAGAAAAGGTTGAAGAAAGCCAGGTAAACTGACAGAAAAATAAAAAGAAGAAGAAATGAAGAAGGAACACAAAGTGGAACTCATATTCTGTTTATGATAGCTGCATAGATCACATTATATGGCCTAACATGCATATAATTAGCTGCTCAGAAGTAGTCGTTGGAGAGAGAAAATGGAAGAGAAGTTAAAATACATCTTTGCTGATTAGGAATATTCTAATATGTTTGATGGGTGTCAACTCACAGCAGCTCAGAAAATTCCTAGGGGTGTAGCTACAACATTGATAACACCTTGACATATTGTGGTCAGTGTACTGAAACCACATAAAGATCAAAAGAAAAATCTTAACATGCAGGAAGAGTAAAAGGGTTTATCACTTGTGGGGACAATGTGAAGAAATATGAGTGACTTCTCAGAAGAAGTTGTGGAATTCAAAATACAATAACATCTTTAACATTTGAACAGGAAAAAAATTCTACATAGTAGATTTCTACATCTAGTAAAAATTCTCAAAATGGAATGAAAAAACTTGTCTCCAAAGAACTATTGTGAAAGTGGAAAGGTAAGTCACAAATGGAACATAAGAAATCACAATATATTTGACAAAAGAGTCAATTCCAGTATATATAAAGGACTCTTACGATTCAACAAGAAGAAGATAATCCAATAAAAATAGGCCAAATACTTCAACACACACACACACACTTCACAAAAGAATATATGGGAATAGCTGATGCACACATGAGAAGTTGCTTAACTTTGTTAGTTTTTTGGAAAACACAAATGAAAGGCACTGTTAGTAGTTGTTAGAATGGCCAAAATAGAAGAGACGAATCCTAGTCACAAATTCAACACTTTCATTGCTGTTCAGAATGTAAAATGATATTCCAACTCTGTAAAACACATTGGTCCTTTCCAATACGCTCAGGTATTGACTCAAGGGAATATAAAAATAATTCAAGAGGAATCACAAACATTCATGGCAGTTCTGTTCATAATAATCACAACCTAGCCACAATCCAAATGTTCACCAGCAGGGGAAAGGAGAAGCATCTCCCTTAGAATGAATGGAAATGTTTTCTAGTTGCAAGATAGAATTACAGAAAGATTCCAAGGGCTCAAAAGGTTGCACATGTGCATATGTGGAAAGATGACCAGCTGTTTAAAGCAACAGTAGTAACGCTGTAGGAACTAAAGTTCAAAATCACAAGAACATCAAGGGTAATTTGTTGGTACTACTGGGATTTGAACTCAAGGACTTGTATTTGTGAGGTAGGTCCTCTACCATTTGAGTCAGGCCACCTGCCCAAAGGTTTTAAAGTTGACAAAGTGTTGTTGGGATCAAAACAAAAAGTGAAATACTAATAAATTTCAAAATCATTTTGTCTATACACATACAATCTTCCTCAGGAGGCATCAAGCTTCTTTGTGAGGACTAAACCAAAATTTAAAATTGTGATTAATAAAGATGGTACTGAATACTGTTGGTAATATAGTTTTAAACTTTCCTATAATAAATTAGCATGTTTATTTAGCACTTTTTTTTTAGTACTTGGGATCAAAGCCAGGGATTAGAGCATGTTAACAAAGAGCTTTCCTGTTGAGTTATACCTCCACTATATACTTCACAGTTCCTTAAAGGATCTCATAATACAATCTAAGAGTGTAAAGTCAGCATGGCTAAGAGAAGGCTATTTTGGGTAGGATATTACATTCCTGATAGTATATTGGTCAGAAGACCATTTGTTTTACCCTAATCTCACACTGATATCTGAGAAAAACATGAATGAATGTACTAGAAGCAGAGTTAAGCCCTGATACAATTATGACCACCCTAAATAAAAATGATATAAATGTACCAATTACAAGACAGATTGACAGAATGGAGTTTAAAATGCCATCCAATAGACCTTGTCTACAAGAAGCTCATTTCAAATAATCTTAGTAAAGTTTTGACACGCACATGTATAAACCCTGTTTTGCTCAAGCCAAGGAAACTTGCTTCACAGCATTTGTAGCATAATTTGACAAGTTGCTTATTCAAGTCTAAGATCCAAAACCAAAACAATGTTAGCATTGGCTAGTGTAATTACTGTTCTTTCAGTAATTTACATGTTATCTGTATTCACAAAGTGACTATTTTTCGTTCAAATTCTGATCTATTCTTTACCTTTGTGCCTCTCCGCCCCCCCAAACTCCAGCCATTCAATTACATCAGTTCCACAGCTGGTACAGTTTGGTTATTAAGGCAGAGGTTTGAAAATACTGAGTTTTGGACAGAAAGCTCTCACTCCCTTATTCCCAGGAACATGATTACATTGAAACAAAACTTCAGTAATCTAGAAAAAGAGAAATTGTATTATTGAATCAGAAAAGAGAAAAACCAATGTTAACCACAGCCTAGGTCTACTCGTGTACAGTGAATTTTCTTTTATCTTCTTCTTATCATTACTCTGCTATCGCCAAGATGTTTGCACTAAAACCTTTTAATGTTTGCATTTCTCTTCTTTTGTTTGTTTGTATTTCTTTTGTCTTCTCTTTTTAGTTCATATTTTTGAGACAGGGTCTCACTATGTAGCTCAAGTTGTTCTCAAACTCCTGATTCTCTTGTCCTTACCTTCTGAAATCTGGAATTTCAGGAATATACCATCATTCTTGGCTCTGCATTCATTTTATCTTTTCATGCTCAAAAAATTAAATATTATCTTTCTTCTCCCTCTTCAAAATGTTTTGACCAGTAGAAGGATTTGCGCTACCTGGATAAAGTCGGGGAATATACAGTCAATGTGTTAGGAATATAAATAACTTTTCAATCAATTTTAAGAAGTTTCTAAAAACCTCAATACCAAAACTTGATAAAACAGCAAGAAAAGAAAAAAAGAAAAGAAAAATCAGTCTCTTGGAATACAGAAACTAACTCTGAGTATTATCATATTCATCAACTATAATTCAACATTTCAGACTCAAATCAGAGGCAAAGAAAATCTCAGCATGAATTGCTATATCTGATCACATATGGTCTTATACAGATTGATAAAAAGATGACTGGAAGTTAAGGTTGCCAAAATGTTTTATTTCATTGTCAAGGAAAAAAATACTTTGAGGGTAGTTAGATATTTTGAATAATGGGATATAATCCTGTCTGCTTACTGCTTTTCTGTTTTTATTTTATTGCTCTAGTAAGTTATGGGCAACTTTATGATGAAGTTCTTGATTTATTTTTAAAGAAGATATTTGCTTTATTATTTATTAATTCTAGCAGATTTCCTCCATTAAATGCCCTGTAAATATTAACATGTCTGATGGATGGTGTAGTCCTGATGGAGCAAGGGATGGGCCAACCTGACAGCACCCTCTTTTTATGTTGTTTGCTTTTCATTGTTTTTGATGGTAAAACTGCAATTAATTAACAGTGCATGTCAGTGGATGGAAAGGATATAATATTAATGTAGTGAGCTTTAGATTCTCCCATCAGGCATGAATACATCATCAGTTTTAGACGTTTATGGTTCTACATCTTGAGTCTTTCCTAAACTCAAAGTTACTGAAACATTTTCTTTTATTTTTTGCTTGGTGAAAATGTTTTTTGGCAGATCCAAGTTTATATTAAACTTGATAAATAACTAGGGTCAGGTAGCTGTCCCTGTTGTGAAGTATTTAGAAAACAAGGTGCACCTGGGGTGCATTCATGAGTTTGTGTGTGTGTGTGTGTGTGTGTGTGTGTGTGTGTGTGTGTGTGTGTGTGTGTTGGAATATATGATTTCTTTAATAAGAATTATAAAACCAAATATAAGTATTTGTAAGTTGAATGTCATTTTCACTACGATGAGTTTCCCAGAGTACTCAAGCACCTTGTTTCCCCTTGTTTTCTTAAAACAGAGGCTCTCAGTATTAAACGAGTATTAGAATCTCATGGAGGGCTTGTTAATGCAGATTTCTCAGACCAATCCCAGAATTTCTGGTCCAGTGGGTCTAGGTGGGGCCCAGCGTATTATAACTTCGCGGGAGAGAATTCTATCTTTAAGAAGACTTCCATACTTTACAAGTATTACTTGACTATTCCATGTGGTGGTGGAATGTGTGTGTGTGTGTGTGTGTGTGTGTGTGTGTGTGTGTGTGTGTGTGTTTAGAGAGAGAGGGGGGAGAGGGGAGAAAGTGAGAGAAAGAGGAGAGTGGGAGAGACAGAAACAGAGAGAGAGAGAGACAGAGAAACAGACAGAGAGGAAGAAGATGGAGGATACGGAAGCATGGGAGAAGAGAAGGAGGAAGAGGAAAAGGAGAAGGAGAAGGAAGAGCAAGAAGAGAAAGAAAAATAGGAGAAATCTCTGTCTACAAGGAAAGTAATAGAGTGGACTGGTGAAGGTAGAAACTCACGTTGTTGGAAATACCAGTTTTTAAATGTCTTCAGTAATTAACCTTGTTTCTATGTTTAATTCAGAAGTTTTAAAGTAAAAAATCTACTAATAAGTTAAAATTGTAGACCACTGTGACATCTTCTTAAGAGGAAGCTAAATGGATATGGTAAAGGTAAATGACAGGAAAACTCACCCATTTCCCCCCTGAACTATAATTAGGTCATAATAACATTGTTTTGGTTTTAATCCATTTTCAAGTGTTTATAGCCAGTGATTTTAAAAAGCGATAATCCATGCAGGACAATGTCTTAAGTTGCTTCTGGAATGAAAGTAAAATATATTACATTGTGAATAACTTACATTTTAAATGAGTTTTATAAACTTATTTAAGGTTTAACCACACCCTTATGAAAATGTAAGCAAAGGCCTGTGTTGGGAAAGCAACATAGAATCTCTGTTAGGTCATATTGATAGCAGATCATGCCTATTGCGAAACTCCATTTACATGCAAGATGCACATTTTCTACAGGTCTTAAAACTAAGTACATAACACTGGGATTTGCAATACTTGAAATGATCAATGGTTTTGAAATTTAACCTCCGCATATATTAACCTAAGATGATCGAACTGATATTGGTACAATGGGCATCTGTGATTATTATTTTAGAAAAAAATAAAAACAGCAAAGTTTATTCAAACTTTTTACATCTTTGAGTTATGCAGGACAGTTGGAACTTTAGTTATTTTTTTTTCCTTACATAACTTCCAATTTCTAGCATAGGGCAGTGAGATCTAGAGGGATTCCTATGTCCTGGTCACTGTGCTACGCTCTTAGTGTATTTTTGCCTCTCTTTCTAAACTAATATACGTAGGTAAGTATTGTTCATTCAGTAATGGATAATGGAAGTGGCTCAGAAAACATCAGCTAGCTGTCCATTGTTATAGCTTATCAGTGGCGGAACTGGGATTTGATTTTTCTCTTGTTGTGTATGATTTTTACCTTATCACTCTTTCCTGCTCATTTTCCCTTCCCTCTTTTAATTTCTAAGGACTTAAGAGAAGAAATAAGTCATTTTCTGTATTTGACCTCATATTTACCCTTCCTAGATCTGAACTTCTTCATGGCTCATGAAGTATGAAGATGTCCCCTTATTTGTTTTTCTTTTTTCCTTTTGGTCGGTTGTGGGGCTTGAACTCTGGGCTTGGGTGCTGCCCCTGAGCTCTTCAGCTCAAGGTGAGCACTCTACCGCTTGAGCCACAGCGCCACTTCTAATTTCTAGTGGTTTATTGGAGATAAGAGTCTCACGGACTTTCCCGCCTGGGCTGGCTTTGAACCGCGATCCTCAGATCTCAGCCTCCTGAGTAGCTAGGATTGCAGGCGTAAGCTACGGGCGCCCGGCTCCCTTATTTTTTTTCTTACAGCACAGGTCAGTTTCTAAAAACTCCCTGTCACTTAAAGAACCATGTCTTTATCATTGTGTGTGTGTGTGTGTGTGTGTGTGTGTGTGTGTGTGTGTGTGTGTGTGTGTGTGTGTGTGTGTGTGTGTGTGTGTGTGTGTGTGTGTGAATGAATCCAGAATCTAGCACATGCTAGCTAGGGAAATGTTCTACCACTGAGCACTACCCTTTTTGGGAGGCTGGTCTTGGGGCTTGAATTTGGCCTGGGTGCTGTCCCTTAGCTTCCTTTGCTTAAAGCTAGTGCTCTAACAGTTGAGCCACAGCACCATTTCTGGCCTTTTCTGAGTGGTTTTATTGGAGATGAGAGTCTCACAAACTTTCTAGCCCAAGCTGGCTTTGAACCACGATCCTCAGATCTCAGTCTCCTGAGTAGCTAGGATTACAGGTGTGAACCAGTGGTGCCTGGATGCTCTATCTATTTTTAAAGGATACAATTTTCTGGATCAAAATTTGGTTTTACAGTGATGATTATTTTTCATTACTCAGATGATGCTATTCTGTTGTCTTCTATTGATCATTGATTTTCATAAGAAGTTAGGAAAGAAATTTCATTTCTGTCTATGTAATGAGGTAGTTTATTCTGGATGTTTCAGGATTTTACTTTTTTTTCAGTTCAAGTATTGTTGGGTTATCTATTTATGTGAGTTTCACAATACACATACACATGCACATATACCAAATCATCTTATAGGATTATTGCATTTACCATTTTAAAGGTCAATGGTTATTTTTCTACCCCTACTGTTCAGCTTATCCAGTGGGTTTTATGTAACAAAAATTTTAGAGGAAAATATCTAGGGTATTGCAATCAGCAAAGGTTCTTTTTTAAATTATATTTTTAATTATCTTTAAGTAGTTTACAAAGGGGTTACCATTCAAAATGTCCATTTATGGTACAATGTATCTTAGTTCTTTTAAACAAAACACAAAAATTGCTATCTATAAAAGAAAAAAGCGGAGAACCAGAGTACATGAGATCAGAGCTGTGCATCCATCAAAAAGAAAAAGAAATGTAGGCAAGATAAAGTGGAAAAGTAGCACCCAAAATATATACAAATAAAAACACATCGAAATTATACATAAAGCTCCTGGGAACCATTATAGAAAGGAAAGATAACATAATAGAAAAATGAATGATGAGCTGGATGTGGAGGTTAGTGGTATAGTACTTAGGCTCACAGTACTGAAAACAGAAATAAGGACAGAAAAAGGGAAGAAAAGAAGGGGAAGGAAAGAAAGGAGGGAGGAAAGAAAAGATGAGGGCAGGTGGGAGGGAAAGAGGGAGAGAACAGGGTAGGGAGGGAGGCAGGAGGCAGGCAGGCAGTCAAGAAGAAAGGAAGGAAGGAAGAAGAAGGAAGGAAATGAGAAAGTCAATTGAGATAATATATAAAAGATATCCAAATGACCAATAATCATGACAAATGATTTATTTCATTTAGTCAGCCAGGATACGAAGATTGAAACGGCAAGGATCCACCCTTATACAAGGTGGCTAAACTAGAAAGAAAGAAAATCCTGAAAACTGTTGTGAAGGTGTAGCTTCACTGGAACCCTACCCAGTAGGATGTAAACAAATAAAAGCACTGTTTGGGTAGCGACTAGGTAGTATCTGTTAAGGCAGAATCTCTATCTTTTCTATAAAAGAAGCTCCATTCCTGGACATGGACTCAAAAGAAATGCATAGTATAATCACCAAAGGTGATGCTGTAAAACATTTGTGGGAACACAAATTTTGATAGCCAACTACCCAAGGGCTCATTCATAGAGCCATACTATGCCCCTGAGAGTCAAGGGTCAATATCTATGTGAAGCAAGAAGAATGACCATCACAAGCATAATAAAAGAACTTACCACCCCAAAGAGCATATATCTGATCCATCTCTATAGAACATAAAACAGACCAACGAGTCCAGATTCTTAAACATAAGGTACTGGTTACCCTTAAGAGGGGGTGGAGGGGATTTTGTGATGTTGAAAACTATCCTTTGTTTACAAAAGAAAATTCTTAGTCCTTTTCTTGTAATAATTTATTAAGTAGTATACATTATATGGATAAGTATGTGTAATTATTTTATCTATATCTAACTATCCCAGTATGTATGTATGTATGTATGTATGTATGTATGTATGTATGTATGTATGTATGTATGTGTGTATGTAACTTTCTATCTATCTGTCTACTATCTATCTATCTGTCTACTATCTATCTATCTATCTATCTATCTATCTATCTATCTATCTATCTATCTATCTATCTATCTATCATAGAAATAGATTGCTGGTAGATTAAGGTTTTTAGTTAGTGTATACCAGAGCTGACAGACCAGTTCCTTTGTCTCTGATGATGGGCTTGAGCTGAATGGGAATTTTACAGTTAAGATTGCTCTTGTGTCTGGAGAGCATGATCCAGTTTATATTTTCCACAGCTCTTGCAAGTGCCATTTTAAGGACCAGAGTGGCTCACAGTGCCTTGGCATCTGTCCAAGCTCCTCTCTGCAAATGGAAGGTGTAATCCGAATTGGCATCAAACACACCCCTTGGAAGCACAATTGTGATTTGGTTAAGACCAGTGAGCTTTAGAGCCAGATGCTCAGATGCAGAGTTGCCTCGGGGCTGAGAACTGGCTTGGATCTACCTCTGTTGATATGTTTAACTCTGGAAGGGTCTAGAGCTCTCCTCAGTAGCTCTAACAGTGGTCTTCCCTACTGTCATATAAGTGCCAAAGCCTTACTTCTTCTTTCCTGATTGTGCTGCTATCGAGTTGTGTGTTTTTATAGTCTCTTCATTTCTTTGGGGCTTCATCCAAGGCTTAGTTCAAATGTTTCTCCCTGTAAAGCCTTTCCTTAACATTTCCAATGTGCCAGGGGTGGTTCTTTTTCTATGTGCTCCCATTCAACTGTCACAAATAGCCGTTCTGGCTTTTATGATTATTGTATGCAAGTTGGTGGTAGTAGGCCTCAGTCCCTTTTGAATTGTGAGCAGTTGGAGGGATGGATAGAATTGATTTTGTCTTTAATGTCCTTATAGCCATGATCTTTATCATTTCAACAAAGGTTCCTTCCTTCCTTCCTACCTTCCTTCCTTCCTTCCTTCCTTCCTTCCTTCCTTCCTTCCTTCCTTTCTTTCTTTCTTCCTTCCTCTCTCCCTTTCTCTCTCTCTCTTTTTCTTTCTTTTCTTTTCTTTTCTTTCTTTCTTTCTTTCTTTCTTTCTTTCTTTCTTTCTTTCTTTCTTTCTTTCTTTCTTTCTTTCTCTCTTTCTCTCTTTCTCTCTTTCTCCTTCTCTCTGTGTCTCTCTCTGTGTGTCTCTCCCTTCCTTCCTTCCTTCTACTGGTACTGGGGCTTGAACTCAGGGTCTGTTCCTTAGATATTTTGCTGAAGACTTGTGCTCTACCATCTGAGCCACAGCTCCATTTCCAGATTTTTTTGGTGGTTGTTAGAAGTAAGAGCTTCCTAGACTTTTGTGCCCAGACTGGCTCTACACTGCAGTCCTCAGATCTCAGCCTTCTGAGTAGCTAGGATTACAGGTATGAACCACTAGCACCAGATTCAATAAAGTTTTATAAGCAACAGAGGCGTGAATAATGGCTATGCTGTTTCTAAGTGGCATAGCTCTAAAAGATGGCACTGTGCTTGACATGCAACAGATGTCTAATAAAGTAATTTCCATTTCCTTCTTCTACTCCTGCTAGCATAAAGTACATTGTACAGTTTTTGCACAATATGGCTCTGTCTTAGAGTCTGATAGCTTATCCAGGATACAGAGCAGACCCTCCTCCTCTCTACTATAGGAATATTCCTACGATGTTGCTGTGGCCCCAATGATTGTGTCCTCCTCAAATTATAAATTGAAATTCTCACCCCTAGTTGATACCATTAAGAGGAGCTATCTTTAGATGATGATTAGATCCTGAGAGGGAAAGCTTCAGGAATGGGACCAGTGCCTTCACAGGAGATTCCTGGGAAGATCCCTTGCCTCTTGGATTTTATGAAATTACAACAAGATTGCCTATGCTGAAGCAAGCCTGCATCAGACTTGGAATCTGCTGATACCTTTCCCTTGGATGTCTCAGTTTCCAGAAACATGAGAAACAAAGGCATTTTGTTTCTGGATGCTAGTTTATTATAACAATCAAAATAGACTAAGAGGTACACCTTTTCTCTTCCACTTTAATCAAAAGAAAAACTTTGCATTATCCCTTTACATAGTATTCTGAATTGATTCCTTTCTTTCTCCTAGAGATTTGAACCTTAAATTTCATCTCCTATGACAGAAATCTTCATAGAAGTGGAGCTGTGGCTCAAAGTGATCGAGCTCTAGCCTTGAGTGAAAGAGTTCAGGACAGCGCTCTGAGTTTAAGCCCCACGACTGACCAAAAATCAATCTTCAGGCTTCTGCTAAAGTTACCCCAGGTACAGGTGGGATAGGAGGGGAAAGGGTTACTGGGGGGCTAAAAGTCCAACTTGTTAATCATTAATCACAAGGTAGTAATTTCCCTTGGCTTAGGCCAAGCCCTATATAGGAAATCTACTGCTTGTGTAATCCTGTTTCTTTTTGCCCTTCTGTTGTAAGCATATCCTGACCTCTCCTCCCCAGCTTGTAACCCCTGTACTTGAATGAGAATCCAAGGCTGGCCCACAAATAGGATTTCTCTGCTCATTGCAGTTGGACCAGGGGTAGAACTTGATTTAATCAAAGCCAATGAAACACAAAACTTAATTTTCAATGAAATTTTCACGGAATATGGCTGGGCCGAGAGAGGACGTAGATCTAGAAAAATGGCCACCATCCTTCTCCTAGGTAGAACCAAAGGATGAGACCAACAACACAAGACAGAGAAGCTGAGTCTTCATGGCACTGTTCATTTGTGCTGATTGTTTTTGTTGGTACTAAGGTTTGAGCTTAGGCTTATGCTCGCTAGGGAAGTACTCTACCACTTGCACCATGGCCCTAGTTGTGTTTTTCTTTAGTTATTTTTCAGATAGTCTTGAACTTTTTTCCTGGAACTGGCCTCAGTCAGTGATCTTCCTAGCTTTGCCTCCTGAGTCATTGGAATTATAGGCATGAATCACCATGCCTGGCTCTTCCATGATACATTTCTCCTTTTCCTGTAGCTCAGCCTATTCAGTGAGAACACTTGAGCAGAATGCCTCAAAATTTTCCATACAGTGAGTTATGGCCAACAGTAAGATGTGAGAATAAATTAAATGGATCACCATTGACAATGAAAAATAAAATAACATAGAAAAGGGATAATGCTGTTGAAATGAAATGGATTTGCTATTGAGAATCAAAGGCTTTTTGTTTTTCATTTTTTGTCAGTTGTAGGGCTTGAACTCAGGGCCTAGGCACTGTCCCTGAGCTCTTTTGCTCAAGGCTAACATTCTACCACTTTGAGCCACAGTGCCACTTCTGGTTTTCTGGTAGTTAATTGGAGATGAGTGCCTCATGAACTTTCCTGCTTGGGCTGGCTTTGCACTATGATCCTCATATCTCAGCCTCCTGAGTAGCTAGGATTACAGGCCTGAGCCATCAGCACCTGGCTCAAAGGTATTTTAATGTCACTGCTAGTAATTTATACATTTTGTTAACTTCATCCTATATGCAAAGCAATTGCTTTTTTCCCCCCAGTTGTCGGTCTTGAACTCAGGGCCTAGGCACTGTCCCTAAGCCTCTTTATGCTCAAAGTTAGCACTCTACCACTTGAGCCACAGCACTACTTCTAGTTTTTGAATGGTTAATTGGAGATGAGTCTCATGGGGATTTTCTGGCTGGGCTGGCTTGGAACTGCAATCCTCAGATCTCAGCCTCCTTGGTAACTAGGATTATAGGGGTGAGACACTGGAACCTGGCTAGCAATTGCTTTTTTAAATCCTGCCTTAGCAAGCAAGAAAAAAAAACCCCCACTGTTTCTAACATATTTCTAAGGTGATTTTTTTTGTTGCTTTGTATGTCCCTCCCCCACGGTATAACCCCTGTTTTCACTGTATTTGATGTTGGTATAATTTGGAGAAGGGAAGGGAAAAAACAAATTGCTTAAATAGGGATACAGGTGGACCCATTGCAACAATGAGATATACTAGATGCCATGTCAAAAAGAGAATTTTAGAACTTTAGTGGGGGAGGGCTGGGGGGAGTATAGTCATAGAGATGGGAGGGCAGGAATGGTAGGGGAAAAACAAAGGAGGAGGCAACAATGCTTGATAAGAAATGTACTCATTACCTTGCTCATGTAATTGTAACCCCTCTGTACGGTATTTTCACAATAAAAAAACTTATTAAAAAATAAAATCCTGGGGCTGGGAAGGTGGCCCAGTGGTAGAGTGCTTGCCTTGCATGCATGAGGCCCTGGGTTCGATTCCTCAGCACCACATAAGCAAAAAGCCGGAAGTGGCACTGTGGCTCAAGTGGTAGAGCGCTAGCCTTGAGCTGAAGAGCTGAGGGACAGCGCCCAGGCCCAGAGTTCAGGCCCCACAACCGGACCCCAAAAAAATAAAATAAAATCCTGCAGTAGCTTAAAAATGATGAATAATGTATTTCTCAATAAAGAAAAGAAAGAAGGAAAGAAGGAAAGAAAAAAGTAACAAACAAGGAAGAAAGGAATAAAAAAACGGGTTTGCCTAATAATTTCTCTTTTTTGCCTAAGAAGGTATGATATGGATTTTTTTTAGTTATTAAAAAAAATCTAACTAAAACATGAGCCAAAGAGGTGCTTCTGATTAGGATTTGTGAAGTGAATCCCCTAACTATGTGGCCTGGAAATCCATTCTGCCTGCCATTGTTAAAAAACTAGCTGAAGAAAGGAAATTAAAACATGGAAAGTCCCTTCCAACTTCAGAATAGAAGTGATATGTCTAGATTGTAGGATACAGGGAGTGATTTTTTTGGGGGGTTGGTCATAAGTATACCAGCCCTGATGCTACCTGTAGAAATTGGTACTTCATCAAAACAACCCAAAAGAAGCCTGATTCACCCATGTCAGTGTGTGTGTGTGTGTGTGTGTGTTCCATATGTTCAGGCAACATACTAGGAAAGGTGCCATGCCCTGACTGACTTCGAAAACTGGTGGCTTCAGGCTAAGTGGATTTTGTCCTCCAATTTACCTGTGCTGGGTTTAGTTGCTAGAACAGACCAAATGTACTGGCATGCAGTAGAGTGGTCAGCCCTCAAACCTCTCCTGGCGAACACGGGAATATGTTCTAAGAGCTTCTTCCCACCATTGTATGTTTATTCCACTCTCAATTCTAACTGTAGTGGATTCTCATAGGGGAGGATAATGCTAGTCTTCTCAGTCCACAGCAATACAAGGCTAGGTACTCAGGGACCTGTCCCAAAGAAGGGGGTTTGGGGAGGAACATGAACACCTGAGCAGATCATAATGATACTTCTTCTTTCTTGTTGCAGAAGGGGTAAGTGAGAGAGCAAGAAGGGTCTATTTTCCCAAGATTCCCTGTTGAAGATTTTATAATATCAAGTCTTCAAGCCAAAGATACAAAGTAGGAAGGAAATAATTGGCAAGAAGCCAGTAGAATCCAATGATATTAGTCCAAAATCCTTCTCTAGGTCTAAGTAATAACCCGGTGAAACCCAAGCACTCCAGCTTTGTTTGCTCTGTAGTTGTTTTATTATGTATTTTTATTGGTTATTTTCCTCCCTATCCCCTGTTGATAGAAGATACTTAACTTTAAGCTTATGGAGTCTGTTGTACAGGAATGCTTTTGATTTCCTGCCTGGGGTTCTGAGTGAATGGGGGTTTGGATGGGGCAGGTTGTGGATATGGGCTGGGTGACAGGAATCACGGCTTTTGGTGGCCCCTCTTGGACTTGTCCTCTGAACGTATCTCACAGCATCACGTTTGGCTGCTTAAATGTTTCAGTGGCTTCCCACTGCTTCAGGATCTAGCTGCAGGGCTCTAGCCTAGCCAATCCCTCCAAATCTGGTCCCATCTCTCTGGCTTTATGGCTCTGTTTTTGCCACCTTGTCCTGGTTCTGGTCACTCATTCCTATTCAGAACTAGGCAGTACTTACTCTCTTCTGAGTACTGAAGATTCAAACCCGTGGAGTCTAAAGACAGAGTCCATGGACTTGACTATTCATTACAGTAGCATGTGCTGTGGAGGGTGAGGATGTGGGGAGGGGGGAATCACATCTAGAGAGTCTGGTTTGAGTTCTCTTATTATTTTTGTCTTTTAGCATCTCTGGAAGTCTTCAATTTATAACATCTGGGTATAAAGATTCTTACAAAACACTTTTCCTTTGGGAACATTTTACCTGCAATTGCTGTGTGAGTGTGTGTGTGTGTGTGTGTGTGTGTGTGTGTGTGTATGCACGTGCGTGCACGCATGTGTGCACATGCCAGTCCTGGGACTTGAACTCAGGCCCCGGGCACAGTACCTGAGCATTTTTGCTCAAAGCTAGTGCTCTACCACTTGAGCAGTTTCACTTCTGGATTTTTGGTAGTTGGAGATAAGAGTCTCATGGACTTTTCTGCTTGGTCTGGCTTTGAACCACAATCCTCAGATCTGTCTCCTGAGTAGCTAGGAATACAGGTGTGAGCCATCAATGCCCAGCTTGGAATTGCATTTTTCCTGCCAACAAAAGTGCAGTTGAGAGGCAGTGTGAGATCATCAGTGTTCGGACCAGAACAATTAGGGTAGCATTTGACAAAGCCATTGTCACCATTAGGGGGCCAGAAATGTGCTAATCCCATACATGTTCTTCCTCACTGTGGGGAGGGGGTATCTCAGGGAGATTTTTAAGGGAGCCTTTGTCTCACTAGAAATGACTTTGAGCTCAAGGTTTAAATACAACAGTTCACTAGGAGGTACAGAAGATGTTAGTTAAGTCCACGATTCAAGGAAGGGAAAGTATATATATTTTTTTATCTGTTAGGAGAGCAGTTGGCTAGAATTTAGTCCTGGAAGAAGAGTCTTGTTGGCTGGTGTCAGCACAGCCAAGGGAAAGTTAGGGAGCCAGGATCTTTATGCCTCAACCCCCAAGAATCATCACTGGAAGATTTCTTGCAGAGCTGAGACACTTCACACTTCTGGCCTGCTCTGTGGGACAAGGAAACCTTCTAGAGATCAGGGTAGGTGAGTCCTGGGAAGCACCCTGGGCTCCCCTGTTGAGCTATGACGGATTTGTGGCAAGACACACCTAAATTTCCATCTGGGTTCTGCCTCTTCAAAACTTTGATCTTGTGCAATTATTTAATGTCTCTGAACCCCAGTTTCCTCTTCTGTACCATGGAAGTGGAAATAGACCTGATTTCAGGAATGTTGGGGCTCATCCACGCAGAGAACAGAGTGCCAGCACTGACTAGGAAATGCAGCTTCTTATTCCTTTATGATTAGTGTCATTATTATTTTAAGTGATGGGTCCAAGTGGATGGAGAAAGATTTTGGATGAAAACACTGGTCTCTATGGTGCTTAGAGCAGCTCAACCCTTGCCAAACAATTTAGAACTGTCAAAAGAACCCAAATAGCACGAAGCTTCCACCAGCATTTTCTTCTTCTTCTTTGTTTCCCCCTCCCCCCAAAAGGTCAAACATATGCTCTAAGTGGGACATTTCCTTCAATCACTTTCAAAATAGCAATTTGCCCGAACATTTTTATTAATCTTGAAACGTGTCCAATCTGCCGAAGAACAATAGACTGCAGTGATATGGATGAAAATAAAGTCACAAACAAACCTGGCCAACAGATGACACATGGACTCTCTCTTTGCACATAATTAAATGGTTTTTTTAAGGCCGGGTGTGATCGGCACACAGAGCTGTCCTCTCAAGGGGAGTGTGCAGGTGGCAAACTGCCAAAGGAGGCTGTAAACGATTTGCTTTAATAAAGAAGGAGGGTCCACGTGTCCCTCTGAGTGCTGTCCCCTGGCTTGGAAACCAGGGGCTGTAGAGTGAGGAGCCCTGGAGCTGCAGGTGAGTTTAGAAAGGCCATTTGCAAAAGAATATTCTATAGGCGAGAAAATAAGTCCTTGTGCCCAGCAAATCAGGGTGGGAGGGTGGTTGTTTAGGATCAGCTCCTCTGGGGAGAAGTTTGCCTGTGGAAAGCTGGTAAGAGAATGTTCTTGGGGGACATTCTTGTAAGAAAGAAGGGATGGTAGAGTGGGACAAAAGGAAGAGTTGGTTCTCTGTGTGATTCTGCCTGAGGTCTCAGCAGATCCTATGGGGAACTCTCAGGCTGAGAAAGTCCTTCAGAGGGGTCGCAACTAGAGCAAGGAAGACGAGTCCATCTTTTAATTTAATTAATTAATTAATTTTAAATTTAAATTTTTATTGTCATTATAAAGATGATATACAGAGGGGTTACAGTTACAGTCAGGTAAAGAGCACATTTCTTTTTGGACAATGTCACCCCTTCCCTTGCTCACAAGTTGTATGGTTCACTTCCCACATAGTGTCTAATGAGTACCACTGCTGCATTTGTTCACCTCTTGTCCCTCCATTTCCCTTCCAAACACAGATAAATGACAAAAAAGACAAAAAGAAAAGAAAGCAACAGCAATGAAGAATAAATCCTCTGGGTTCCATTTCCTGGAGTTCATTTTCTTAAGTATTATTGTGTATGATCAGTGGCACTTAGGCATTGTACCTTTGTGGTCCTCTCCCAAGAATATCTTCCTTTGGTCTCATTGTGTGTGAATGCCTAGAATTCTGTATAATTTATCATGTCCCATTATATTTTAGATCTGGCTTCTGCGTATGAGAGAAAATATGTACCCTTCATCTCTCTGAGCTTGGCTTACCTTACTTAGCATGATTTGTTCTAGGTCCATCTATTTCCCTGCAAATGACATAATCTATATTGTTTTGAATGCACTTGTCTATTCTAGGTCATCTGGGCTGTTTCCACAAGCCCATTTTTTTTTTTGCCTTTTTTAAGCCAACCGTGTGTGACACATGCCTGTAATCCTAGCTACTCAGGAGGCTGATATCAGATGATCATGGCTAGCCCAGTCAGAAAAGTTTAAGAGACTGCATCTCTAGTTAACAAGCAAAAAGCTGGACTGGAGGCATGGCTGAAGTACAGCAGTACCATCATGCACACATTTGTATGCATGCACATACATGCACATAGATACACACATACACACAAAATTAGGGGCAGTGGGGGTAAGTTAAGGTCATACCTTGTGTCCAAGGTTGAGCAGGAATCTGGCCAATCTAGAGGATATTGCCCCGAATCCATCTCTCTACTTCTAAAATTCTAGGGGAGTTTTTCTTGTTTATTTACTTCATTCATATTTCTTTTTTCCATTTTGTGTGTGGCTTTCTCAGATATGAGCTTAGATACCATGGTTAACATTCAAATGACCTTGTGTGTTCTTTTTTTAAAATCATTTATCATGACTAGAATATAAGTTTTCTGATACTTGAGGGCCTACCTGTATTCATGTCTCTATTGTATTAGGTTATTTTCTTTCTCTTGCTATGTAATATAATCTCATATGCTCATAACGACACAAAGTTATGTAATCTATTCTCACATGCTCATCAAAACAACACAAAGTTATTATCTCTCCGTTTCTGTGGGTTGTACATCTTGGCTTGGTTGATCCTGGGCTTGCTGGTTGTTGATTGGATTCATTTCCCTTGCATTTGTAGGACTGAGATTTCCATTTTCCCTGCAAGTTATTAGACAGGGAAGTAGCAGGCCAGGGGCTACCCATGGTTCCTTATTGTGTGGCTGCCGGGCATAGTTCACAGCCTGGATGTTTGTTTTATGCAGGGCCAGCTGGAGTACATCTGTCAAGCAACCAACTGCAGAAATCTTATTTTAAAGCACGCCTGTGATTAGGTCAGGCTCCCAAGATAATCTCCCTTTGGCCATAAAATATAACAATCACAGGTGTGATGCAGTCATACCTGCAGGATCAACCCATTCTCAAAGGGGCAGGATATTTTACAAGGATGAGGGTCATGGGGTGTCTTGATTAATGTCATCCCTCTCATCATTTCCCAATCTCTCCTATCCCCAGCTATTCCCTCAATTTACCTAGTTTCCCTCTTCATGTATGTACATTGACTATAATTGGTATCTAGATATGGCAATAAATAACAGTGAAGTGCAGGGTAAGGAAGACATTTGCTTTTAAAAATTCTCTCCTAGTACCATTTTATCCAAATTTCTGCTTTGTTTCAAATGAGAAGGCCTCAGTTTGGTGCTGATATATCTTATACACCTCCTATACACTTGTGAGTCTCATTTACAAACAGAAGGTGGAACTTAGGTTCAGAGAGGTAATAGGTCAATGGTATGAAGGTAACGTTCATGTTTGTGTTATGCCAATTTGAGGGAATCCTTTGTAATTATTGTAAATGATACCAGCTTTTGCTTATAGTAGTGATAAAAGATTTTCTTGTTAAACTTTTTTTTGGATGGTTGTGGGGTTTAAACTCAGGACCTGGTGCTGTCCCTGAGTTCTTTTGCTCAAGGCTAGTACTTTAGCACTTTGAGCCACAGCACTGCTTCAGGTTTTCTGGTTAATTGAAGATAAGAGTCTCACAGACTTTCTTGCTCAGGCTGGCTTTGAACTGTTATTCTCAGATCTCAGACTCCTGAGTAGCTAGGATTGCAGGTGTGAGCCATCAGCTCCCAACTTCTTGTTAAACTTTTATTTAAGAAAAAAAACATGTAGGTGGTTCATGGATGTGGCAGACATCATCCAAGTTTGGAAACAGTGTCCTGATCCCAAGTTCCAGCATCCAACCTGGTATTGAACCCACAGATAGAACCTAATGGGAGGTTGTTTGTTGTTTGGAATGAAAATGGGAAAGAGGCTGTGGAAATGGCCTATATTTGGCTTTGCATTGACCAGACTTGTGGCTCTGAGTATTGGTTTTCCTTTAAGGACTTGCAAGGTACCCATCTGACAATGAAAAGTTTAGACTTGTTGAGCCCAATGTTCCTTCATAACTCCTGACTTTCCATGAATAAGTTAGGCAATTGCACAGGAAGTCTCCATTTTGACTCACACGTTAATGCTATTATGAAAACACAAATCCCTGCATAACCAATCATCTCAAGCAGAGCTTCCCATTGTTTTTACTACCAACAGTGAGGGCCAATAATTCTCTGCTGTGGGGCTGACCTATTATAGGATGTTTATCAGTATCCCTGGTCTCTATTCACTAGATGCCAATAGTGTTCCTCCAGTTGTGAGGATCACAAATGGCTCCAGACACTGCCACCTGTCTTCTAGTAGGTGCAATTGCCCTGGTAAGAATGATTGATTTTGAAAAAATGCATTTGTTTCTGTGCACTATCTATTCCATTGGTTTCAATAGCATAATGACACGTGAATTCCACCCATCTGTGCTCATAGGTTACAAATGGCCCTCCACAAACTAATAGGAGTCATGAGGTTATCAGATTGATTTATTGATTCATGGATTTCTTTATTAAATTAATTACTGACCATGAGCATATTGAATACCAGGTATACAATAGCAAATCAGAGCTTTTGCCATTGGTTTATGCATCATTTCTTGAAAAATATAAGAAGTAATCTATTACTTGTATGTCTTCTTTATAGCTAGTGAGTACCACTTGCATATGTAGTTGCTTTTTTTCTTTTTTTGCTAAGCACTTGCTAACTAAATGACAGGTACAGTGAGCAAAGCAGACATGCTACTGGTCCTGAAGAAGATTCCAGCTCATGGCACTCTGCTAAGCATTGTTGGGCACCTGATGGCTATGATGGAAGAATATGAATAGGATGGATTGAAGGCTGTTTCAGATAGGCTCCAATGTACTGAAGATGATGAGGCACACACCGAACTGAATCTAAGGGAGATGAGAAAACAGAGCGAATCCTGGCTGGGGTGAGTTCACAAACCTTTATGAATGCATTTGAATGGGATACTGAAAGACAACTTTACTAAGTTATACTTTGTGCCCATTTAAAAGCTAAATAAGTTAGTTACTTTAGGTTACCAAACCAGAAGAATGAAGCAGATGAAGGGAGGAGTGGGAGAAAGGATTTGAGTCCAGGAACATTTGTCTAGAGACAATCATGCAATAGATTTGTCTTGTTTTCCAGCTAGATACTAAAGGGTGTTGGAAGGTTCTCCAAAGGAAGCAGATGGAAATTAGAAAAGTATCTGGGAACATCTATACCTACACATGACAGATAATCATCAGTAAGAGGGCTGCAACAAGCATACCTGTGACCTTTTCTGGTGTCAGGATTCTAAAGTTCCCAAGGAATCCAGCAGAAAAGAGATACTTCAGCTGAGACAGAGCTGAATAGCTGCACACAGTTTGAAAGAAGAAAAACTTAGTGGCCAAGTTAGACGTGAGCTACTTAGAACATGATATTCCCTTTGATGTAGCTGCTTAGATCTTTGAGTTCTTACATCACATGACATTAGATAATGGCCCCCTTTTAATGAAACCTTAATTAAAGTCAGCTTTACTTCATTTTTTTTTACTTTCAGTCAAGGTGTTCCCTTAAAATTTGCTTGCAAAACAAATCCAAGCCTCAAAGACTTTACCACTACTGGAGGCAGAAATCTCTGTGAGTCTTTGCTGTTAGTGAGTGAACCTTATCACCCTAGAAATGACTTAGACATTATGCTAAGGAACAGGCAAGAGTTCTCAGTACATGCTGTACATAATATGAGCAAGTGTTCCCACAATGTGCTCTTATCTTTATTTGCTGCCCCTCCCTCGTGCTTTGTGACTTGCTCATAAATAATAAAAAAATTTGAGAGTAAATGGAAGAATTTTATCTTGTTCTTATTCTTTTGATGGAAGGGGACTTTTTTTCCTCCTTTTGCTAATGGTCTTTCAATATCTTGAAAGACTAGTTGGGTCTAGCCACAGATAGCTTAATGTTGAAAAAAATTACTCAAGAATCCTATTAGAATGTGGGTTTTGAAAATGTAATAAGGTACAACATTTAGAGTAGATGCTATGATTGCTACATTATTATGAATTGTCAAACTATCAATCTTTGAGAATTAAATCTCTACATTGTGTTTACCTTGATGGATGCCAAATCACAGTAAGTACCAAGGCTGATGCAAATTTCTCTTGGAAAAAATAACCAAAGCAATTAATCAAAATGTCTATGTCAACATTAGATTGTAGGTTCACTGAGGTCAGAGAAAGGGGCTTTGTACCTCTGAAACTACTAGACTTGAATATGGTGACTTGAATAAAGGGATGACAATTATGTCTTGTACCAGGTTATATAACCTATGGGAATTTTGGTAGGCCAGTTATAAAATCCTTAGTAGTTCAATTAACCATAGTAGGGATATTGACTCCATAGAAATTGGCAAATACTACAAAACCAGGATGTGTGTGTGTGTGTGTGTGTGTGTGTGTGTGTGTGTGTGTGTGTGTGTGTGTGTGTGTGTGTGTGTTGTTTTCTGCTTTTGATAACTGTTTTAGCAATACATTGCTGCATGTAATCTAGTTCTCAGGAAATGATTACTCATCTAGAATTTAGAACAGTGTCTTTTGAGGAAATGATAAGAACCAAATCTCAAACCAATGATCTATGATCAGTTGAGCTGGAACTTTTTCCTTCATTGTCTGGAAGATACTCTGGAATCTGTCTCTCATTCAGTGATGCCATTTCATGATACACGTGAAGAGATCTCTGTAGAGCACTATCTCAATTTTCTAAGCATAGAAAAGGCTCTCATTATATAGGTTATATCTATACAAAGAAGGTATTTTCCACTTAATTGGGTCTTATATTCTTTTCATGTGACTTTTTTTTCTTTAAAGTAATACTCTGAAATTTTCCTCATTAGAATTAATACTTAGATATTTATTTTAGAACCCTATGGGAACAAGGCAATTTTACAGGGTCCATGGGGACATTCTACATGACTAAGAGCTGGTTCGTGCTGTCTGATTTTCCTCTCCTGTGCAGTGTTTGAGGGAATCTGGGCATAGATATTCTTTCTTGCCACTGTGATGTGTGGAGCCAATATCAAGATAAAGTAAGAGGACAGAGCTGTGGCTGTTCACTTAGCTAGAGTTAGAATGAAAAAAGAGACAAGGCATAATATAAAGCCTTGTAAGATATAGACCAATATATATTAACGCAATGCTGTGGAAATGGTGAGGAATTGGGCCTGGGTAATTCTGGAACTGAAGCATGACATTGAAATGGTTATTTTTCCAGTTCTGGTGACTGTGGATCTAAGTGTGCTGGAGCCATGGGGAGAGAGGGGGGAAAAAACTCGAGCAGAAATCAAGACTACAAAAAGCATTCAACATTAAATGTGCATTAAGCAAGTAGGAAAATGGAGCTTGAGATGAAGTCACAGGAAGCAAATATAAAGCAAATGGCAGGGACTGAAATTCAGCACATTTCTGGAGAGAGGGCTGATCACAAATGTCTTCAAGAATAAGATGGTCCTTAAAAGATAGAGAGAGCTGGGCACCAGCTCACACTGTTGTTCTAGCTACTCAGAAGGCTAAGACCTAAGATATTACAGTTCGAAATCAGCCTGGGCAGAAAAGCCCACGCTACTCTTATCTCCAATTAACTAACAAAAAGCCAGAACCACTTCTGTGGCTAACATGGTAGAACTCTAGTCTTGAGTGAACAAACTAAGGGATAGATAGTGAGTGCATAGGCCCAGAATTTTAGCCCCGCTACTGCTGTGTGTGTGCATGCACGTGCACGCACACATATGCACACACACATGATAAGTAGAAAAAGACTAGCATTCAGAGCATTTGTGCTAGAAAGAAAACTACCTTTATTTTCAGATGGATGGTTTTGTATAAAGTCCTAAGGCATCATTAAACTATTAGAAGTTATAAGTATGTTTATGGGGGTTACTAGATACAAGGTGAAGACTTGAAATCATTGCATTGAAAAAACTGCATTTTTCAATGGAAGCAATGAATAATTTGGAAGTGAAATTTATTTTACAACAGTATCAAAATTATGCAATACTTAACAGTAGAATAAACAAACTATTGTGCCTGTAGACTACACTATATTATTGACTATATATTAACATCTTAGTCAACAGAAAGACATCCCACATTCATGGATTCAAAGATTTATTGTTAACATAGTCATACTCTCCAGAGAAACCTAGAGATTCAGTGAAATTGTGTCAAGATTCTAGCTAGTTTGTTTGTTTTATTTTTGGCAGAAATTGACAAGCTGAGACTAAATCCATACACAAATGGAAGGAAACTAGAAAACCAAAACAGTCCTGAAAAAGAAAAACAAATCTTTGTACACTTACACTTTCACATTTCAAAACTCCCTACATAGCCACAGTAATAAAACTAATGTGGTACTAGTGTAAGGAGAAACATAGAGGTCATTGGAATAGAATTAAATATTCATAAACAAACCTTTATGTTATAATCAATTAATTTTGTTAAGAATGCCAAGATCATTCAATGTTTATAGAATAGATTTTTCAACAAGTTTTTACCAAATTTGTAAAAAATGGATAAAGGATGTGGATAAATATTTCCCCTAAAAAGCCAGGGGATAAAAAAAGATCATTTGTCATTAGGAACATGAAAATCAACACCACAATCAGAGTTCACTTTGTGTCTGTTAGAGTGGCTAACACTAACAAATCAACATGGCAAGTATTGGTAAGGATATAGAGAAATTAGATTTTCTGGTGGTGGGAATGCAAACAGGTACAAATTTGGTTGAAAACCATTTCACCTTCTAAAAGTAAGAAATGGAAGTACTTCCTGACCTAGTAACTCGACTTCTAGAATCAAGAGAAACGAAACATATGCCCACACATAGGAGATGTACGGTAGAATGCCACTCCCTATAATCACCATTTCCGGCCCCAGTCCCTGTTCATATTCAAACTCCTGTTGTGCACAGTACATCTAGAAATAATGAAGGGGGAGCTTTCATTCTGGCATCACCTGGAACAGCTATTCAATGGGTAGATTTTAAAATGAAGCTGATACTAAGCTGGAGTTAGGCACTTCTGGTCATGGTGGCATCTAAGACAGAGCCACTGCACAGTTGCATAATTAAGGAATCCAGATTGTGATCCAGTATTGGGAAGGCCAGACTTTGTATTCCTCTAGACATCAGCCTAAATATCCCCTCCCTCCTACAGGTCCTTATTTCACTCGACTCTGCTGAAATCATAACGGTGAGCCAGGTTTCACTTTTTTTCAAGTTGTGAACACATTATGAACCTTGTGCCATGTAATTTTCATAACAGTCTATTGGGTCAATATTGCTATTATCTCCATTTCATAGGTGAGTACACAAAAGCTCAGAGGTTTAACTAACCTGCTTAAGATCTCCTAACTAGTTTAAGTGCTGTTGTTGAAAATTTTACCCCAGTTTGTCAAATTGCCAAATGTATGCTCTTAACTATTATACCTTTATGGGGTTAGCTACAGGTTTTTAGCGTTCAGTCCAAAATCTAGAACCACAACCCATATTAATTAAAAAAAAAAAAAAGAACCAGGCAGTGGTGGCTCATGCCTATCATCCTACTCAGAGGGTTGAAATCTGAGACTCATACTGGGAAAATCTGTGAGATCAATTTATAATAATAATAATAATAATTTATAATAATCTGTGAGATTAATCAATTAATTTGAAAAAAATTAGAAGTGTTCCAGGTGTGAGTTATCCTAGCTACTTAAGAGGTTGAGACCTGAGGATCATGGTTGGAGGCCAGGCTGGGTAGTAACGTCTGTGAGACTCTTATCTCCAATTAACCACCAAAAAAAAAAGCCAGCAGTGGAGCTGTGGCTCAAGTAGTAGAGTTCTAGCCTTGAGAGAGAGAAAAAAAAAGCTCAGGGATAGCATCCAGGCCCTAAGTTCAAGCCCATACACACAAAAATGAACAAACAAAACTAAACAAAAAACAAACCCAGAAGTAGAGCTGTGGCTCAAGTGGTAGAGCTTTAGCTGTGATCAGAAAGGCAAAGCAAAGAAGCTCCAGGTCTGGAGTTCAAACTCCAGTAGCAGAACATGCACACACACACACACACACACACACACACACACACACACGCGCGCACGCACGCACACACACACACACACACACACACACACACACACACACGCATGCACTCCAAATTTCAATGCGGGAAAGGAAAAGCAGAGCATGAAATAAAGACTTGGTACCTTGGAGTTGCAGGGCCTTGTTGAATTGCACAGGTCACACCGCTCTGAAGCTGGCCCTGCACCTGTGTTCCTTCAGTTCCTAATGCCAAGAACTTCCTTGGGGAGGTGCCAGGCTCTAACACATTCCTATGCCTGCCTAACAAAATACAAGAGGTTGAGGGTGAGACTCATGAATCTGTGTTTGTGACAGATGTTTTCAGTGATTCTTTGCCAGACAAACTGGGGGAATTGTCATATGCTGTGCATCCTGGCTGTTTGGAAAACCTGCTTTGTGTTAGGCACGATGTTTGGTGTGGGGGAGAAGACGGGGCTTTGTGGTAAGGAGGGAACTCAAATCTATGCATGAGGAAGAGCTCCCCTCTTCCAGACCTGTCCCCTTAGACACTTCCAAAACCAGGAATGGAGCTCCTTTATTCTTACAAGTTGGAACTGCTTGGATTTTAAAGCAATGCACGATTTATTCAGAGGAAGTCTTTTAAGAAGGAGTGGGAGCTAGGCCACGGGATTCTAATCTTGAATATTCAGGGAAAGCAGCATGTCCTATTCAACACGGCTGATCGATAATGAGTGCATTCAGACTCTAAATGTGTGCATTATGTACAGATACAAAATATACAATGCCCCCAAAACGGGTAAAGACATTTCTGATTGAATTTTTTTGTTTGGGTTTATAAAAATAACTTGTGGTGCATCAATTACTCTCCATTTCCATGGATACAGGCAATACTTTATTATGTAACTGTACAGCTGTGCCGGTTTTTAATATAAAACCCAGATTTTTTCATCTATTTCTCTTTCATAGTTACTGAACTGAGATAATAACATCTTTTACCTATGAATGTATTCAGTTCCCTTTTTCCCCCATCCTGCAAACTATTATTGATTAGAATTTCATTTTGTGGCTTTTGTAATAAAATCTGTAGTAAATGTTACCATTGCAGGCAGTGGAAGAGCAGAGAGGAGGAAGGTCATCTTTCTGTGCATCGTGTGTAAATATGTGTATATAAGGAATGCTGTGTGTGTGTGTGTGTGTGTGTGTGTGTGTGTGTGTGTGTGTGTGTGTGTGTGTGTGTGTGCATGCATTCTTCCATCTCTAACAACTGAATGTCTAGGTGTTGTGCTGACATCCAATTTGCTCTAGGGCAGCTTTCAAATGACTGTTTTTTCAGTTTGAAATATTCCTCTACATTTGTTTTATTTTTAAACAAAGAACCTATCACCTCCATTTAAGGACAGAATTCTGTCTCTGCAGCTCTACAATTTGCAATTCAGTACCGTTGTCTTTACCTTCCTGGTAATACTCAAAGTCGATTGATATCAAGTAGCTTTGTGCAAGTCTCTCTGAGTAGAAATGGCCTCCTGTCATCCTAGCAGTGACTGGAACTGAGAGTTATTGGAAAGGGAAGAGAGGATGTGGCAAGAACCTTAGAGGTAGCTCTAGAGGGGCCAGGTTAGGGGAACAGGATAAGATTTGAGGGTTGCCAGGAATGCTTCTAGTTTCGCAAATAATCAACTGTCAGGAAATTCTCTCACTAACAATTCAAATCCTTTGTGTAAATGGAGTTAATCTGGGGCCTGGAATGGACCTCAGGGTCCAACAACTCCCTGATATTTTATGTGAAAAGCTATGTGCTATGTATGTGTATTTTTGGAGGACAGTATCTGTCAGAGAGATTTCAGGATGGCTGTCTGGCCTACATTAATATTTGGATATTCCATTCTCCCTTTTGATGATAGAGCCAGCAAAGAAGGAGGGGTGAAGATATACCACTCATTAGCGTTCTAGTCACAGTAATTGACTTAAGGAGTAGGCACTTGGCCCAGGCTGGGCCAATGACAGTTCTTGCCTAAGCAATTTTCCAACTCCACTGGGAAGACAGGAGTCATGTGCCTCTACTGAATGGTATAAGGATTCACGTGGGGCACAAGCCCATCTTTGACAGGGGAGAATCAAGCCATCAATCAGAAGAAAGCAGAAGTGAGAGTGAGAGGCAAGAGAAGATATTGTGGAGGACAACCAACAGCTCCCCTGATCTGGATACCCTGTGAGCCAGCTCCACCCCAGACCCTTCCAAGTTTGAATACTTGAGTCAATAAATGGCCCTTTGTGTCACAGGCTAGTTGCTCTCACTGCTGGCTGACAGATAGCTTAGGAAGATAGCCAGATTCTTAGGAAGCAGAGACACAGAGGGTCGTGATTCAAAGTCAACCTTGACAAAAGTTAATGGGACCCTACCTCAAAAACAAGTTGGGGCCAGGCGCTGGTGGTTCACGCCTGTAATCCTACTACTCAGGAGGCTGAGATCTGAGGATCACAGTTCAAAGTCAGCCTAGGCAGGAAAGTCCGTGAGACTCTTACCTTCAATAAACCACTAGAAAACTGGAAATGATGCTGTGGCTCAAGCAGTAGAGCGCTCACCTTGGGCTGAAGAGCTGAGGGATAGGGTCCAAGCCCAGAGTTCAAGCCTTACAACTGACAAAAATAACCCCCAAAACAAAAAACAAGCTGGGGTATGGTGGCACATGCCTATGGTCCTAGCACCTTTGGGAAGCAGAGGTAGGGTTTTTGCCATCAGAGGCCAAGGCTGGTCAGGTCAAAGTTACTAGAAACTTTATCTGAAAAACAAAAAAAAGCAAAAGGACTGGAGGTAAGGCTTAAGTGGTAGAGCACTTGCCCAGAAAGTATGAAGCCTTAACCTCAAATATCACTCATATAAGAAATCCTTCCCTTCTGGACACTCAAATGTTATTGTTTCTCGGAGGGATGGCTCCAAAAGGGATCAACAAACCCTGGTGTGAATGGGAAGGGGTTGGCAAGATGGTGCCTCCATTGATAAGATCCTGGAAAAGAATGTAGAGTCCCCAAAACTCACCTATTGGTGAGTCCTTGGGGGGTACTCTCTGGAGGAAAGGTGCTGCTGACATTAAAGCACCTTA
The DNA here is from genome assembly GCF_024711535.1 of Dipodomys merriami. NCBI lineage: Eukaryota > Metazoa > Chordata > Mammalia > Rodentia > Heteromyidae > Dipodomys > Dipodomys merriami. The sequence continues at coordinate 238,559 of NW_027206457.1, forward strand.
AACTACATGGTGGCTCTGGATTAGTTATTGTAGGGTAAGAGGGAATGAGGGAATGGCCCATGCCTCCACCTTGCTCCAAGTACTTTTCCTGCCACAGTCTGGAGGCGGTCAACCTTCCTGATTCAACCTCAGATTTTTTTTTTCCACTGTAACACTCCAGGCAGCCCTTCCTCCCAACCCAGATCAGAATGGTTATGTAAAATGAAATACCCGATTTAGGTATTTGATGGGTTTGTGTTAGGGCTGCAGGTGGGGGAGATCCATGCCCTGAATGATTCCACAGGGGAGCACTAAAGATATAATGACACAATTTTATGAAAGGGACGAAATGGTACAACTATAGACAAGTGTAAACAAGAATTTAGGATTTAAGAGACATGCAACGCTGCTTTGGTTGTTTAAACACCTTTGCTATCAGTGAAACAAAGAGGAGAGTTTGCTAGAAAAAAAAATCTCCCTAATTACTTCTCCCCAAACATGCCAAAGTTTAAGTTGTTATTGCTTTGTGCTCTGGGGAATTTAAGAAATTGAGAATATAAAACCAATTCAATGTCCAGAGACAAAAACTAAAAAATACGGTTATAAGTAAATTTTGAGTCATTGCAGGTGAGAGCATTTGCATTCTTAATAATTATTATGTTTATTAGAAAGAAAGGCAACCCTGTGGAAAACCTTAACTCTTGTCAACAGCAGACTAAAGGAGCAGAGGCTGCTAGCTGGAGCCTGCAGCTTCAGCCAAGCTAATTCAGACTCCACGCATCAGGCTCTCCCCATTTTGGCTTCAGAGCCTTCAGAGCAAATTTCCTGATTTCCCCAGCGACTTCTGCCACTGTGGACTCTTTCCAGGCCCCCGCTTATCTTTGGGATGTCTGCCTTCAAGTGTCACACCCCTACCCAGCTGAGGTGACTGAATCACAGTTGCATTTCTCACCCAATCACATTTTCCTCTCCCCACACTTAGAATTAAATCACTGCCTGGTCAGAAGGTGTCAGTAGACCTGGCAGGTTGTTTAGATGTGAGGGATAAGAGTTCAAGGCCAGAAAGTGGTAGTGATGTGGGGGTTGGGTGTAGGGGTAGGGTGTTGGTTGTGCTTTCTCATTCCAACTAGCTTCATTAGGCTTTTGGTCTCAGAAAGCAAACCTGTTCTGACCCAAAGTATGACATGACCTGGTGCACAGTCGGTAGTGTTTAAACACATCACCATTGATTTCCACCGGGAGGAAAAAATTCAAATTCAGTCTTTTCGATTAGGTCAGTTTGGTGCTTGTCTTTAACCCCTAAGACTTGCTAAGTTTCTATTTTAACCAAGAAGGACTTAAGAGACTTATGGAAGCAGTGTTACTTGGCTAGAATTAAGTAATATTTTGCACTTCTGTTTAACTTGCCTTCTTTGTAGTGATTTGACTTTTCCTTTGCTCTTATTCTGACCCCAAGAAACCATGAAAAATATTAAAATCATTGTTGTTCAAAGTCACTAATTTTAGAGGGGATTTGTTACATTGGCAATGATTAGCAATTTTGAGACCAGAATCCAATGGCAAGAAAGGATAACTAATAGAGAGAGCCAGGTCCAGAACTGTTGGAAGACCAAAAAGGATGCAAGGGATGCTGATGCAATCAGAATTTTAGGCCCCATGCCTAAACTCCTGGGATTTCACATCAGGTCCTTTTACTTACACCTATTGGCCAAATCAAGGAAGAGCAGAGAAAGGTTTATTACATGGCATGGAAAGTGCTGGCAAGACAGCACTTTAGCTCATCTTCAGGGTATGGACATGAGTTATAGGTTTAAATAGACAAAGAACTCAGGAAAGGGGGAGAAAGGTATGTATAAACAGTTATAGATGTGTTCTTCTGGTCAATAACAACCAGACTCTAGGGGAAGTTGTTAAGGATTTATCATTTGAGATGAGAAGCTTAGTCAGAATAAACAATTCATTGAAGCCTGGCAGATGCCAGGATTCTAAGATGGCTGTAAAGTGACTGCAGGAGATAATGGCATAGGGTAAAGGACATAAGTACAAAATGGCAGTTAGGAGGTATAAGTTGTATCTTGTTTTCAGTTACTTAATAGCATCAAAGAAGGGTGCAGATAGTATTTTTTGTACTTTTCTCAAGTTGGTGGGTGGGCAGAAGAGATTGAATTAGAGCTGGCCCAAATACATCCCGCACCTCTGTCACCCCTGCATCTTTCTCTGCTGCTCAATCTCTTGGGGATCCTGGACAAAGCAGCTCTGAACTCACATCTGTTTGCTACAAATTAGAAAATCAACATTTTCCCTTCAGCTGGCCCTGAGCCATAATCTTTCCCGCCTAATTTGAATTGCACATCAGTGCCATGTCTTCCCTTTGGATGTCTAAGGACAATCTGACACTTCAGTTGTTTCTCCTTGTCTTTCAATTTACAAGAAAAAACATTTTCGAGCCCTTTTTGGTATTCAAGCCCCTCTTAGAACGTACCTTCCGAATCACTGCAAAACTCAAGTCCTTCAATTACTCTACACAGATTATCTTCAGACTCAGCCTGTACAGGGTCAACACATAAGCTCAAACCCTTTTTGTCATTGGCTTCTAAACTAGTCTACCACTAAGCAGGACCATTATGGAGCTGTTTATAACACTGCCATTAAAAATGAAAAGCTGTCAAGAATCCCTTCTAACAATGTTGGAAACTGTATTCACAAAGGTTTTTTTTTTTTGAGACTGGATGGTTTTTAAAAAGGTAATGGAACACTTTTAATGAACTATAATGTGATAAATCAATCACAGAGCTTCTGCCTTGACTTCACTGTCTATATTTATTGCAGCCTATAGAAAACCACACTGTTAATTCTTCCCTACTCCTGCCCTGTTTCCTCATGTCCTGAGAACTCAGGTAGATATCTAAATACAGTTAATTTAGATTTTGAGAAATCTATATGTGCTTGGAGTTTTGTTTAATAAACTCAATCTTCAAAGTACCTATTGGTACATAGGCTCTTGAGAGTCTTTTTTTGTGCGTGCAGCTACTGCAGCTTGAACTCAGGGCCTGGGCACTGTCCCATAACCTTTTGTATAGGCTGTCACACTACTACTTGATCCACACCTCTACTTTCAGCTTTTTGCTAGTTAATTAGAGATTAGTCTCATGGACTTTTCTGCTCAGACTGGCTTTGAACCGCGATCCTCATGTCTCAGCCTCTTGAGTGGCTAGGATTACAGATGGGAGCTACTGGTGCCTGGCTGGACACTTGAATTTTTATTTTCATTGTTTTTTTCTTTCTTTTGAGTAGCTAGTGTTAGGTCTTTAGAGCCAAAGGCAAGAATGACTGTAGCTAACCAAAGAGGAGGAAATTTATTGAAGAGAATTGATTTCAGTCAGGAATAGACAGTAACCAGGACAATTTTGGAAGCCTAAAAGTAAAAATTTAGGAAGTATTTTGTAGTTGACAGTGAGAGAGAATATTGCTACCACCTTTGGCCACAAAAATTCCTCTTTCCTTATTCAATCTATCCCAGGACAGATCATGTGTCAGTGTAAGACTAAGTCATGTGTCCACATCCTGACTCTACTAAAAAGACTAGGTGAGAGAGAAATGACTTGGATGGTCTATCTGGCTTCAATAACTGGAAATGGACATTTGATTTGCTATCCAATCAGATGGCACAATATGGGAGACATCATTTCCCCCAAGGAAATCATAGAGCTGTTCGACAGTGATATTAATTAAGGGAATGTCAGCTGCTATAACAGATAATATTCCCAATTCTCTTTATTAGCTTAACACTGGAAATATTTATTTCTCACTTACATAATAGCCCACTTTGGTTGTTTCTAATTTGGAGGCTCGTTTTTAAGGGGATCTAAATTTTTAAGGATCTAAGTTTTTAAGGATCTAAATTCCTTCTGTTTTGTAGCTCTACAACTGAACTTGTAGCTTCCAAACTCACCCTCCAGATTCTATATTCCAAGTGGCAAAAGCATAAAAGGCTAAATCTGACCTCTTTAGATAAAATTTTCACATTTCATTGGCTAGAACTCAGTCACATGGTTTCACTGAATTGCTAAGGAGCCTGGGAAATACAACTGGAGCTAGGATCTTTGCTTCCCAGGGACACTGCATTCTGCAAAGAAGTGTGAACCTTTGGAGACAGAGGCTAGCCTTGCCATATCAGAGGAAATGAGTGATTGACTGCTTCCTCTGGTGGATAAAGGTCCACTCAGGAGTTTGGGCAGGTGTTAGATTTCTAGGAGAGAATGTTTCTGTTTTTGGCAACATAATAACATCCCTCAAAATTCTTTCTTTCTTTTTTTTTTGGGGGGGGGGTCTGGTCGTGGGGCCTGAATTCTGGGCTTGGGCGCTGTCCCTCAGCTCTTCAGCTCAAGGCTAGCGCTTCACCACTTGAGCCACAGCACCACTTCCGGCTTTTTTCTTGTTACTTATGTGGTGCTGAGGAATAGAACCCAGGGTCTCAGGCATGCAAGGCAAGCGCTCTACCACTGAGCCACCTTCCCAGCCCTCAAAATTAATTTCTGATCATAAATTTCCTAGTAAGACTGGGAAGGTATTGCTGTTCCAATTTTGTACTCGAGAAATTTATAGAATGAGTAAGATGAAGGCTAGCATTTAGTTCTTTGGACTCCTAAGGAGATGTCTCTTTAGCTGTTATAACTCTGAATCCACCCTATCTGAAACCTTGTTGCTTCTGTGAGCAAGACAGGGTTCTATACTAACATCAGATCCAAAATGAACTCCCTACTCCAATGCAATGATTGCTATGTACTTGTGATCCCTTAGAGTAAAACTCTCCCCCACTTTCCTCTCTACACAGCTCCCCAATTCAGCTGTCTAGTTCAGCTCTTGTCTTATAAGTTTATTTTCTCCCCAGAGATAAAAGAAAGTTCTTGACAATAACCCCAAGCATTTTTTAAACAAAGATCTTAGTTGTTATGCAAACATAGTTTCATTTTCACAAAAGAGTTTCACAAAAAGAAAAAAATGCTCATTTCAAAATGTCAGTTAAGAAATGGGAAACAAAACAAAACAAAACAAAAAAACCTAACATAAACCTGCCAGGCAGCATCATGTGAAGTTGCGTAAAGAATGGTTTTCCAGTCATTGAGATAAGTGAAAGAGACTGGCCTGTGTTCAAGTATAATTTGACAATTTAAAAACTGCCTCTATGTGTGTGTGCATTTATATACACACTATGTGTATTCATAATATTAGAAATGTACAGTTTAAACCGATGCATATTGCTCTTAGATATTTTGGACAAAATGATAGGCTAGAAGTAGAATAAACACAAGTTTACTGCTTTGATTTCTTGCTTCTGTGTTGTGAAGCTTTAGTATTAAGTTTACATTAAAAACATTAGACTAGAGATGTTATTAGATGTGAGTAGTGTTGTGTTATTTCATGGGGAGGGAGAGAAAGCCGTTCTTCTAGGTACCAGGGTGGAACTTGCCTTGGACTTAGGGAGAAGCTGGGTTCAAATTCCCTCTTTGCCTATAACTGTGAGCACAGATCTTTGCATTTCTAAGATTCAGTTTCCCCTACTAGGAAATGGAGGGGTTAGAGGAGGTGATTTTGGTAGTCCCATTCTTGAAATTCCCAGTTACAGCAGGATGTAGAAAAATGAATATGTTCCTCCTTTCTGAATTACACCTGATAAATATCTCCTCATTTCCTCTTGTCCTGGGTGTCCCTATTAACTCAGTAAGTTGTTGACTTTCACTGACACCGGCATAGGCACTGGTCGACATGGCTGGTTGGATTTGCCTGCTCCTAGATGGCCTCCAGAATCACAGGTCTCCAGCAGCACCTGTCTGTTCTCTGGCTCTGCAAAAGAGGGAACAGAGGGATTGAACTGCTGGGTCTTCAGATCCTCAGCATCTGATGGGCTCTCCCACATGGCTATCACTACCTGTTACCGTACAGCCACAGCCACTGTCACCTCATCTGACACTCTTGACCTTTAGCCTTCCTGCACATGATGCAGTGTTTCAGCCTGGCCTCTTGGGCTTGTTCTTGTAGCTCGTTTCCACCTCTAACTAGACAGGGGAGTGTTCAGGGGCGTGACACAAACCAGGATGAAGGAGAAGCAAGTACTTGTGGCACAAACTCTGTCCAGTGAGAGAAGAGAGGAAAACATTGCAGGTAAGTTCCTCATCCTTCCTTCTGGCAGACAGTTCCAAGAAGTAATGATCCTAGAGTTGCTTGAGGTGTCTCGGGTAGCTAGACAATGGGCTGGGTTTCTTATGAGCCCATGGCCAGGTCAGTAAAAAGCTCCTTCCACTGGCTTTCCCTTCCTTCCTGCTTACTTCCCATCTCCTTCCTCGCTTGATGCCCTCATGAAATACTCTCTAGTAGAGCCCTAGTCTGTAAACCCTACTCTGGACTGCTTTCTGGCTAAGGCAACACTTTTCAGCATAGTTTCATAAATATTGGACACAGCCCCTGGGCCTCTGAGAAATCTCTGTAGATATTATACCAAGATGCAGCATGGAATCTGACAATAAGAAAAGTTATTTCCATTTCAATCTGTTCTCGGCCCTCTCAATTGCCCCATGGAGGAAGTTTCTATTTGAAGGAGCTCTTTTTTTTTTTTTTTAGCTAATTCTCTACTGCTCTTAATAAATTGCTCTTCATTCAACAGACACTAGATCTCAGACAGTATACCTTCAGCAGAAATCATAAGCTCTTGTCACTTAATCGCCTTGGTTCATTTCCAGGGTATTTATTTTGTATTTAGCTTCTCTTGACGGTGACACTCATTTCCCAGTGATAATGGTGATATACATCTCCCTTTTAAATAAACTTAACTAGAAAAATAAGCTAATTAAAAATGAATAAGTAAATAATACAGGGAGAGAATCAGGATGAAACAGGATGATGTGCATTTTCCAGAGTGCAGGGATTTGGCAGAGTGTAATCAGCCAACTGGGAGAGTTGCCTTGGACTAGAGGCTTCTGCATGGCATTGCAGGGGTGACAAGCTGCCTCAAGCTCAACTTCAGCATCCTCTGTTTTCTTTTCCAGCCTCTAAGTTCTGCTGTGAGATCTGAAGTATCCTGGCCATTTAATGAATTTTGGCCCATGTTTTTTTGCAGTGTAAAAGATTCCTATTTCTTGATGTGTACAACTACAGGCCATGCAACAGATATCTAGCAAAGAACAAATACACCCTCACAACAACATTTGAGCTTCCATCTTTTATAGTCCAGTTATATCTGCTCTGGTAGTTTCTCTAAGACTGATCTGGATGTAAGTCCAATCTTATTACTTCTTACCCCAAACCTCTAGACCTTCTGAGATCTACTTGTCACTTTTTTTTTTTGGTACTAGTCCTGGGGCTTAAACTCAGGGCCTGAGTGTTGTCTCTGAAGGTTTTTTGTTTATTTGCTTGGTTTTTTGTTTTTGTTTGCTCAAGACTAGTGCTCTAACACTTGAGCCACAGTTTTCTGGCTTTAAAAAAATTGGCAGTTACTTGAAGGTAAGAGCCTCATGGACTTTCCTGCCCTGGCTGGCTTTGAACTGCAGTTCTCAGATCTCATCCTCCCAAGTCCCTGGGATTACAGGCATGAATTACTGGCTCCTGGCCTACTTGTCAATTTTATTCCACTTTGTATTACACCCAAGACTGGACCCCAGAGATGCCATTGCATTTCTTATCCTCCTTTGCCCCAATGTGTTTGAGATACTGGTTGATGGTCCCAGTATCCAAGGGAATATCCAAGTACTCTTTTCTGGCTTTCCCAGATACCTCTAACCTAGAAACTGTATGGTTTCCAGTGAACCCTGCCCTCCCTTCAGGCCTAGTTGTCCTAACTACCCCGCTGCCCCCATTTCTCCATTCCCCCCTTCCTCTTCCCTCCATCTCTCATTCCATCTCACATCTGTTTCCTTTCAACATTCTCTAGGCCGCTTTTCAGGCTTATCAACTATACCAAAAACCTTAGTCTTTAAATGTTACCACTCTTCCATAATTCACACAGAGAAGTTTCTCGGGGCTTAGAAAATGCCATTGCAAAGTCCCCTTCCTGATACCCTATCACTTCTTTCACCTGGTGCTAGCACCTTGAACTAGATGAAGAGTTCCTCTTTGTGATATCAACTTTGTTTCTAAGAGGAGCACAGGACCTTCCCTCCCCAAGACAGTATCTCAGGACAGGTGGGTGATAGCACAAGTCTCAGGATGATGACTGGGGCTCTGCCAGAACCCTGGTCCTAGAGAACTGAACAAGGAGATAGAAGAAAACAAAAACACAAAGGAGACGTCAGTCCTGTGCCTCACTGGTGAAAGGCAAGTCCGGGATCCAACAGATGACATCATAGAGCTGCACCATCCCTGTCACCATGCCTGATTGGCAGAATACACAATTCCTACTCATGGTCTAATGGGAAATGACCTGGGTGGAAATTTGCTGAAGATGCATTGGAAGTTGGAACTCTGGACTCTAGAATTATTAAGGATCATACCTTCCACCCTGGGAGAGGCTCCTGAAATTGCTAAGGGCATCTTTCACTTATATTCAGATCCAAGTGTCCAGGAAGAAAAGGACTATTTTACTGTAACTTCTCTGATTCCATCTCAGCCCCAGCCCCTCTTGGAAGCTGCCCTGGATTACTTCAGCCCCTAGTTCCTTTTTTCTCAGGAATGGCATGACTCCCAACCTCGTGATACCATGTCCTGTCTTTCTGTCAAGACAATTGCCTTATTTCCTTTCAGATCTCCTCCCACAATGTGCACATCTGGCAGAGGTGCAAACAGTAAGTGCTCAATGATGGTTATGGCTTGTGTAAATGAGGAAAGTATTGTTGTCCTTGAGGAACAGAATATGGAATTTTCAAGAACCCCAGTTCCATGTTTGCTTATTCTATTTATTTAGCTGTGTGGCCCTAGATAAGACTCTCATTTGTAAAATAAAAATAATAATCCTCATTTCACAGGGTTGTTTCAAAACTTACATGTGGTAGATGGCAGAATGCTTCCCTTATACCCAAACATTTCCCTAGGAATTTTGAATGTATTATCTTTCATAGCAAAGGGAAATTAAGTGTGTATGTGGAATTAAAGCTGCTAGCAGGCTTTAAAGAGATTACCCTAGATTGTCTGGGCGTAGCCAGTGGGATTACAAAAGGATTTTAAAAAAATGGAAGGGCCAAGTGCTGGTGGCTCACGCCTGTAATCCTAGCTACTCAGGAGGCAGAGATCTGAGGATCTTGTATGGAAGTCAGCCTGGGCAGGAAAGTCTGTGAGACTGTTATCTCCAACAACTTCAAAAAAAAAAAAAGCTAGAAGTGAAGCTGTGGGTCAAGTGCTAGAGCAGTAGTATTGAGCAAAAATCTCAGGGACAATGCTAAATCTCTGAATTCAAGCTCCAGGATTGGTACAAAAAGAACCAAAAGAAGAAGAAAAAAGAAGAGGAGGAGGAGGAAGAAAGAAAGAAAGAGAGAAAGGAAGAAATAAATAAGGAAAGAAAGAAAGGAAGAAAGAAAGAAAGAAAGAAAGGGAAGAAAGAAAGAAAGAAAGAAAGAAAGAAAGAAAGAAAGAAAGAAAGAAAGAAAGAAAGAAAGAAAGAAAGAAAAAGAACCAGAGAGATGACTCTGTTGGAAAGATTAGACCCAAGTTGCTGGCTTTGAAGACAAAAAAAAAAAAAATGGGACCACCAGCCAAGGAGGATATGACCTGGAAATTGAAAGAGGCAAAGGAAATGAGCTTTAGAAAGACTGACTTTAGCCTAGTAAAACCTTCCCTCTCCATCCCCAGTTTGATTTCCTATCTCCAGAACATTAACTTGTGTTGCTTTTAGCCACTGAGTGTGTGGTGAGTTGTTACAGCAGCAGGAAGAAACTTATACACAAGTGTGTGCGAAATGCCTGGCACAGAGTGGACTCTGTAACATTAATGACAAAGAATGAAAGAAAAGATACTAGTGCTTTTCCCACTAGAGTCTAGTATGCTGAGAAGAATGTTTCCTATGTCTCTTATTTCTTTATCACCTAGCAGAGTGCTGGGCATACACCATGCTCCAAAGGCTCTCTAGACTCTGTGAGAATCCTGCTTTTACACATTAATTCCAGTACAAAGGATGAGGAAGAGATTTGGCAAAGAAAGGGGGGAGGTAGGCAAGACACATATAAAAGACAAATCACCTCCTTTGGGAGGTTTGAGGGTGTGTGTGATAAGGCTCCAACTCATAAGAGAGAGAAGCCAGATTTTGAGGCTCTTGTGGCTTTTCCTGAGGCTGCACACCAAGATTCATGGGGAGAATGGTGGAGAGGACCCTTCCTGCAATCTCACAAAACAGAAGAGGTCATCTCTCTGGGTGAGAGATGCTATTTGCCAGGGGGAGGGACATGCTCATTAAGAGCAAGCCCACTTTTGTTTACCATCACTGTTTGCTGAGGTATTGGGTTGAATTCACCCAGTGTAAAGAGCTGGTCCCTGGGACAAGCTAAGACAGTGACCACTGTTGCCCTGTAGGACTATACAAATCTCTGAATGCATTTGGACCTCCTTGGACTCCAGGTGCTGAAGAGGAAGAACTTGGTTATGAGGGATGCTGCTGGTCAGTTTGATCCATCCGACACTGCTACAAACCATGGAATGTCTTTCAATTGTAAAAGAAAGGAAAAAACGTGGATTCAGTCCTGAATGCACCGAGTAAGAAACCCAGAGGTCACTTTCTCTTTCTTTCCAGCTCTCTCTCACTCTCTTAAATAAGGAGAAAGGCTATATTTTTCCATGGATTAAGTCCAACACAGAGAAAACTGTCACTGTGAAAACAATAGAATTTATCTCCACTGATATAGCTTGACACTGGGACAAGTGCCTGAATTGTTGCCATAGCAATAAATGTGTGGGACTTATGCATGCGCTTTCTGCTATAGGATTTTGATTAATGGCATTGACTAACCGGTGTGAAGGGGGAGAGGCCAGCAGAAGGCCCGAGGAGAGAGGGAGCAGGCTGCAGAGAGCCTGTCCTAGCCCACGATGGAGGGGTTGCAAGTGGACTCAGTTAGAAACCAGTTAAACACGGATGAAACCTCCTTGTGGCAGCAGTTTTGCGTGCAACACTGCTTTTGGTTGGCACCTGGGATGCAAGATTTGGGGTCCAGAGCTCCATCAAGGTCCACAGACCTGATACAATCTAACATTTATTGAGAGTATTGGCTTTCTAAATGCCCGACACCAATCTAAGGATTTTCATGTATCTCCACTTATTTAATCATTTTATGAGCTCTCTAAGTTGATTATTACTAATTTTTTTTTCTGATACAGAAGCTGAGGCCTAGATAGTTTAGTGTGCAAAAGGTTATCCAGGAAGGGAGTGACAGAACTAGGATCCAAGTTTAAGCTGATTCCAGAAGCCACACTTTTAAACTGCACTACACTTTGGACACACATTCTACCTTTCTGCCCTTGCTATGAGATTGGAGGCAATGTGGTGTGAGGAGGGAATGGCTCAGGAAAAGCAATCCAAAGCCTGAAGAGTTCCCTGAGGGATGGGCTGCTGTTGGTTGTAGGGATTGCTAATGTTGTAGGTGTCGACCTTGCGCCATTCATTTGACCTCCATTTTCTCACCTTTGACATGGATACAGTACCTGGACATCCTGGCCTGTGGTTGGGGAGATTACCTGAGAAGATGCATGGCGACTTAGTGACTGGAACATAGTAAATCTTCACATGACATTAGTTTTTAAGAACCACTCATTTTTATTTGCACATTATTCAGAAAACTTTTCTCTTCTTTTTTTTTTGACAATTCTTTTCTACATGTCAGTCAATCTCCCAAGCCTGCCCTCCTGTCATTTTTATCTCTTCATTTTTAAGCTCTTCATTGTCCCTTGAGATGAGGCTATCTTTATCATTTATCTTCTACTTCAATCATTTGGTATTTTTCCTCCGTTGAAGGCTCTATTGTTGGCTCTTTGCAAGGATTCCTAATGTTAGAGTACCTCTTTTTGACTATTTACTCTAATTTCACAGATTCAATACTATAGTATATAGTTTTGAAATCATGTATTCAGAATCTTTTGAACACTTTGTTTTGAATTTTCAGCAATGAATCTATATGAGAAAGAGTTCTCCAAGGTGTTCCTGTTCTGGGCCACAAGTGTTCCTGGTCTGACCTCATTCACTCGCTCACTCATTCATGCATGTATCTTCATGTAACAAGTGTCTATTACATACGTGCGTATGTCCTACTAGATGGCCTCAAGTGTCTCAGAGTAAAGTAACTCAGGAGATACTGAACAGCTTCTTTGCAAAGGCAACATTTGAGTAGGTACCTAAAGAAAGAAAAGAATGAGAAATATAGGTATGGGGTGGTATTCTAGACAAAGGGAACAGCCAATGCAAAGCCCTGATCAGCATGCAGGAGCAAATCTTTGGCCATAGAAGACAGCTCAAGTGGGAACTCCAAGGTAGCTGCTGTTACCAGGATACTTTTTATTGGCCTTCCCAACCCATAGTACAAATTCCTTTTAAGAGGTTTTTATTTTCGTTCCTAGCTCTCCAAACTGAAGGTATTTTTTTCCAGGTGGGGGAGTTTTGGGTGGTCCATGATAGGGTGCTGTTGGTCCTATAACAGAAATCCTTTGAGTTTGGCGTGTGGATCCCTGAGCAGACTGAGGGTGAGATAAGGGATCACACTGTATCTCCCAGCAGAGACCAGGGATGGCAAATTCATGCCCAGTACAAATGTTCTGATCCCATAGTAAACAGCACTTGGTCATCAAAATAGTCTTTTCTACTGAGCCTAGATCCTACTTTAGAATACTTCTTAACATTCCTATCTTGTTGTGGGTAGTAGGAAAGATGAAATCTTTGTCCATCTTTGCGGATGGACATAACAGCTGTTGTATATAAACTGAAGTTTTGAATTAGTTTTGAAAGTGCTGGTAGGCAACATTTTAACTTCAAAATGGTAATTTCATATGCTTCAATCTAAACCATGGAATTAAAAACACAACCCAATGTGATGCACTCTTGTTTAGACATCTTTTGCTATGCAAAGATTTTTGTAATCTATGAGCACCTAGATTCTAATATATACTAGTTTTTTTATGTGCTGAATTCCTTTTTTTTTTTTTTTGTCGGTCGTGGGCCTTGGACTCTGGGCCTGGGCACTGTTCCTCAGCTCTTCAGCTCAAGGCTAGCGCTCTACCACTTGAGCCACAGTGCCACTTCAGGTTTTCTGATGGTTTATTGGAGATAAGAGTTTCACGGACTTTCCTGCCCGGGCTGGCTTTGAACCACGATCCTCAGATCTCAGCCTCCTATGTAGCTAGGATTATAGGCGTGAGCCATTGGCACCCGGCTTGAATTTCTTAATGTAGTCATAAATGTACTAACACATCTTCCACGGCACCATTTCCAACCTACTGGACAAGAGTCTAATGTTCACCCACCTTCTAGGGCCATAAATTGGTCAAATCTAGATTAAGGAGTTACCACCAGACATGCCAGTAGAACAGAGCTAACCTCTGTGAAGCAGATCTGTTATGGTTCTCGTAATTTACTCTTGTCCCTGGAAGGATTTGTTTTCCCAACCCATGTGTGATTTGCAGTATGGTGCCTTTCTGCAGAAGGGTACTTCACTGCCCCTTTCATATCAGACTTGGTCACGTGACTTGCCCTACTGAATGGAATGTGATCTGCAAAACCGGTGGGTAGGCTTCAGAAGTCCTTGCATATGACTGTTTCAAATTGCTTTGTTTGCTGTGCCAGGAGACTTGGATCTTGGATAGTGGAGACAGACAAAGCAGAACTATGAGCCTCAGCTTTGCTGCTACAATGTACAAAGTAGGTGAGAAATAAATCTTCATAAACCTATATGCTGTGGATTGCTTGTTTTTGAAGCCTTATGTAGCCAAGGCTGGCTGATATACCTTGTCAGTATTCGATCCCACCTTGAGAAATAAAGGTCCCCCAATACTTGCCCATCATGGAAGTTGTATCATTCCATGGAGTGTGTTTTGGTTTACAGATATTGATGCAGAGGAGGTAAAGGTCTATTCTTTGTAGAAATAATGCAATGTCTGTGGTAGAACCCTTTAGAGAATGTGTTCAAACAACATGATCATAGTCACAAAGTACAAATAAACTTGAAAACAGTGGATTACATGAAGCTGAACAGGTTTCTCTCTAGCAAGAATAGAGACGTGAGTACAGACTGAGGTATGTTGTGAATCTCTCAGGAATAGAGGGTATGTAGAATTTGCTGTTTTCCAAAATTGTTTGATCATAGAACTCCATATTATTAAGCTGCTTAACATTTTAGAGAAACCTTAGTAAAAAATGCCTCTTGTGAAGACAGAATCTGTGTATTTCCCTATAGTTCCTTTCTCTTCCACCCAATTCCTCTTTTTTAAAAAAACTATTTGTGTTATCCTTCACCTTTGTCTCCTTTGTACCTGCTCTTCTGCTTTTGTCCACATCTCCATCTCCTCTCATTGTCCTACCTTTATATCTATTTCTCCTCCTTTTTTTCCTTTTTACCTTTTCCTATTGTCCCCTCTTTTTCCCTGCTCACACTCCACACCCCTCTCTCTGGCTCTCTTTGGTTTTTCAAGAAGCTGATGAGTTTTCTCTGACTGGATAACCCAAGGGACTGTCCTGCCCAATTGTCAAGTGTCATTCCATAGTAGGGAGCTCCTCACTGATAGTGCTGCCCTCTCCTCCCAGGTGTGGTGTTAATTTTGAAGTGATGGGCTTTAACATCACATCAGTCTCCTTAACGGGAGATCCTTTGTTCTAGATTCAGACAAAGCATCACAGTCGGCCTTAAAAGAAAAAAAAAGCTGTTTCATTTTATATTGGAAAAATACAATGTGACATCTGGAGAATAAATTGTTCAGTCAGCCAGAAATACGCCTTGTAAAAATTGCTTAGGTTTCTGTAACAAGATTATTTACCGAGAGTGTTCACCTATAATACAGCACACTTTTGAAATGGACCTTTTATGAAACACATCAAGAACTGTAGAAATGTATTCAGTGCATTAATCTACAACACTGCACACTTTACCACACTCTTAGAGCAGATTTCAAAACTCAGACCATCTAATGAGATAGAAAGAAGTTATTCTCAGCCGCCATTCATTCCAGTCATGTTCTATACTGAGCCCTTGGGATATTTTACATAATGCAGCAGTAGGTTTTCCAACTCTCTCTCTCTCTCTCTCTCTCTCTCTCTCTCTCTCTCTCTCTCTCTCTCTCTCTCTCTCTCTCTCTCTCTCTCTCTCACACACACACACACACACACACACACACACACACTCACATTGTCACACACTCATGTCCAAACAAAATATATGACTGTTCAGATATGTGTTCCATTTAGAATCCACCAGACCCATATTTCAACAGCCCACATGCAGGGCAGAGGCTTGCTATTTTAAATACCAGAACTGTATAAATATTTAAAGATCTCTATTTAATCCAAATGAGAGCTTGCTCAGGTACTGTCAGTTACTTACATGATTCCTTCTTCTTCAGATCGCAAAGTGACAGTTTGGATAGCAATCTTCTGGCAATTTGAGGGCCTGCCTCAGTTGGAATCTGGCAGCTAGGATTGGGCCTGATGTGGCTGAAGCAGGTGGATGGGTAGAAAAGTGGGTCATGTACAGGAGGCAGGGAAAATGTGCCTGCTTTTGTGATCTTGACATTTCTTTGCTATTCTGATGGCAGCCATGGACTCTTCCAATTGGAAGAATGATTCAGGGATAGGTCTCAACTTTCATCCGCAAGGTCAAATCAATGGTCCCCTTGGTCCAATGGATATCAGTTGAAGATACAGGAATCCTGAAGAAAAATTCTTCTCCCTATCCAATGAGAGGCCCAGATCCTTCTCAGAATTGACATTGGCCCAGTGATCTTACTCAGGCTGGGACAGATAGCTCTGAGAAAGAAGCCAATATGGATATTCAGGAGAGGAGATAAAGAACCATCTTGATTTCTCTTTCCAGTTTCAAGGATTAACAAAATTCTCAGCCACTGCTTTTCATCTTCTCGGCAGCACCATGCAGTAAAAGTTGCAAGGAGCTGAGTACCGGTGGTCATGCCTGTAAATCTAGCTACTCAGAAGGCTGAGATCTGAGGATTGAGGTTTGAAACCACCTGGGGCAGGAACGTACATGAGACTTTTATCTCCAATATATTACTCAGAAAAAGCCAGAAGTGTTGCTGTGGCTCAAGTGGTAGAATGTTAGCCTCGAGCAAAAGAACTCTGAGACAGCACCTAGGCCCTGAATTCAAGCCCATAACCAAAAAATAAAAATAAAAAAAGTAAAATGCTGCCATGATGTGGGTGAGCATGATCTACATTGTGGAAGATGAGTTCAGGAAAATGCCAAGCTGTTTTCTGAGAATCTTTTTTGTAGTGGATACTAATATTTACTAGTAGTTACTCTTTTCTTTTTCTAAATCTCATCCTCTGGGAAACTACAAGTCTCTTTTAGAAACCTTTCTTTCTTTCCTGGTTTCTATTTCTTTCACAGTAATATAATTTTCATGTTTTCATGATCCAACCCAAACCATCTGTCCTACATAAGGTTTTCTACTCGCACCTGGCTCACACTAATTTTTCCCTTTTCAGTCCTCTTAGGTAATGTACTGGACCACACAGCTTAGATCTCATTATCTGTAGCCCTGTCTCGCTTCTTCTACTGTGTTAAACAGAGGCACCAGCGAATGGAAAAGAAGAGCGCAACAAGAATAACCAAACTAACATTCCAGTTGCTCCTCCCTCATCATGGACTGATTTATCATATGAGCCTTGGGCAAGGTTCTTACCCACTTTTGAGTCTCAATTTTCTATCAAATGGACATGTTCTTGTTCAGGAAATGTTGCTATCTTATGAACTGAAAATCTTGGACTACATATAGAGTGTTAAAAATATTAATCCTTTGTAAAACAAAGGATATATAAATGTATATATAATGAGCCAAAAAAATTAAACACCAAAAGGACAAATAATCTAAACAAGAAAGGGCCAAATAAAATTGAACAGATAATTCTCAAAAGAAGTATTCTATTCTTCCACCAGAAAGAGTGACACTGTTCAATTTGTTAGGAAATGGAAAGACTTAGAAAAAATCATATTAAGTGAAGTAAGCCAGACCCAAAGAAATACAGGCCCCATGGTTTCCCTATTTGTAATAATTGGTATACATCTAGGATAATCATCAGATGAGCAGAAAAGCTCAAAACTATGTAAATATGACCATATAAAATGATGCTAAGTGAAATGAACCCCAAAATATGGACACAAGGGGTTTTTCTTTGTTGTTGTTTTTAATGTACTATGTGATTTTTAAAATTTGTTTTGTTTGTATGTTCTTCCCCCAAAGGTATGTCCCTTGTTGTCACTATATTTGATTTTTGGTACCTTGCACCTTGTATATACATTTATCTAATTTGGGCAGGGGAAGGGAAATAACAAAATGCTGAAACAAGGTCACAGAATGACCCACTGGAACAATGAGACTCACAAGACCTATGTTGGAAATGAACTTTACAACTTTGGGGGGAAGGAGTGGTGGAGGTAGGGGAGGGAAGGGATAGGAGGAAACAAACAAAGGAGCAGGTAACAATGTTCAACAAGAAATGTACTCATTACCTTACATAACTGTAACCCCTCTGTACAGCATCTTTACAGTAAAATAAAAATTCAAATGTACAGATGATCGATAAATACATGAACATTCAACATCCTTATGCATAAAATGCAGATAAAATGATACAGTAATTCTATAACACCCAATCAAAATGGGTTGATTTAAAACAACAGCAACAACAATAACAAATGCTGATGAAGATGCCTGGGAATGGGAATCTTCATGCACTTTTGGTGGCAACATAAATTAGTGTAGCCACTAATCAGTACGGAGGTTCCTCAAAAAAAAATTGAACTATTCTATGATCTTGCTATGCCACTCTTGGGCATATATCTGAAGGAATGTAAGTCACTGTACGACAGAAATCTCTGAACAGTTATGTTTGTTGAAGCATTATTTACAATATGCAGGCGATAGTGTCCAACAGCCTATGAATAGAAAAAGAAAATGTGGCACATATACACATTAGAGTATTGATTGACAATAATAAAGAATGAAATTATGTTGTTTGCAAGAAAATGAAAGGAGTTGGAGATTATTGTATTGAGACAAACAAGCCAAGCTTAGAAAAACAATATCAGCCAGGCGTCGGTGGCTCACGCCTATAATCCTAGCTACTTCGGAGACTGACATCTGAGGATCACGGTTCAAAGCCAGCCCGGGCAGGAAAGGCCCAAAGACTCTTATCTCCAGTAAGCCACTAGAAAACCGGAAGTGGTGCTGTGGCTCAAGTGGTAGAGCACTCTCATCTTGAGCTGAAGAGCTCAAGGACAGGGCCCATGCCCAGAGTTCAAGAAAAAAAAAAAGAAACAAAAACAAAAACAAATATCACATGTAAAAATATGGCATGATTTATAAAAGGGTGACTTTGGGGAGGGAGATTATTAGAGAGTGTGAGAAAGAAAAAGGTGAATATGAAGTAATATACACACACTTATGTATGTGTACATATGAAAATGACCTAATGAAACCCAGCAAAAACTATTGAAACAAGAGGGTAGGCAAGTATGAGGAGAGATGAAGGATGAGGAGGAACAATAATGAATTTGATTGAAATACAATACGCACATTTAATGTGCTAACTCCCAATACATGTTGGGTGTCACTATATATAAACCTTCTGAATAGAATTTCTCTTATTTGAAGACCTGGGGGGACACTCTGAATAACCAGAGTAATCTTGTGCACCTTAGGGAGTACCTTTCCTAAAAATGATGATAAAGGTCACTCAGTAGTAGACCACAGTGTTGGTCATTACAAAGCTCCAGTTAAGGAATTGAGCCTTTCATTGTTTGCCACTTTTTATTTTATTGTTTTTAAAAAGGTTTCACTCAGTCCCCTTTTCCTAGACGAGGAGGAATTGGAACTACAAGCTGAGCTGTGGAAATCAATCTAGGGGCTATTGTCTCCAACCTCCATAGTCGTGTTGGGATAAAG
Source organism: Dipodomys merriami (assembly GCF_024711535.1). Taxonomy (NCBI): domain Eukaryota; kingdom Metazoa; phylum Chordata; class Mammalia; order Rodentia; family Heteromyidae; genus Dipodomys; species Dipodomys merriami. The sequence continues at coordinate 257,606 of NW_027206457.1, forward strand.
CACTTTCCAGAGCTCCACTATCTTCCTTCCTGCCTGCCATCAAGGCTCTGTTAGGACAATATGCATCCTAGGACCACAGGGATGCTTTGTACTGTTCCAGAATGCCAAGGTTTTCAAGCAGAACATGCTGGAGAATCACCTCTTATTCAGAGAGAACAGAGACTAGGAAAGTCTCTCCCTGCCCCCCCCATTCTTTACCACCTCTCTCTATTTCTCTCTTCCCTTCCACACACCTATGTTTGTGAGTTATAGGATTTTTTGGATTAGTAAGACAATGTACCTGTTTTCCTAAGTATATTGGTGACAGTTCTTCCAGAAGATCTGGTGGCAGATCTGGGAGGCTGCTGTTCTAGTGTGTGTTCATCTTAGAAGGACTGAAGTCATGGAGCATTCCTACCTTACCTACTTTCTCAGCACCTTCTCTCGCCTTCTCTCCAGTTCCTCATTGCCCTTGCTCATTGTTCCTCCTCTCTTTCTGTTCTTCTCTCTTTTATACTTCCCTTTCTTTCTTCCTACCCTACCCCTCCCTTTTCCTCCTCTGTCCCTGCCTCCTACCTTCCTCTCTGGTTCTGTCATTTGAAGAGCATGACCAGGAGGATGTTCACTCTTGGTTAGGTTCTGTTCTCCGCTAGAGCAGCTGAATGCAATGTGTTTGTGCCGCACACAGCTAGCCCCGGGGCGGCGCTCCTCACATAGACGCTTACTTTTGTGACAGGCATTTGACGTGGGATTCTCTCCCTGGCACATAGCATGGCAGCCCCATCACTTGGTCTATAGAATTCAACACTGCTGCTCTATCCAGAAGAGCCTATATTTCCAGAGACACTGCCTTTTGCTCCAGGCAAGTCGCTCTTTAGAGATCTTTACTTTGAAATCATGTCTTCGATTATACAGCAACCAGTTTGGGGGGAAAATTGCAGAAAGAAAAAATAGAAGAAAACAGAAGGAAGAAATGATTTGGTTGCCTTGTACTGATTCACTCAGTTGGGAACCGAAAAGATCTCTGAAACGGTGCATATGATTGTTTTCTATCTGTTTTCCCTTTCCCAAATATTAGCATTAGCTTATTAACAACAACAACAACAACAAAAAACCAAAGGGAAAAAAACAGAACAAACAAACAAAAATGAATGCTGGATTTTCAGCCAGAGGGAATTGGTTCTGACATTCATTATGTTAATTAAAAATATATACTTAAATTTGGAAAAGATGAGGGAGAAGGTGATTGGAAAATAGAAAGAGGGGAGAAAGAAAGAGAGAGGTTGAAAAGGGATGAGTCTGAAGCTGGGCATGTCAGACACTTTACCCTGGAGAATGGCAAACCTGAGGTAGAGTCAATTTAGTCACAAGATCAAAATCTCTTGGCTCACAAGAGACAGTGTTAAAAGGTTGGGAACAACTACAGAATCTGTTAAAAAAATCATGCTTTTGCAGCAAAAATCAGATTCCGAATTGCTTTATGAGCTCTCTATTTATTAAGTTCCTTTCAAGCTTGACGTTTTAGGTCCACGCTGTCTAGTTGTTTGAGAAGCTGTTGGACCAAGGCATTGACTTCATACAACCCTCTTTTCCCATTCCCCATCCCAACCACAATCCCCAATCTAGGTCAGGACCAGCTGCTTAGAAGACAAAAAGAACCAGTAAAATCCCAGCTGTGGATGAGCTTTTAGGTGCTTGTACAGGAGCAAGCTCCAGGTCTGAGAAGCCACTGTCCGATGTTCTCTTGTCAGTGTTATTTTTATTTATTTGCTTGACTCTTGTTTTTTTTCATTTCTTCTTGTTTATTTTTAGTTATTTTTAAATTTTATTTTCATGTATTTTTTATTATCTTTGAGTAGTCATACAAAAAGGAGTTTCAATTCAACATATCAGTTTGTGAATACAATGCACTATCACCCTTTTTAGCATTCTCCCTCATCTTTCCCAATCCCAATAATCCCTTCAGTTGCTAGTGTTATTAACAAACGAGTTACCAAATCTACTGAGCACTTACTATGTGCCAGATAGTGTACCAAAGAGTGAACAAAAGTCAGGAAACAATGGCCCACGGGCCAAGTACCATCCACTCCCTCTTTTTCTATATTCTACAAGCTTGGAACAATTTTTCAGGTGGTTAAAAAATATTCAAAGGAAGTGCTCATGACTTGTGACATAAAAAATAAAACCACAGTGTTCATAGTGAACTTTCATGGAAACACAACTATTCCCTTCCACTTACCCGTTTGATAGACCACAGGACAATTCTGTCCATGTGACCTGGTAGGTAAGGAGGACAGGGTGAAGCTGTCTTCCTTGCCTGACTTTTTGTAGGGAAGTTTTCCAGCTACTGTTCATGAGCAAGATCCTGCTTACAGTAGCTTTGCTAAGTGGAGACTATGGTTACCCCATTGTTGTAGGTAGAAAGTGAATGGGGTGCTGGGAAATCACTGTGCCTTAAGCACTTTACTTAATTTCCTGCTTGAAAAGTCTCTTTTAATGAAGTTATTTCAAAAAGAGGCAGCTGCTTAAGTGTGAACAAACAGTAGCTGGACAAAATCATTGACTCTACCTGAAGAGTTTCAGTCTAAGATGGGAGCTTGTTACATGCAGTTAGTGCGTACTCCAAGTTCAGAAATGATTAATTTTACAAACACATATGTAGTACTTAATATGTGGCAGATAGTGTTTCAGGTGCTCGCAAACATGAGTTTATGTAATTCTCTCAGCAATCCCATGACGCAAATACAACTACTGCTTCTGCTTTGGAAATGGTAAAACAGAGGCAAACAAATATCCCCAACCAGCTACCAATACCACAATTGGTCAGTGATAGAGGTAGGATTTGGCTGACCTTGGTTGGAATGCCTAAATAACCTGCCAATATGTCATGCTATTTTTCCCTTTCAACCAACCATTTGATCTTGGAGAAATGTTTAGGCAGAAGGGTGCTACTACCATGAACATAGATGGACACTTTGAGAGCCTAGGTGTTAAATGACTGGTCCAAGAATGAATATCTGTTTAGTTCCTAAGCTCACTTGTGCTCTATTGTGCCCTGCCTACTTCACTCCCCCTTGCTTCTTTCTTTTTGCCATTTAAGAGCAAGAAGCCATTTCTATCTTCTTTTGAGTCTTTGCACATAAAATTCTCTTGTGCTGTTTGTGTGATTAGCTTTTTTTTTTTTTTTTTTGCATCTCAAAGATGAGACAGTTATAGCACCAAATAGGCTCTTCTTTCCCTACCAAGAGATCCCCAAATAGAAGTGCTTAGTTTTCTGTCATAGGAAAGTGGGGGTGGAAGGCTGGCAGGCAGCTCCATATCCATACAGGATCAGATTTCTTCTTTTACCTAGCATTATTCTTGCAATCCCCAAACTGACTTTTAACCAATCACAGGAAGGAAGAAAGAACCATTTACTCCTTTCACTCATATCTCATTGACTGGAATTTAGTCTAATGGCCACACCTACCTGCAAGGGAGTCTGCAGCATGTAAGTGTTTTTTCTGTAAAGGTTTGTGTCCAGATAAAAAGTAGGAAATTCTGATTTGAGGAAGAAGAAAAGAATGAGCCTGGAACACAAGTACCATAGAACCTTGCATTTTTCCTTTATCACATTTCTCCCAGGAATTATTGTTCAATATTCTTTATTAGACTAACTAAGGCCTTCTAACATGTTTCTGCTATGTCTCCAGGATTTAGCAAGGAGTTGGGCACATTGAAGCTTATCAGTAAATACTTTCTGAACAGGTACTCTGTTAACCAAGGTTCTATGGAGAGGTAGAACTAATGGAATGGAGATGATAGATTGAAAAACAGATAGACAAAAATAAATGAGACAGAATTTGTTTAAATTAGCTTGTGTGAAGCTGGGCACTGTAATCCTAGCTACTCAGGAGGCTGAGATCTGAGGATCATGGTTCAAAGCCAGCCTGCACAGCAAAGTCTGTGAGACTCTTATTTCCAATGAACCACCAGAAAGCCATAAGTGGGATTGTGGCTCAAGGTGATAGAGTACTACCCTTGAGCAAGAAGGCTCAAGGATAGCACCCAGGCCTCAAGTTCAAGCCCTATAACCAACATAAATAAATAAATGAATAAATGAATAAATAAATAAATAAATAAATAAATAAATAAATAAATAAAATTGGCTTGTGGGATTATGGAGGCAGCCAGTGGCAAGTTTGAGGGCAAGTCCAATGGCCTCAGAACCAGAGAAGTCAATTAAGTCCTCAATCTGAGGCCAAAGGTCAAAAAGATTGGGGGCTACTAGTACAAGTACAATGGTGTACACACTGGAAAACAAAGACAGAGGAAGAAGGTGTCCCAGTTAACAGAGAGAGAGAGAGAGAGAGAGAGAGAGAGAGAGAGAGAGAGAGAGAGAGAGAGAGAGACAGAGAGAGACAGAGAGAGACAGAGAGAGACAGAGACAGAGACAGAGACAGAGACAGAGAGAGACAGAGAGAGACAGAGAGACAGAGAGACAGAGAGACAGAGAGACAGAGAGACAGAGACAGACAGACAGACAGACAGACAGAGACACAGAGACAGAGAGACAGAGAGACAGAGAGACAGAGAGACAGAGACAGAGACAGAGACAGAGAGAATTCACCTCTCGTCTGGCTTGTTATTCTAGCTGAGCTTTTACTTTCAGCTGATTGAGTGGAATCCATCCATGTTGGATGAGGATGGATCTCAGATCTTCTTTATGCTGTATAAATGCCAATCTCATCCAGACATACTCAGAAATAATGATTTGCTAGCCATCTAGGTCTCCTTTAAGCCAGCCAAGTGGACACCTGCTCTTAACCATTACAGATGCCGGCAGAGTCAGAATTGAAAGTTAGGATGCCAATCATTTGGCCTGTTTCTCTACTTGTAAACAAAGACAGAGATAAAGCTCACCTTGCCCTGGTTAAGTTACAAGACAAGAGGATTCTAAGCAAAGAGTATAATGTGAGCATGCCTTTCCTGAACTCTGGGGAAAGTTTTGGTTTAGTCAGTAACTGCCCACTTGGTAAGAGAGATGCTCAGTATGATATGAGGAATACCTGTGCAAGTTAATAATAGTGGCCTATGTAGAAAATGAACTTTATAACTTGGGAGGGGAAGGGAGAGTTGGGAAGGTGGGAGGGAAGGGATAGTAGGGGAAAAACAAAGGAGGAGGTAACAATGCTTGATAGGAAATGTATTCATTACCTTACTCATGTAACTGTAACCCCTCTATACATTATTTTTACAGTTAAAAAAACAAAAATAGTAGTGGCCTAATTCAGCAAGCAAGGACTGTGTAACCTCTGACCTAAGTCATGCTCAGAAATTCCATTTTTTGGAATCCTTGACCACGGAAAATATAACCATCAGACCACTGTGTGAGCATAGTTAATACCCATCCTTCAGCTTGGGAGTAGGGATCTTTGCTAGAGGTGTTCATTTGTCTGCTTTCTCCCAGAAGGGTACACTTTAGAGCCACATATGTCTTTCATGTTGCAGAAGGCGGATTAGAGATATCATTTGTCAACCATCCACTTCATGCCTGGAACACCTGGTCCCCAAATGTTCATGATCTCAATCAAAGTACTTGTTGGCTCAGAGTAGCATCCAGTATAACCACTAGAGTCAGCGAGGGAACCAGGTTCTGTGTTCACCAAACCATTTCTTCCTCTGGGCTCACAGGAAGGCTCCCCATTAAAAAGTTATCTCCTTTGACAGGAAGGTAAGGGTATGTGTGGCCATGTCTGGTTGATGGAATGTAGGCAAAAAATGACATATGCTACTTGCAGGTATTCTTTCTTTCTTTCCATCCTATGATACAACGATCTTTAAGCTATGGTATGTAAGAAGAGAGGGTATACATTTTTACTGGGTCTCTGCAGGTGCATCAGCACAAATATACTCTTTAGAGATACTGCTATGCTTACCACCCCTATGTTTACCATACTCATTGAACCATACAACTCTCACGTATACCAAGACTTCACTGATGGTGGTGAACATATGAATAATTGCCTTGAATATTGTAATATGGGGACAAACTACATGGGCACAAATTTTTAACCCATGAAGATGGTGACCAATGGATAAAAGCTTTGCTCTTATAACTAGTATATGTCTGGGACAAGCAAAAAAGGTCAAAAGCTATATATATATATAAAACCAGATAAGATGATGTTAAGTGAAATGAACTCCAAGATAGGGAACCATGTGATATTTTTTGTTTCTTTGTATGTTCCTCCCCCATGGTATAACCCCTGTTTTCACTGTATTTGATGTTGGTGCCCTGCATCTTTTTTTGGGGGGGGGTCCGGTATTGGGCCTGAACTCTGGGCCTGGGCACTGTCCCTCAGCTCTTCAGCTCAAGGCTAGCGCTCTACCACCTGAGCCACAGCACCACTTCCAGCTTTTTTCTTTTTGTTTATGTGGTGCTGGGGAATCGAACCCAGGGCCTCAAGCATGCAAGGCAAGCGCTCTACCACTGAGACACCTTCCCAGCCCCATCTTTTTTTTTAAATACATTTTTTATTGTAAAAATACTGTACAGAGGGGTTACAGTTACATGAGCAAGGTAATGAGTACATTTCTTATCCAGCATTGTTGCCTCCTCCTTTGTTTTACACCTACCATCCCTTCCCTCCCACCTCCAGAACTACACTTCCTTCCCTCCCCCATCTTCGTCCCCCCCTCCCCCCCGCCTAAATTGTAAAATTCATTTTTCAACATAGTGTCTTGTACATCTCATTGTTACAATGGGTCAACCTGTATCCCTATTTAAACATTTTCTTTTTTCCCTTCCCCTCCCCAAATTAGACTGACATCAAATATAGTGAAAACAGGGGTTATACCATGGGGGAAGAACATACAAAGCAACAGAAAAATCACATAGTACATTATAAATATGTTAGAAACAATAGCAAGCAAGAAAAAAACCACCGTGTCCCTATCTTGAGGTTCATTTTGCTTAACATCATCTTATCTGGTCATATGTACATAGCTTTTGACCTTTTCTGCTTGTCCCAGACATATACTAGTTATTGCAAATAAGGGAAACCATGGGTGCCCTGCATCTTGTATATACACTTCTCTAATTTGGGGAGGGGAAGGGAGAAAACAAAATGCTTAAATAGGGATACAGGTTGACCCATTGTAACAATAAGATGTACAAGACACTATGTTGAAAAATGAACTTTACAGTTTAGGCTGGGGGGGGGTGGAATGTAGTTTTGGAGGTAGGAGGGAAGGGATGGTAGAAGAAAAACAAAGAAGGAGGCAACAGAGCTTGATAAGAAATGTACTCATGACCTTGCTCATGTAACTGTAACCCCTCTGTACAATATTTTTACAATAAAAATGTATGAAATTTTTTAAAAACTGCTAAAAAAAGCTTTGCTCTTTTCCTACAGGACATATATTGTCCATTTTATGAATTTTCAGTCTGTGGAGTCAGTCAGTAGCTAACAAGTGGACAACGCATCCTTGTATTGACTTTTCTTCCCAATCCACTTCAATCAAATTCTTAGTCTTGCTGTCTTGTATCTGATTCCCAAATAAAAGCACACATAACCTTTTGCTGCAGGTTCCTCTTCCTGCAGGTTCCTTTTACTAGAGGACGCAGCTTAAGACAGAGTGCTGGATAGACAGCCTTGACTGACAGCCATCCAATCAGGAATATTAATAATGAAATTTGTGTACGTGAAGTGTTTATTTTTTATTGTTTCATACAATGGAACTTTTGGGTTTGTTCATTTTTGGCAGAGAATGCTTACTGCCCTGATATAGTACTTCCCTTTGGTGGATAAGGGAACTGACTTCAAGGAAAAGAGAGAACTTTTTCCATGACAGAGTTGGTGTTAATTTCCATGAGATATTTGCAGGGCGACATCGAATAGTAATCATTTAGAGGTGCATCTTCCCTTCCCCATCTCATCCAGAACTTAGTGGATTGTGATGGTAGCAAAGGGCATATTTTCCTGGCTGAGACTTCTTCTCCTTACCACATAACATCTGTTGAGATAATGGGCTTACCTGGTATATGTGGGGGAATGGTAGATTTTGATTTGTGTATTTATTTGTTTAACTTCATCCTTTGTTTTTTATTTTTTATTTATTTGAGGGAAGACTTTTTTGAGGGCAATGGAAATAAATGGGTGAGATTTTGAAGGAGTCGTATCTACTAATTTGCCATCTTAGGATCATTGAGCCAAATAATTATCATTTATTATGTGTTGTGCTTTATTTTTGGTACTAGGGTTTGAACTCAGAGACTTAACTTGCCATACAGATGCTGTACCCCTTGAACCCACACCTCTAGCCTCCTTTCCAGGTTGGTTCTTTTTGAGGTAAGGTCTTGCTTTGTGCCCAGGCTAGCCTAGGCTGTTTTATATCCATTTGCTGTGTTATACCTCAATTTTTAGATTTTTGTTTTGTAAAATAAAAACGTGAAGAAAACAATACTTAACATTGATAGAACATCTTCCAGATATGTTGAGTTTTGTCATTTAAAAAACTTACAATTTAAAAAAATTTATGCTACATTATGATGTGGTTGGGTGCTCTACTTCATGTCTCCTTTGTTTAGGACCTCAGGAGTTGCTACGCAGCTGGGCATGCACTTCCAACAACCCCTGCAGCCCGAAGAAGGGACACTATGAGGGTGCAGTCTTCCATTCTCATTGGCTGAGACAAGTCAGGTGGTCCCAGTGAGCCCCAGTGACCAAAGGCAGTGTTGCTATGCTTGGAGAGAGAGAGGCACAGATTCATTTAGGAACTGTCATAGTACATGTGGGCAGGATCTATTTTAAGCTCTTTTGTGGGCCAACAACCCCATGCAGTAAGTAGAATTGCTACCCTCGTGTTAAAGGTAGGGAAATTAAGGCATAACAAAGTTATTTCCCCAAGGTCATTTGGGTAGAAAGCGGTAGACGAAAGTATCAACCTCAGCAGTCAACCTCCAGATTTCATTCTCTTAAAACATCCCTCTGTATTTACCTTATAGGGTTATCATGAGAATATTAGATTGGAAGAGACTTGGAAAGTGTACATTATCAAAAGGCGCATTAGCCCTGTGATGGTTGTTACTGCTGCTCCCTGGTCTTAGAAAGTCCTCAGTTAAGAGAAATTGGCTTGATTCAGCCCCTTCCCCCACCCATCCAGGAATACACAGGTTTTTCAAGCAGTGTTATTACCTTTGCCATGAATGATTCCTACACAAACAACCCATCACCAGATTTGTTTTCCAGCAGAGGTCCCATTAACCTAAAAATCTTAGGCAAGTGTAGTGAATAGAATGAAGCAACAGCAGTCACTGAAGGGCCAGCTCTGTGAATAAGTCATGTCACACAATGTAAAGTGGGATAACACATTGTAAATTAATGTTGTTAAAATGAATACTTGATAGTAATACCAACGAAGGCTATTTACCATCAGCACTTGAAGCAACGGGAGTGGCATGGAAGCCAAGGCAATTTGCATTGCATGGAAACACTCAGGTTTGCTGCTGCCGATGAATTATCAAACACGTTGGCTGCTCTCCACATGCAGTGCTGTTTAATGTTTACCTAAAAAGTAATGGGGCAGTGATGTACTCTGTATGCCTTGGAAATGATGAGTGATAGAGGTCAGTGGTGAGGCATAGAGCAAAACAAAACAAAATTGAAGTTCAGTAGCCTGCCCCCTCTCTGGGCTAACACACCTGGCTTTCATCCTCTCTTGACATTTGGATAGGCCGTTCTGTCCTGGAGCCATGTCAAGATACTAGCTCTCATCTGCTCTTCCTGCCCTAAGCCAGCTTTCCTGGTGTGGTCTTATGATGACCAGCCTCTGGTTTTTGGTTTCTTTTTTTTAGGTGATTAATCATACAATGAATGAAATTGTACTTTCCATCAAGTTCAAGTCTTGGCTAAAAATTATGTATCCCAGAACCTTAGGGGTCCTTAATCTAAACTTGAAGGCATGTGGAAAACAAACCTAGTTTTGTGACCTCTCTTCATTCATCTCAAAACTCAACATCCCCTGCATTATATCCTCAGAGTCCTATTGCATACTTACATAGCTTACTCATAAGATAGACCTATTAGGAGAATTCAATCATAAAGGAGAATACACCAAAAATGAGAAGGAGAGAAAGAAATGTAGAGTGTTGATTACTTTGCCCATAGTTTAATCCACATGGGGCTCAAGAGGGGAATGAGGATCTGAACTGCTACCAGACTCTCAACTGCATGAACATATCTCTACTAAGTACAAAGTTTAGGGTTTAAAGATGTACAATTTCCATGAAGCATGGCCCTGGGCTCCAAGCCAACTTCATCAGGAACAAGGCCCAAGGATCTACATTCATTTCAGTGTTTCAGGGAGAACTTGCTGCGTTGAGCTAATTGAGCTTCCTCCTTTGGGATTTTGAGGACAATAATCTTTTATCTTAGAAGCTAAAACCTGTGCCCTACTGCAGTGAAGGAACTAGGTATAAGTTAACACCATTTAAGCTCATTCTTTTAAATTTAACTTAGTATAAAACCATATAGACTAGAATAGGACAGCTCATTACTGAATTTTCATTTGGTTGATTCTAGGGCTTCTCAAACTTAAGAAATATATAGGTTCTTTGGAGAAAAAAGACTATCATAGACCTCCCAATGAGATTAGGAACAAGTCTTATTAAAATGTTAACATAAACATAAAACTAGATATAAATTTGTTGTGCTTTGAGGCAATTATGAAACCAAACAAATAGAAATTACATACGAACATCAAGTAGATTAAATAAAATTCAAATTAATGAGCCAGGTGGCTCACATCTGTATCCTAGTTACTCAGGAGGCTGAGATCTGAGGATTGCAGTTCAAATCCAGCCTGGACAGGAAAGTCTGTGAGATTCTTATCTCCAATTAATCACCAAAAAGCTTGAAGTGGAGCTGTGGCTCATGTGATAGAGCACTAGCCTTGAGCAAGAAAGCTCAAAGACAGTGCCCAGACTTTGAGTTAAAGACTTAGGACTGGTACAGAAAAATGAAATTAATGATATTAAGTAGATATGTGGAATCTGTTAGCTGTAATTTGGGTATGATTCTAGGAGTCCATTGTGGTTGGAGGCAGTGGTCACCAGGGAGAAGTATTGTGAAGCAGTGTGAATCTTTAAGAGGTAGGGTCTAGTGAGAGGTCATTAGAGTTCTGTCCTCCAAAGGCATTGTAGGACCTTGATCTCCCGCCCCCTCTCTCTCCATGTGATCTTGCCACCATTAGTAACCATCACCAGAGTCCAAGCCTGTTCTCTCAGCTGGAACCTCCAAGACTATCAGAGTTTGTTCACAAGTAGTCTAGGGCATGTATTTCACAGAAGTAATGAAAAGCTGACAAATACAATGTTCTTCAGCTGAAATAGAACCCTGTCCAAACACAACTACTGTACTTTGGGCTTCAATGTAGGGAATAAGAGACTTAGACAATCCTATACTAACATTGCCCCTGTCTTTTATCTCTATTTCTCATCACTTAGCATGATTTTATTATTTCCTATGAATTGATGTAGCAGTATTGGGTAGCAGTATTTGGACCTGGAAGGATGATAAATGGAAAAAAAAGAAAAGGTCATTTCTGAAATAGGGTAGCTGAACTCAATTAGAAGGTGTTCATCCAAATGATCCACAATATGCTTCCATTGATTTCTTTTCACTTGTCACTGAAATTTCATGTGTAGACCCTCAGGGGCTATAGGCTCTAGTTTGAACACAGTGTTCTAAGCATATTTTCCTAATGACCTTCCCATTTTCCCCTCTAGCCATCTTCCTTCATCTTGTGTGCTATGATAGATTAGGTTTAAAAGACAGTTGGGAGACGTGTGATCTAGTTCTGGGTGGCAGCCTTAACTAGCTCTCTGACCCTTGGAATATCTCCTCTCAGGTCTCTACCTATCCAAGACCATTCATGCTCTCTTGTCCCACTTGAAATGGATTTCCACTCACCAACCAGCTTCTATTCTGGGCCTCTCCACTCATTCTTCACCCTACAGCAGAGGATAATTGTAAGTCTATTGGGTCACTTCCCTATTTAAGGCCCTTTCATTGATTGTGGTTCTGATTTTATTTATTATAAAATCCATGACCTATCAAGCTACAAGTGCTCCAGCCCCACCACTTCCCACCTTGCTATCTCTTGTTCCTTATAAAGAAAACCCCCAGGTTTCATTTTATTTTTTCTGTGCTTCCTTCTTTCTTTCTTTCTTTCTTTCTCTTTCTTTCTTTCTTTCTTTCTTCCTTCCTTCCTTCCTTCCTTCCTTCCTTCCTTCCTTCCTTCCTTCCTTCCTTCCTTCCTTCCTTTCTTTCTTTCTTTCTTTCTTTCTTTCTTTCTTTCTTTCTTTCTTTCTTTCTTTCTTTCTTTCTTTCTTTCTTTCTTTCCTCTCTCTCCTTCCTCCTGTTTCCTTTTTAACTTAAAAGCTGTCCTTGTTTTCTAAGCATCCTTTAGATAGTAGCTCAAATCTCACCATTTCAGATAGGGCTTCTGATTACCCTACCTTGATTAGATTTCTCCATAAGCAGCCTTTGTCTCTCTCTTTTGTTGAACTTCTTCCTGGTTACAATTCGGAGGATGATGTGGGCATATTTTTCTCTGTTTCCTCCATGAAGGCATGTCGCACTAAGTCTAGGAATAGAGCTGGCAGCAGATATTTAATAATTGCATTAGTATTTGTGAAAGGATGAAGCCCTTCCATTGGGCTCTTTTTCTTTTTTGGGAGGGGGGTCCGGTCGTAGGGCCTGAACTCTGGGCCTGGGCGCTGTCCCTCAGCTCTTCAGCTCAAGGCTAGCGCTCTACCACTTGAGCCACAGCACCACTTCTGGCTTTTTTCTTTTTGCTTATGTGGTGCTGAGGAATGGAACCCAGGGCCTCAGGCATGCAAGGTAAGCGCTCTACCACTGAGCCACCTTCCCAGCCCCTGGGCTCATTTTATGTGTGTCTTTTTCCTTAGCGGCAAACTGGAGCTAATAATGTCCACTATGTTGACTCGTTCATTGCACACAAGAAAGGCCTCATGCAGTGTTTGACTGCCAGGCTTTGTACTTTGTACCAGGTTCAGAGAATGTCATGAAAAATTTCAAGGGGTCTTGAAAAGGGTCAAGTACAAGAGGTTAGGTATTAATGCCTGGGTGTAGGCGTGGGGAATCAGGGATGACTTCCTGGGGTGTTCTACCCCTTAGCACTAATAGTTCACTGCCTCAGGAACTTTCTGCCCCTGGTCCTGATAGTGAGCCTGCCTTTGATTTAGAATGAAGTGTACTTTACATGTGCTGGTTGAATGATCATGCACAGATACTTAGGTGACTATCATTCCTCCCTCTGTCTCTTACTTAACATAACTTCCTACGCATCTTCCTCCTACTTTCAGTCCAGAGAGCCCAGTGGAATGAATTTAGCTTGGTTGTTTATTAATTCCACAGACACAAAATGAGTACCTACTATGTGTCTGGCACTATTTGCGGTGCAGCTAAGTAATTGTTTCTGAAAGCATGCAGCTTCAGCCCTGATGGTGGACATACTAGTTGAGATTGGACATACTAGTTACAGAAAGTCTGGTCTTAGCACAATGTGGCGAGCCAGAGCAGAACTTGGAAACCTGGCCTTTCCCATTCTGCAGCCACGGGTGACATTGCCTGGATTCTTCATCTCTATGCTGAATATTTCCTAACTTTCAAAAGAGGGCTATCAATTCCTGCAGGGGGAAGGAAAAAGACAGCCATAGATAACATGATCAGGCTACATTATAATACTTGCATGTGTAAATTGCTATGGTAAAACACTTTTGTACTAATGATATATGCTGAAAAGAAAACACAGGAAAGTAAATCAAGCTCTGTTGGAGAGCAGGTAGCAGCAGGGAGAGGGGATAGTAAATGGAGCAATGGATGAGAGTTAATGTGGTTGAAATGCTTTATTTGGTTGACTGAAACACACCAGTGAAACCTGTAGAAATTGTGTCAAGAAGTGGGGATGGGAAGGGGATGAGGGAGGGAGATGGAGAAGGTGAGTTTGATTGTGATATGAATCCCCTCTTGTATATATAATATATACTAGTAAAACAATCTTGACATGAAAAGGAGAAAAAGAGGAAGAAAGAGGAATAGGTGAGCGTATAGAGGAAATAGAGACAAAAATAAAAATATCATTAACTTGGTGGCTATAAAATGCCAAGCAGAGATAAAGGTAAGTAAATGACTGCTGAGTACTTATTTATATGCTTAAGTATATGTGCGATGTTTAAGGCACAACACCCACACTTTTACCCAAACCTCCATATTTGGTTTTTTTGTGTGTTATAATAAAAATTTCAAGTTGAAATTTTCTATTTCTCTTGCATTGATTTGTGTTTCCTCATTAGGTTGTAACTCTATATTTTTTGGTGTGTTCTTTTTTAAAAAATAAGTTTTTTATTGTGAAAATACTGTACAGAGGGGTTACAGTTACGTGAGCAAAGTAATGAGTACATTTCTTATCAAGCATTGTTGTCTCCTCCTTTGTTTTTCTCCTACTCATCCCTTCCCTCCCATCACCCCCCCCCCCGCCTAAATCATAAAGTTCATTTTTCGACATAGTGTTTTGTGATGTCCATGTTTGTTTTAAAAGAGGAAACTGGTATGCAGAAATTTTTCCCAGTTTTTTCAAGGCTGTACAACCAGTAAGCAATGAGGCCAATTTTCAGACCCGATCTAAATGACTCTTAAGGCTGTTATTCCCATTATTCCAGGGTGTCCCAAACAACCAAAATGTGTGAAGCACTGGAGAGACTCTTTCGGTATTGACTTAAATGCTTCCACATGTTTGTGGTCTGTTTCTTTGAGGTCCTAACCCTGGAAACAGATAGGATGGACTCAAGTTCATCATATCTCCTTGTGGTAACATTGGTACTTTTTTTTCCCTCTGTCCAGTTAGAAGTGCTCTTGAGAAGTCACAGATTTGCTGGCAAATCTGTGCAAATTTGTTAAATATGACAAATGTGTTTTTCTTTTCTTTTCTTTGTTGTTTGTTCAAACAATCAAAGGTGCTTCAAATCACCCTGTGGATACTCAGTGTCACAATTCTGGGAATTGCTTGCTCTCTGCAGATAGCTCCATGATGTTGACAGCTACTTTCTACATTCTGAGGACAACTTCCCACCCTAATAGTCATAGAGTGACAGGGTCCAGGTTGTATCTAAAAAAGCAAAGCCTGCAGTAATTTGGTGGCAGCTAGGCCCCCAGATACCCCAAGCCTAATCTGTATCCATCTTCCCTGTGTCCTCGTGGAGAGCTCTGGTGGAGTTCAGCTTATCTCAGCCTCAAAGCTAATAGAGTTAAACCAGTTGGTCAATTTCAACAGAAGCAGAACCAGTGAGATGTTACTGTATTCTGAGATGGTGCTAATAAACTGTAATAGATTTCAGCTAACAATTCAGTATAAATTAGACATCGGGCTTCTGCTGAGGTAATAACTTTTGGCACTAAATAACAGAAAATCAAGCTCTGTGATGTGTTTCAAACACACCTTCATTGAGCCTCTGAGATTCAGGCAGATTTCACTATTGATTACTACTTACCATTCGTCAAGCTTTAAGAAAACAGCAAACAACTCTAAAATGCACCCCCAAAAGATCCCAGACTTTTTGTTCCCACTGTCTCTACTCATTTATATAAAATTTTTCCTTGGACCCAAGAGTGAGTACAAGGTGACGGGGACTTTAATGGATGAGCCATGAACCAGGATATTAAAAGCATTTGTTCATACGTCTCTAAAATCTTCCAGAATGTTCACCACTAAGGTCACTGTAGTTCAATTCTATTTAACAATGGTTTGAATGAAAGCTCCGTAATACAGAACTTGGGGGAAGCACTAGAACCAATTCAGATATATATCAAGTGGTGTGGATATGGTTAAGAGAGCTTGTTCAGGTCATGGCTTTGGCACTTATTATTTGTGTGATCTTGGGCAAGTCAGTCAAATTCCCTCATCTCTCTACCTTAAAGGGAGGTCATGAAGAGTAATGAACTGTGGGACTCCCAGTAAAAGTGCATTGTGGGCTGGGAAGTGGTATCTAAACATAGCTGTAAAATTCAGTGACTGCAACCTTTCAAGGGATTGCCTTATGCTGGGGTTCTGGAGCTCAGTGACACCAACATGAGCCTTGGAAGCAGTCAGAATTTCCTTTGCTACAGACACACTGGCCTCACATGCTGGTGCCCCATAGCACCCATCACCCCGCTCCCTCTCTCTCTTACATGTAGGGCCATGCTCAAAGGTCAGGGCTATAATTTCTCTGTTGGTTTTCACAAGAACAGGAAATCCTGTTCTTGTGAATTCCTTATGGAGTCATGGTGATGAAAATATGACTATTTCACTGTATCACACACACATTTTTTTGGTGCCAGTTCTGGGGCTTGAACTCAGGGGCTGGGTGTTGTTCCTGAACTTTTGTGCTCAGCACTAGTGCTCTATCACTTGAGCCATAGCTCCATTTTTGGCTTTTCTTGGTGTTTAATTAGAGATAAGAATCTCACAAACTTTCCTGTCTGTGCTGGCTTCAAACCACAATCCTCAGATCTCAGCCTCCTTAGTAACTAGGATTACACGTGTGAGCCACCAATGCGTAGCTTGACAGTTATAAAAACCAGTTTAATATATTTAGGAGTGGATTGTTTCTCTTGGTCATTGTCAGATCAGAGCTTATTAGCAGCATTCTTTTCTTTCTTAATGTCACAGACCAATGGTGTATCTTGTAATAGAGATCATATTAGATCTGATAGAATATGGAATTCTGTGCCTGCTGTGAGCCATTTTCTCTTCTGCATGTTAGACACAGAGTGGAGTTCAATCTTTCTTAGTTGTATAAACACCCCATCACAGTAGGGAATGCAAGTCAAACAAGGAGTCAACAAAAGAATTTCACATTTTTTGTATTGTGTTTTGAAACAATACATTAAGAGGACTGATAAAAAAAAATGTATAGTTATTTGGGCTACTTTTGAGATGTCTCCTGAAGGTCTCTTTGAGGAGGTGAAAACTACAAGAAGCTGACAGCCAGCAGGGAGTTACACGGTATATTAGTTAACTTTGTTTCACTATGATGAAATAACAGGTTACTTATGAAGTCGAGAGAGGTTTATTATTACTTCTGATTCTAGATACTCAAGTCCAAGATCAGAAAAGCCTTTTGGTTTAGACCTCTAGCAAGGTCATGGCAGAAATGTGTGACAGAACCAATCATTACATCTTGAGCTAGAAAGGAGAGGAGAGAAGAAGAGATGAGACAGCTGTCCAACAATTCTTTCCAAGGGCACACCTCCAATGATCTAGGAAGTTCCCACTAAGTACCATCTTTAAAGGTCCACAGCATCTGCCAGTACTGGCATCCTGGAGATCCAATACTTACATACAATCCTTTATTGTGTACTTACTAAACCACAGCACACAGTAAGATCTTTTAATGTGAAGAAACAACCACATGGTCCTTGAACTGGAAATGAGGTTAGTGGTTGTCCCCATGTGCATAGTTCTCTAAATATGTACAAATGAGAATAGCAATATATTTTCTTTCTTTTCTTCCTTGATGTTTTTTTAAAATCAAGATTCCAGTTTATCTTCTTCATCAAGGACTGGATTACATTCCTACAGCTGCTACAACAAAGTGCCACGTACTTGGCTTCAAACAAACAAATGATCTCACAGCTCTATTTGTTATAAGTATGGAAACTAGGATGTAGGAGAAAATATATTCCATGACTTCTGGTGTTTGCTGCAATTCTTTTGGGATTCTGTGACTTTTAAACACATCATTGCAATCTCTGTCTTTGAAATCACATGGTCTTCTGTATGTCTGTGCCTCTTCTTTTCTTATAAAGACACCAATCATACCCATTAGGAACTATTCTGATTTAATGTGCTCTTCTGTTTACTTGATTTCATCTACAAAGACTGTTCTCAAACAAGATCATATTCAAATGTATCAGGGACTGGGACTTGAATGTATCTTTAGGGGGCCACAATTTATCTCATAAAAGAGACTTTGGTAACACATTTCAAGAAGATGTCTGAATGGAGTCCAATACCACTGTGAAAACATGAGATCCAATCTTCTCACAGATCTTCTACATTTTGTCTGAAGATGAAAGCCATGACCCCATCTTCAGTGTGCAGGATCCAAATGCCTGTTTTCCCAATGGACATTTTCCTATTTTTCTGTTAGCATAAGGGATTTTTCAGTGTTAAAACTGAAGCTTTGTCGTGGTAGAAGCATGAAACTTCCCCAATACCTTTAAATTGAATTGTCAATTACAACAATCAATAGCATTACCTTTGGAGCACATGAGTGGCAGCCATAGCCAATTGAGAAGTTCCACATAACTTAGTGGCCAGTTGCCATCAATAGTATTGGTATGGAATGGATAGTTAGCTAGACACTAATGGTTCATGCCTGCAATCACTAGCTACTCAGGAGGCTGAGGATGGAGGTTCAAAGCTAGCCCATGCAGCAAAGTCCATAAGATTCTTCTCTCTAATTTACCACTAAAAAAGCCCAAAGTGGAGCTGTGACTCAAATAGTAGAACTCTAGCTTTGAGCAAAAAAATAAAAAGCCAAACGAAAGCATGAGGTCCTGAGTTCAAACTCAGTACTGGTGTGTATACATGTGTGTGTGCGTGAGATACCAGAACTGGAAGAAGGACTCACCTTTTTCTGATTCCCACTCCAATGGTTTCTTTTCAGCTTCCTGTTCCCTCAAGGCTTCATCAATATCCAACAGACTTGTGAAATCTCCCGGCTTGTCATCTGACCTGAAGCCCCAAGAAAAAACTTAAACAGTCCACGAGAAGGTCTTAATACAAAAGTTCAAGCTTTAGGAAACGGAGAGACATTAATTAAGTCATTGTGAACAAAGAAGTGCCTATCTGTTTTCCAAGATTTGATGTCATTGCTATGGGGCTAGCTTGTTTTGACCCAGTTGAACACTGGTGGATCAAAACGTGTTACCCAACTACTTAACCTGTAACTACAAGACTAAGATTCTGAATCTAATTAATTGGATCCTCTGTACAATTACCATTAAGACTTCTTTAAAAGATTCTGAGAATGAATATCCTGGGTTCCAGCCTGGGAGTAGGAGTGGGGGGGATGGGCTCAAGAGTGGAATGGAGAGTTCCCAATTATATCCTTTTATAGGCTTTGCATATCGCCCTGTGAATATACTAGCTATAGAAAGGTTCTAGTGCCAGGCCTTGTGTTCCTGAAAAATTATAACCATGTGATATTGAATGCCGAGGTAATGAGTATCAGCACACAAGCTGACACTTGCCACTTCTGAACACGTGTCATGAGAATTTATACGTCCTGAAGATAGAACTGCTTCTTGCCCAGGAAGAAGATCTTACAACAGTTGTCTAAGTCTGGTACATTTCACATTCTTCCACAAAGCTCATGATGGTTACATGAGTGTCACAAAATAGGTTTTCACAACTTTCCTGCTGGAGCGAGAGAAAGACTGAGGGATACATGGAAATCCACTTTATGTCTAACCTTCCCTCCTGTGGCCTTCACTGAAAATAAGCAGCAGCATCTTTTGTTGCTCCTGAGGCATTTCTGTATTCCCTAATGTCATTCTGTTGTGCCTTCTGCAGGAATCATACAGCATCTGTTCAGACCCCTCTCTTGCACTGGGGACCAAAGCCTCCATCACGGTTTTAGACAGAAGAGAAGCACAGGTGTGGAGATTCATGATGAGCTGGTTTTGATGCTCCTGCCTGGGAAATCTGCCCTCAACAAACACATTTGTTGCTCATACATTATCTGTTGGCTATCTACCCACATACCCATCTGTCACTATGGCACTGTGCCTGATTCCAGGCCCTGAAGCTAGCCCATTAAACACAGTTGTCAATCACCATAGAACCAGTAGCAAGAGATGGCGCCTTCCCCACCAGGACCCTTGTTCCCATCTTCCCTTCATTAAGATTGAGACCCACCAACAAGCTTCTGACTTCCAAGTCCAATTCCTGGCTAGAGGCACACAGATCCCTAGCTTGGGATTAGAGAAGGCTTATATCCTTTGGAGGTATGGAGGATGAGGCCCAGTCTCAGCTGAGACTCTGGGGGAGGAAGCAAGGTAGTAAAATTAAGACCTGTGATCAAAGTGGCCTCCTGTCTGCATTGCGATGGAGGCAACAGAAATGTAAAGTTATTGGAACCACATCCTTTCCACACACACCCTGTGTGAGTGTGTCTACGTGAAGAGGTGGAATTCATTGATTCTATCAGCAAGGCAAGTTTTCATCCTTCGTTCCAAAATGGATTTGATGGGATGAATACAATGTCAAGTATCTTTACAACCTTTTAAGCATTGCCCATTGCCAGCTCCTGTTCAAACCCCAAAGGTGAAGGTGGAAGATTAACTGGGGGTTCGGCCTAGTGTGGAGCCAGGAGTACAGGGGACACTGAAGCTCAAGTAAATGAGTAACAGAGGTTCCCTCACATAGCTGTTATGTGGTGGAAATGTATTGATATATTTGCTTACATTACTTGTTGGATACTTGCTATGTGCCAGGCACCATTCTCAGCTACTGGGAGGCAGTACTAAGCAAGATAGACAGGTTCTTTGCTCCCATAAAACTTATCTTCTATCAGGGAACAGAGAAAACAAATAGACAATGGAAACTACGGAGCTCATAACTTTTACTACCTCTCTCTTCCCTTATGGAAAATAGCAAGCAGAGGAGATCTGCAAGCATGTATTAGGCAAGTGATATGTTTGCTAAGTGCTTTCAAAGAGCCTGCCCCAGGCCACACACACATTTTCATGGATATAAACATAGGCACTTGCATGTATATATTTTCCTCTGAGATAGCATCTCAATATGTAGCCCTGGTTGGCCTGGAACTTGTGATTTTCCTACCTCAGCCTCCTGAGGACTGGGATTGTAGGTGTGCACCAGCATGCTGGGTTCATCATTTTTTCTTGCAGAATCGAGTAAGAGTCAGACACATGTGACTTAATGGGGGGGGGGGAGGGAGGGTGGCAGTCTTATGAAGAATTCACAGCGATTCTGGTTCATTTGAAGTGTTTACTGGGTTCTTATACATCACAGAAGAACATCCTGACATCTCTCTTTAGCCCTTAACCTGTGTTGGACTCTGTCTGAATTTGGGAAAGGATGTAGATTCTGGTCATATCTTCCTAGGTATCCACCTTGGAAATCTACAAAGATGAAGGATGGATACTATAAATCTTTTTTACAGGAGAAAAGTAAGCAGGAAACAGAATGCTAAAGTGGAAGGGGACTATACTTCACTTCCCCTAAGATCTCATCTGCTCTGGAATTCTGAACTCCGTTAGTTGATCTGTTGCTCAGGTATTGAGGTAGCATAGGTGGCACCTATGGCTTGGCCATGTCACTAAAGTTATTTGCATGTCAGATTTAGAGTATTACCCACATGCAAAGGGCTTCTCTTGCTTTTCTGTTTTATTTGATTTGTGCTGGACTTCTGCAACCAGGACAGGTTTTAACTAGTGTGATGAGAGCATGAACAGCTAACTTCCTATAACATTTATAAAAGCCTGATTTTATACTGCTGTCAGGTGACACATGCTGACAGTAAACATCAAGAAGATTTAATTAGGTTCATTGGTTTAGTTAGGACCAACTAAACTGGGGCACAAAAATACTTCAGGGACTTGGCATGCTAATGCACACCTGTAATCCCAGGTACTTGGGAAGTGGAGATAGGAGAATGCCAAGCTGAGGCTGACCCAGGAAAACGCACCAGACTCTCTCTATAAACCAAACTAAAGCCCAACGGGTTGGAGTGTGGCGCATGTGTTAAAGCACCAGGCTAGCAATTGCAAAATTCTGAGTTCAAACCTCACTACAGAAAGAAAGGAAAAGAAAGGAAACAAGCCAGTAACCAAAACAAAAGCCAAAAACTAGTTTATTGTAAGGAAATACGTAAGGGTGTCCATGGATGTTTGCCACTAGACTGTTTACTCAGACCTTAATTAGCATAGAAATAGTTGAAATATCCTACAATAGGAGACAGGTTGAGGAAAATGTGTTCCTTCCCTATGGAAGAATGCCATGCCATTTGCCAATGTGAAATTTTATGCAATCTCTAGGATTAGATTAGGCTTCAGGTAACAGAGCAGAAGAAAAAAAAGTGTTGCTTGAACAGAAGAGGAGTTTTCCTGCTATAATCCCTTTCTAAACTCATGTTGAAATGGAAGGTCCATCATCACAGGTGTAAGTGATGGGACCTTATTGGACTATTATGGGGTAGGCTCCTTCTAGGAGGATGACAGCAGTCTCCTTTTGCCTCTTACTCTTGCTGTTGTGCCATGGGATAATGCTGCAATAAGGCTTTTATCAGATACTTAAGCTTAGACTCTTGATTTGGGACTTCTGGGACCTCAGAACTATGAGAGGCAAATTCCTAGCCAATGAGTGATCCAATTTGTGACATTCTATTATAGTTTCCTCATATCATGGACTAAGACAGCATCTGTCGGTGAGTTCAGGCTTGTAATCGGCTCTCCTCGGCATCATGGCTTTCCCGGAGTGCCTGCTTGTTTGTGGAGAGGCCCTCATTCTTCCAAGCAAAGTTTGGAGTTGTTTTCAATTGTGTGACATATGCATATGCAGCAAGAGCTTGCGAGGACCGTGGGGTAAAGAATGAGATTTCAAGTGGTCATGATTCTATCCTTAATTAATTTGTGTTTAATTCTTGCTGAGTTCACTTCCATTCTATTCCCAACTAATAAAGAGTTCATAAAAAAGTATTTTTTTTAAAAATTGATATTACAATACTAAATTAAAAGCCTAACAGGGAGAGTAAACCATGTTTATTTAGAATTTCCCAGCATATCCCCATGAGGTATTGTGTTGGATGTTCTCTGAGACGTGGAAATGTGTTTGTAAAGATTTTCTTTATAAGCTTGCATTTGCAGCTTGCTATGAAAAGGGGGCAGCCTCCACTCATTAGCATGGGCCCTGAAGCAAGGAACACATCACAGTCTTACTGGAATACTCAATTCAATCAAGTTAGGGAGGGAGCCTCACTTCAATACCACCTATGCAAGACCGTGGCCCCAAGCCAAAATAACTAGCACTAAGTGTTGACTATAATGACTTCTGGTAGGCAATAGGGTTCTGGGAAGCTGGGTAAAGTAGGAGAACCAGGGGATCCCAAAGGACTGAAGCCAGTAGGGAGAATGATGACACTAATAGTAGAGGCCTGGTTTACTGGACAAGAGAGTTATACACAGCATTGCTCTTGATGGAGGCCAGAGCATTTTTATCAATTTGCACTTTTCAAATAGTAATTCCTATTTTACTGGTTTTTCAATCAGTGTCTGAAATTTTCATTTTTACTAGATTAAACCTAAATGGGAGCTAATCATTGGAGTTCTTTATTATGTGAGGGACTCTTTGGGGTTGTAAGAAATGGCATGAGTAAGACTTTGCACAGGCAAACTTTTATAACAAGAACCAAAGGTGTTCCATGAGCTGTATAGTAAGCAGGAGAAGAGATGAAGAGAGAAGAAGCTGAGCCTAGGAACTAGAAAGTCATTAGTCTAGGGAATCTGGTTAATTGCTCCTTTCCGATTGCTGGCGGAAGTACAAAGTCCCAGGTAGCTACTGAAGAATGGCTCAGCACCCAGCCTTAGCTGATAGTGTTTCTTCCTGCTCTAATTCAAAGCTCTGAAAGGAAACCAAACCAAACCAAACCAGAATGTGATTGGCCCAGCTTAGTTCTTATCAACGGTCTTAAAAGTTGTAGTTGAGGGGCTAGGCCCTTGAAGAGAATTTTTGAGAAAATAAAATAAATTGATTTTTCTAAGAAACATAAAGTGGAAAGGAATGATTAGCAGAGAATATTATTGGTTTCTCCAATTTATTTACTAAAAATGGAGAGCAAAAGTGTTAAACTCAAAACCTAGCTGGTAGATACCTTGGATAAGGGAATCCTTGCTATGTCTTCCTTTCTATGCCTTCTCCATTTATTTCTTCATTGTGTTTCTAATTACTACCAGCAGAACAATCAATACAAGGTTATCAACAATGAAGACAAGTTAATTAAGATGAACAAATTAATCAGGTAATTAAGTGGCCTTCTCTTAGAAGGTGAGCCTGTCATGGTGTTTGTGACACCAAGTCCTATCAAATTGCCTTTGTGCAGAAGAAGAGTAATCATGGTAACTTTGGCTCATGCCAGCCTGAACCAAAAGTGACTTATCATCCTCATTAGTGGACATATGACTTCTCTGATCTTAGCTACAATAAGCCTTAATTCCAATGCAAACTCCAAGAGCATTGACCTCATTCTCTATGTGTCCTTTGTTTCAGTGGGTGACCTGAGTAATTAATAAAGCAATATCCATTCTTTTCTTTTAATCATTGAACAAAATTCCAATCTATCAAAGGTGTTTCAATTTAGAGACTTCATTTACCAGCCTCTCTTGCAGCTAGAAAGTGGGAATTAGATTAATGGGAAATCACTGAGTAGCTGAAGAAATCCATTCTGCCTGGAGATATTTCTATTTTGCTATGTGTTATCCATCCTATAGTTTCCACTTAGTTCTTTTTATATCTTCTATTTCTTTGCAAGGATTTTCTGTATTTATTTATTTCAAGAAAACTTGTAACTGGTTGTTGAAAATATTTGCGTGACAACTGTTTTTCAGTTCTTCTCAGCTAATTCCAACATCAGAATCAGCTTTGGTGTCTCTTGATTGTCTTTTCTCATTCAAGTTGTCATTTTCCTGATTCTTGAAATGATGGGATTTGATTGTGTCCAAGACACTTTGATTATTTTGTTAGGAGACTGAGTCCCATTTTAATCTTACATTTTAGCAGTCATTCACCCTGTTTAGGGTCAGCCCAGAGGTCCTGGCTTACTTTGTAGATTGTGGTTCTACTGACAGCTTAATTTTCAAAGCTTTTCTGGTGTTGTTCCAGTCTGCTTGTATAGCTAGTACTGCTAAAGCTCCCACTGGTCTCGAGGGGAGCTGATTGAGGAGCAAGAGGGCTCCTCAGGCCAAAACATATTAGAAACTAAGTGAAAGAGGAGAATTTCAGGCTCCATGAGATAGGACAGCACTTTTCCTGGCTGCTTTTTTAATATATATATATTTTTTAATTCACTTAATTACCACACAATTATGAGTGTGTAGAACCCATATGAATGCATTCTTAGTAATTAAAATTCAGATCTTAAACTTTGGTCATTTCTTTGTATTAGGAACATTCAAAATAGTCTCAGTCTGCTATTCTAAAATATACAGTTAATTGCTTACAAACACAGTTATCAATCTCCTGTGCTTTAAGACATCAGAATGGGCTGGATATATAGCTCAGTGGTAGATCACTTGCCTACCATGTACAATAAGGTCCTGGGTTTCAGTGTCCAGCACTGCAAAAAAAATCCTTTAAAAATAGAACACTAGGCTAGGCATTGGTGGCTTAGGCCTGTGATCCTAGCTACTCAGGAGGCTGAGAGCTGAGGATCAAGGTTCGAAGCTAGCACAGGCAGAAAAGTCTGTGAGACTCTTATCTCCAATAAATTATTTAAAAAGAGCTGGGAGTGGTGTGCTCAAGTGCTAGAATACTAGCTTTGAACACAAAGAGGCTCAGGCTAGACCGCGCTCAGGCCCTCAGTTCAAGCCTCAGGACTGGCAAAAAAAAAAAAAAAAAAAAAAAAGGAACACTATGGGGGAAAGGTTCTAAAAATAGAAGGGACCACTCTTATTCAACTCCAACTTTGTGTATATTAAGACTTCTAGCTCTATCCCAGAATCTAGGCTCTAACTAACCATTATTCTGTTTCTACTTCTATGAGGTCAACCTTTTTAGCTTTTAGTAAGTAAAATGTGCAGCATGTATCTTTTTGTGCCAGATTTATTTCACTTAACATAAAAACCTGCTCTCTCCATCTTGCCACAAATGAACAGGATTTGATTTTTATGGCTGAATAATATTCCACTGTGTTGCATCCCTTTACCCATTCATAGAGGTTGGCAGGTCCTTCCACACTCTATTATTAATAGTGCTCTGGTTGATTATTTTTGGCAAGCAAAGACCTCAGAAACCTGGTCTTGTGGACTAGTACCAACCAATGCCAGCATTAATCTAAATAACACTGCTGTTGTATCAGAGAGAAACATTCTATCTTGTTTCAGCCTCTGTTGTGTTTTATGTTATATGCTACAGAAATTAATCCTTATTGACTTTGGAGGGAAGGCCAGAAGTAAATATTAGTTCCAAAGTCCCATTGATTTGCATTCTTCTAGGCTAAATAATCTGTGTATCCCATTTATACGGCCTAAACTGCTGTTCTTGGTTACAGACATCTTCTCCTTGAGTCAGATGAAAACTTGCAGCATGCAGAGACGGAGTGTGTGAGGAGATGGAGTGTTTAAGCTGGGGTTCTGAAAAGCTTGAGTCTGAATCTTAGATTCTTAACTTCATGCATATTATTTCAGTCTCAACTAGAAAACAGGGATGATAATGACTATGGTTCAAGGTTGTTATGAAGATTAAAAAACATAATGCACCTAAGGCACCTAGTCTGATAGTTATTTTATCATCAGCACATCATTTCTACCCTTAGCAAACACTGACTTATTTTATAAGAAATGAGTCACACCAAACATAGCATATAAATAATCAGAGCTACCATTTGCAGAGCACTTGCTATGAACCAGGCATTGCCGTTAACTGTTAGCTCCCGTAATCCACAAAACCCTGCAAAGTGGTTTCATTATTATTATTATTACTGTTGTTATTATTATCTTATTGTTTTAAGTCATTGTGTAGAGGTATTTCAACATGTCATTTTGTGAGTATAATGCATCTTGATCAGTATCACCCCTTTCATTGTTCTTCCCATCTCTCCCAACTCTACCTCCCTCATCTTCTCAACTTACCTGGTTCTATTTTTGTTCATGCACAGTGAACATTTTTTTCTTTTTTTCTTTTTTTCTTTTTTAAATGTTAGTTTATTGTAAAGATGCTGTACATAAGAGTTAGTTACATGAGTAAGGTAATGAGTACATTACTTTTCTATAATACATTTTTTATTGTAAAGATACTGTGCAGAGGGGTTACAGTTACATGAGTAAGGTAATGAGTACATTTCCTATTGAGCATTGTTACCCACCTGCTTTGTTTTTCCCTCTCCACCTCCCCAATTCCTCCCTTCCCACCACCAAAGTTGTAAAGTTCAATTTCAACATAGTGTCTTGTACATCTCATTGTTACAATGGATCAACCTGTACCCTTATTTTAGCTTTTTGTTATTTCCCTTCCCCTCCCCAAATTAGAAAATGTATATACAAGATGCAGGGCACCGATATCAAATACAGTGAAAACAGAGGTTATACCATGGGGGAAGAACATACAAAAGAAACAACAAAAAATCACATACTACATTACAAATACAGTAAAAAATAACAGCAAGAAAGATAAAACCACTTGTGTTCCTACCTTGGGGTTCATTTTGCTTAGCATCATCTTATATGGTCATATGTACATAGCTTTTGACCTTTTCTGCTTGTCCTAGACATATACTAATTATTGCAGATAAGGGAAACCATGAGACCTATGTTTCTTTGGGCCTGGCTTACTTTGCTTAATTTAATTTTTTCCAAGTCTTTCCATTTCCTAACAAATTGGGTGGTGTCATTCTTTCTGAATGGGAGCACAAAATTCCATTATATACTTATATATATATATATATATATATATATATATATATATATATATATATCACATTTTCTTGATCCATTTATCTACTGAGGGGCATCTGGGTTGGTTCCATATATTAGCTATGATGAATAATGCTGTGATAAACATAGTGCACATTGAATATTATGACTACAATGAGGTGGTTATTATCTTTCTCTTATAATAAGCTACAGGGTTTAAAGGAGATGAAGTATTTTGAGTGATGCAGGTGTTAGGGGTTGGTGGGTTGGGAGAGATGCAGCACAATCCTAGATCTCTCCAGTGATTAAAGGTTTCAAAAAGTATAGAGTATGAGCCAAAGACATACAATGGAAGAAACACAGCCTCTTCAACCACTGGTGCTGGAAAAACTGGGCAGCCACATGCAGAAAACTAAAAGTGGACCCCAGCCTATCACCATGCACCAACATCAACTCAAAATGGATTAAAGACCTTAACATTAAACCTGAATCTCTGAAACTACTGCAGGACAGAGTAGGAGAGACACTTGAACTAATAGGCACAGGAAGGAACTTCCTGAACAGAGTCCCAGGATCACAACAAGTTGGAGAGAGACTCAACAAATGGGACTACCTTAAAATAAAAAGCTTCTGCACAGCTAAATCTATTGCAACTAAGCTAGAAAGACAACCAACTAATTGGGAAAAAATATTTACCAGCAATGTATCAGACAAGGGGTTAACATCCTGTATATACAGGGAACTCAAGAAACTAATGCCTCCCAAATCTAACAAACCAATTACTAAATGGGCAAGGGAACTAAAGAGGGACTTCTCAAATGAAGAAATAAAAATGGCAAAGAAACACATGAGGAAATGTTCATCATTCCTGGTGGTGAAGGAAATGCAAATAAAGACAACCCTGAGATACCACCTTACCCTAGTCAGAATGTCCCACATCCACAAATCAGCCAACGACAAATGCTGGAGGGGATGTGGAGAAAGAGGAACCCTATTACACTGCTGGTGGGAATGTACACTTATACAACCACTTTGGAAAGCAGTCTGGAGGGTCCTCAGAAAGCTAAAGATTGACCTCCCTTACGACCCAGTCATACCACTTCTAGGCATCTACCCTGAACAACAGGAACCAATATACAAGGACACGTGCACCTCCATGTTTATTGCAGCACTGTTCACAATAGCTAGGATATGGAAACAACCTAGATGCCCCACCACAGATGAATGGATCCAAAAATTGTGGTATCTATACACAATGGAATATTAGGCAACCATTAAAAATGACAAAATAATGGCATTTGCAGGGAAATGGATGGAGCTAGAAGGAACCATGTTGAGCAAGGTAAGCCAAGAACGAAGAGACAAACAGTACATGGTCTCCCTGATAAGTGGATGCTAAATCCAAAATGTTAGATGATATGACAAAACTAACAGGACTTAAGAAACAAAGAACTCCCACTCATCTGGTTGAACCACTACTAAATATCCCCACGCTGCTGATCACATATATGGTGTATAACATGTGAACACCGTTATATGTTACAGACTGTGATAGACAATTTGCTCCAGGAAAGTTAGAATGAACTTGTGACTTTAAATGAGCATCATTATTCCACAATACTGTGAAATTCGGGAAATTATGTAATCACTTAATCACAATAAAAAAAAAGAACCTCAGGGAAGAGAGGGAGGGAGGGGATGGTAGGGGGAAAACAATGGAGGGGGGTAACAATGTTCAAGAGGAAGTGTACTCATTACCTCACTCATGTAACTGTAACCCTCTGTATAGTATCTTTACAATAAAAAAAAAGTATAGAGTATGGAATAGAAAGAAGAATCTCAGGGCTTAGATTCTAAACAATTAATTCACTCCATCTACTCATTCAGCAATCATTGATGGTATCCCTGACTCACTTATTCGTTGCTGGTTCACCATTAGGTATCATACACAAAACATGGCCAGGCATCAGGAAGCTTCTAGTGTAAGGCCAGGATGTAGACATGTGAAAAAAAAATGTGCTTTCAAAATCCAGAAATACCAACACCAAATACAGTTTGGGGAGTGGAAAGGAAAAAACAACTTGTTTAAGTAAGGATACAGGTTGACCCACTGCAACAAGGAAGTGTACAAGATGCTAAGTCAAAAAAACAAACTTTACAATTTAGGCGGGAGAGGGGGAAGTGTAGTTGTGGAGATGGGAGGGAAGGAATGGGAGGGGAAAAACAAAACAGGAGGAGGCGACAATGCTTGATAAGAAATGTACTCATTATCTTGCTCATGTAATTGTAACCCTTCTGTACAGTATTTTCACAATAAAAAACTTATTTTAAAAAATCTAGAGATAAGTGTGCCTGAGGTCTAAGTGGGGAAGACAGCTGAAAACAGAATATTTGGATACCTAGACCAGAAAGTCCATTTCTGCCACATACTCTCTAAGGTCTGTTTGGAAGAATCCTTGTTTTCCTGCTTGTGACAGAGAAGTATGGCATCCCATGCAAAGATAATATCGCTTAGTATCCATGTGAAGGAAATTGCTCACATCTCTCAATGAAATGGCACAGTATTTGCACAGAACCTAGGAACATCCTCTTGTAAATCATTTGTAGATTATCTATGATTCCAGCACACTATAAATGTTATGTAAAGAGTTGTAATGCTGTGTTGTTCAAGGAACAATAAGCCAAAAAAATACCTGCACATGTTCAGCACAGATTCAACTCTTCACAACCATAGCAGGCCTAACAACATAACACATCAACAAGAACATATGTTTCTTCTTATGTGACAGGACAAGTTCCAGAACTTCAACTCAATCGAGTTCATAGGATGGAGTGGGAGCTAAGATGTGCTACTCCTACCTCTCTAAGTCATCTGACTCCAGGGTCAACCAATATTGGTCTTGACACTAACCATATCTCCAGGCAAGTGAAGTTTTTGAATCAAGTCCTTAGCTCAATTAGAAGCCATGACCAGAAGGTAGGGGGAAACACACCCTCAGTGCTTACTAATCAGGGTCCAATTTTAGGCAATTACCACCTGTGGAAAATGAACCAATTCATATGGAAGGGATGAGAGCTTTTGAGGCCAACAAGTATCCTTTTGTCATCATCTTACACAAACACCCAAATCTGTTAAGACTCTGATCCAGTTCTGGGCTCTCCCAAGGGGAATCATCATTAATAACAACATGAAATATGTTGATAGTCAAGAACATCTCTGTTTCTATATTCTCCTTCTGAAGGGTTAGGAGAGTGAGACCAAGTAAACCCTTACAGATTTTTATAGAAACATAGAACCTTTATTGGTAGAAATGCAGACTTTCCTTTTCTATAGCATCCTAAGCTCTAGCACAGGCTCTTGCATTTTGTTCAACATTTCTTGGTGTAGGAGAGAGAGCACTCATTCTTCCTTCTGAAAGAAAACTTTGGGTCCGGAATCCCCCCACACACATAAAGGCAGAGTTGTTGGAGGAGGTAAATGAACAATGCTGTGTATTGTGAACACAAAAATTGATGAGGTCACAACCACCCAGGGGACATGAAAATATATATTTATGTAAGAGGCAATGAAATTTGTCTGCAATTAAGTTTTTCAAAACTCTCAAATCTGTTGTTTGGTTTTCAGCAGATGTTGAAAAGGTTTATCCTGGGTTCTGTCTTTATTGATAGGATGTCTTTTGATCTGCAGCCAAATAAGAAATCTGGATGTTATTTTGGATTTGGAAATTTCCTTTAAATAAACATATTAGTTAAGTATGTAAATCTGCTTATCATCACTTCGGGCGTATTGCCAGAGTAGGAAACATCTGGGGCCTAGTGTCAGCCGACTTATTAATTCACACTTAGAGCATGCTTCACCCGGGTTAGTGCTGAATATTGTTATCTTGATTGCCTAAGTCAGCTGTGTCTTGAAAACAGTTAGTTACAACTTTAGAGGTTTAAATTTTGACTCACAAGAAATTCACCCAACAAATTCACCTAACGGTTAAAGCTTTCCAGCACTCCTTCAGGATTGATTTCGGAAATTAATTGTTAACATTTTGGATTATGAATGGTGGAGATCTGTGTTATTTATCTGAACTGGCCAGCATGTAATTCCAGGAAGGGATTATATGACCTGTTCCTGATAAGCTTTGAAGTGAGGTCATTAATACAACTTTCTGCCATAAAGCTCTTGCCACTTTAGGGAAGTGCCTTTCCCTCCAGTTAAAACGATGCTCAATTGACTTCAACCTTTAAGTCTAGGGTGAATCATTTTGTCTGTGGGGCTGCTGGATGATGAATGGAGGCAGCCTTCATGCTCACACTAATACAGGTAATGCAGCGTATAAATCCAGAGAGTCCTTTGCTTCTCACAACACTTCTGTGCCAGGAAATGGATACTGTGGGTTGAATGCATTTAGAGAACCCACTGCAGAACGAAGATTTTGTGCTTAATGATGAAAATGGCTCTAGACATTGATGGAAAGCCCGCAGACATTCATGTTCTAAGCCCCAGAAGACATGACATGTAGCAGAGAAATTTCAGAGAAGCGGTGTTTATGTGTGTGTTCTTGTTAGTCCTCATAAACTAATTGAAAGGCTTCCTAGATATCAGCTAGGGCAAGTAACACTAGCTGCTATGAGTCCTCAAATTTCAGAGATATTTATTTAGTTTTTGTTTTTTTTTTTTGTCGGTCGTGGGGCTTGCACTCTGGGCCTGGGTGCTTTCCCTGTACTCTTCAGCCCAAGGTGAGTGTTCTACTGCTTGAGCCACAGCACCACTTCTGATTTTCTAGTGGTATATTGGAGATAAGAGTCTCATGGAGTTTCCTGCCCCGGCTGGCTTTGAACCATGATCCTCAGATCTCAGCCTCTTGAGTAGCTAGGCTTACAGGCATGAACCACTGGTGCCTGGCAGATTTGAGATTTAAAAAAGTATCACTCTATTTCACATTCCTGTGTAATATGTCAGCTGGAATGGGAACAGAGTCTCGGCTCTACACAGTCATTCATGAATCCAGTGGCTCTGTTATCCTCTAGGATTTTGGGTTTCTCTGTAGGGATTGGCTGGAAGATGAGGGAATTGAAAGAGCAGTAAGGGATATTTTGCAAATCAGGTTTCTTTCCTAGAACCCATTCATCAGACACTATAAGGCAAGGTGGGAAATACAGCCCAAGTTCTGCCCCTAGGGGCCACATTTGATGTATACCTAGCCTTACAATAGGCATCTTGGCTATAATATTGGCAAACAGCAACCAAGATGATAGTAACAGCCAGTGCTGGTGATGCATATCTATAATCCTAGTTATTTAGGAGGCAGAGATCAGGAAGATTGGGATTGTAGGCTAGCGTGGGCATAAATCAAGATTTCATCTCAAGCAACTGCTACACGTGACAGCACACAACTGTTATCCTAGCTATTTGGAAAGGATAAATAGGAGGATCACAGTCTAGGCATATTTACCGGCAAATAATAGCATCATGATTTCAATCCTTCCCATCCCCAAGAAAACACAGTCAGTCCTAGTAGAGGAAAGACTACACCACAAATCCTGTGTGGTCCCTACTCTGGGGATGAGAAATGAGTTAGGGGGGGTGAGAAATGAGTTAGGTTGGCACCACAGTTCATAATACAGATGATAACTTTAGTTTAACATGTGTACTCATGTTAATCAGACATTTGCATAGCCTCTCCAGCTGCAAATAAATTTTAAAATAGAAGCCATTTTATTTTTTATTTTATCCCAATTTCATGTTTTTTTTGGGGGGGTGTGTTAGTCCATTTTCTGTTGTTCTAACAAAATAATTGAAGGTGGAAACTTCATAAAAATGTGGGTTTTTTTTTTTTTGGCTCACAACTCTGTGACAGAAGAGTCCAAACAGCATAGTGCCAATGTCCTGGCAAGTGCAGGAAGCTGGCTATGGCTCTGTGTCAACATGGTGTAGAAACAGAGAGAAGGGATGGGGGGGGATGTAGCTCAGTGGTAATGCTCAGTGTAATATCCAATACTTGAAAAGGAAGGAAGTCAGGAAAGAAAGAAAGGAAGAAAGAAAGAAAAGAAAAGTAAGGAAAGAAAGAAGTATACTGCTTCCAGAAGAGGCCAAACACTTTGGGTAACCCTCATGAATAACTCCTTCCACAATACTGACCAGAATCTCTTCTGAGTGGAGCCCCTATGACTTAAGGGTCTTTCTCCAGGGCCCACCTAGTAAAGGTTCCATGACTTCCACAGTCCTTGCTAGGGATCAAGCTTTGGAATATATCTTCAATTATATACAAGCCATAGTATTAAACTAAGAAGTATTTTCTATATCCTTCTGTGTCCTTTTTATTCTCAGTACCAGCCCTAGCATTGGCTGTCAGGACCAAGTGAATTTCTTCCCTTCTTCCTCCCACCTTCATCTATAACTTCTTTTCTCTTCATATCTTCTTCTTCTCTCCTTCTTGGTCTTCCTTTCTTTTTAAAAATATTGTCTAGACAGACGCTGGTGGCTCATGCCTATATCCCTAGCTATTCAGAAGGCTGAGATCTGAGGATTGAGTTCAAAGCCAGATCAAGGTGGGAAAGTCTGTGAGGCTCTTACCTTTAATTAAACACCCCCACCAAAAAAAAAAAAACAGAAGTGGAGCTCTGATTCGAGTGGTAGAACAGTAGTATTGAACAAAACTGCTCAGGGACAGCATCCAGGCCCTGAGTTCAAGTCCCAGCATCGGCACAAATACATATATATTTTTTCTGAGCATATACTACATGCATAATAGTAGCAAAGATTATCAAGATTTCAGCCTTTGAAGAGTTTATATCTAGTTGAGTAAGGCTCCTAATTTGGGGGAAGAAATTTCTTTCTTGTTTTCCATAAACAAGTAGGACCATGAAGTACTTTTAAAATGTAGATGTGAGAAGATTCCACTAAACACCTCCGCAAAGTGAATTTTATCCACACATTTAGGATTCAAATCCAAACCACACAAAAAATAGAAGTTGTAACATTGGTTTTTGAACATTTAGAGCTGTTATCCAATAGCTGATTACATGAATTCTGTCTATGGGTGGCCAGAGCGTATTTCAGGGGTAACAGAAATGCACAAGGTACCCATCTCCCATTCTGAGCCTATGAATACTTAGCCAATAAATCACAACACTCTGCCACATTCAGATACAACCTCAGGATCTTTCTCAACACAATGTTATGGGCAAACCCTTGTAATTGATTGGAATGGGCACAAAGCCTGAATTTACCACTCTTAAAATCGCAATAGACCAACTGCCTATTAATATGATCTTTGTCAACATACAAAGGTACTTGGCATCCTGGGGCTTGAACTCAAGTCCTGGGCACTGTTCCTGAGCTTCTTTTTGCTCAAGGCTAGCACTCTACCACTTGAGCCACAGCAGCACTTCTGGCTTTTTCTGTATATTTTGTACTGAGGAATCTAACCCAGGGCTTCATGTATGTGAGGCAAGCACGCATTCCCAGCCCACTTTGGGTGTTTTTTATGCACAAAAATAGTTTTTGACTGACTAAAAAGTCATGATAAAAAATTGTTAGGTGGGATTTTTTTTTTTAATGTGGAGAGATGAAGGACTCCAGAAAGGTAGCAGAGAGTAGATTTTTGTTGTGACCAGGATGCCCTACTGGGGTTGGAATGTTAGCATCCAGTGGCAAGAAGCAGAGATGGCAGGTTCATAGCTCAGCAGCACCATGTAGGTGCTGATGGCCATTCTTTGTTGAGTGTGGACAGAGCCAAGGTAGACATAATGAGTAAATGTCACTAACTCTTTCTGTCATAGGCTCATAGTGCCAGAATGAAGAAACCATTTAGCCTTCCCTTTAGGCCCATTCCATTTGGATTTTTGCCCAGGTGGCTCTGTGGAGTTGGGGACACCATATGCTGCTGATTGATGTGGCTCCTGGACATAAACAGAGCTTGGCCCATGCTGTAGAGGGATGAATGAAGGAAAGGGTGTATGTCAGAAGTGAGAGGAGGTGGGATTAACAGGCTAAGGGTTACATATCATCAAGGTGTTCTAGCGGTCTGAATGCCGAGCTTTCCAGCTCCCAGTGGACAGATTTCTCACTGCTGCCATATCTTTCCCATGTGTTCTTGTGAGAACATTCAAGCTGTCATGAATCCAGCCCTCTGGGGCATCTTTACAACACTTGATCTCTTAGTGAATGAGTTGAGTGAAGAATAGGGAAGGCCCAGAGGTGGGTAAACATGGAGAGCACAGGCTGCAGAGAATCAAACGGTGATAAGGGAATGGTCTGAAAGTTGTATTGTTTTTATCACCATCAGACTCCAGTAATTTCATACCTCCCTCCCAACCTCTAACTCTGCCACTGAGCTGCACACTGGGAGAATGCACATTTGTACTCAGACAATTAACCAGTGCATCCAGACTGGCTTCCTGACCCTCTGTGCCCTCACTCTCTCCTCTTACAATAAGCCCCAAAGCATGTGAAGTTCTTGAGACACACGCTCCTAAGACTAAGGATATGATTGCAAGAATCTGTCCTGAAAATGAATATTACATTCTAAAAATTATGCTGGGAGTGGTAGTCCACCCCTGTAATGCCAGATACGTAGAAGGTATAAGTAGGAGGACTGTGGTCTGAATCCAGCCCAGGCAAAAACACTCGACCTTATCCAAAAGAATGAAAAATAAAAAGGCCTGAGATCATGGTTCAAGTGGTAGAGCACCTGCCTAGAAAGCATGAAGTCTTGAGTCCAAATCCCAGTACTGCCAAAAGAAAAGAGAGAGAAAGAGGGAGAGAGAAATATTAATTATTAGTAAAATTAGTATTAAAACATTAATATTAAAAGTTAATAGTGCATTGAACAAGCATGGAATGGTTATTCTTTCCTAAGTCTGTGTTTTTACTCCATCACATAGTGTTTTTTTTGAGTCCCTACTATGTGCCAGTTACCAGATATGGTTAAGGGTTGCCCAAAGTAGACAAGACAGACCATGACAGGACCAGCATTCTGCAGCCCAATGGTAAACAAGAAAATAATCACATAAACAAGATGATGTTCACACCTGACCTGGCACAAAAAAAGGAGCATATTAGAAAAAAGGTATGGGGCTGGGAAGGTGGCTCAGTGGTAGAGTGCTTGCCTTGCATGCATGAGGCCCTGGGTTCAATTCCTCAGCACCACATAAGCAGAAAAATCCAGAAATGGAGCTATGACTTGAGTGCTAGAACACTAGCCTTGAGCTGAAGAGCTGAGGGACAGTGCCCAGGCCCAGAGTTCAGGCCCCATGACCGGCCAAAACAAACAAACAAACAAAAAATAGAATAAAGGTATGGAATGCAATGGGTAGGAGCATATTTGTGCTGGGTAAAGATGACCAAGGAGGACCTCCCAGAGGAAGTGATTGAGTTGGGTCCTGAAGGATGAGAAGGAGATTTCATGGGGAGCGGGGAGACACAGACAGACAAGACCCCAGACAGACAGGCAGACAGAAAATTCTATCAAATGGCAAGTCCCAGAGTAATGCATGTTTGAGAAAATGAAAGAGGATTTGCACCCCTGGGAATAGGGAGTTAACACATTAATGGTTAAAGGTCCTAAGATTTTGTTATGGACTTTGCATTCCATATTAGGGAATTCCCACTATCTGTGCTTTTACTAACAAAAAGGAAAAGGCTCAGCACAGTGCTATTATGTATTTTGAGAGATAGACTACATTCTCATAACATTTACTATGATATATTGCTTTAATTGTTCTATCTTATTATTAATTACAATTGCCTAATTTATATACATATATCATATACTAACTAAACTCGATCAGAAATATGGATTTGTACAGAAAACATACTCCATGTCCAGTTTGGTGCAATCAGTGGTTTTAAGCATCCTCTGGAGGACTTGGTGCATGATCTCTGCCAAACAGAAGAGGCTATGTGCAAGGAAGGATGAGGAGAGTTAAATTCGCTTTGATCATTTTTCTATTTTTTTGTACTTTTTTTATTGTAAAAATATTGTACAGAGGGATTACAGTTATATGAGCAAGGTAATGAGTACATTTCCTATTGAGCATTGTTGCCTCCTCCTTTGTTTCCCCCCATCATCCCTTCCCACAACTACTTCCTCCACCACCACCATCCCCCCCCCCCGCCCACCCTCCCGCCCCTGATCATTTTTCTATTATCTCCACCTCCCATTTGTACTACTGCCTCCCCCTCATGCTTGCTCAGTTCCAGGTCCAGCAGTTTCAGGTGATGCTCTCCACACTCAGGTTTTCCCTTGTTCTCCGAGCTTCCTGCCCCACATCCATGGCATTCATTCACTTGTCTTCTCATTGGTACCCAATGCTCCAACATGGTGCTTTCTCCATTTCACTGCTCATTTTCACTGTTGCAATCCTCAGAACTCTTTGCTATGTAGGAGGAGACAATCAACTGTGTCTTCCTTCTCTCATGAGCAGAATTTATTTCCTTGGACTTTTCCTTGAGCCTTCTTAGGGAAAGAGATGGGACTGTGAGTGAGGAGAAGAAGGGAGGAGAGATTAGAAACTGTAGAGTCCTGGGAGAGTTCAGAGAGAAGGGTAAATGTCAATCAGTGATTCCCCTCATCTGACCTCTGGGCTGAGAAGCATTATCTCTTCTTACCAAGGATGTTTCTCTTTGTTGTCTTCAACAAGGGCTTGTTCCTTCCCACCTTTATCTGAAGATCTGAGGGAGAAAAACAGCAGGCATGTAAGAACTTAAAATATAAACTCACTTGCAGGTGGAGACAGTTTGGTTATGCTTTGATGTATGAACAAGAATAATGGTGCTCTTTTGTCTATATCTCTGCCTCTTTCTCTATGTCTCTTTCTCCTGTCTCTGCTTCAGTATCTCTTTCTCTCTGTGTATGTCTCCCTTCCTCCCTCCTTTCCTCTTCCTCTCTCTCCTTCCTTTGTCTTTTCACACACTTAGACACTCCATTTGTCAACAGTGGGTAAGCATTGGTTGTTGGCTTTTGCTCCAACACAGAGAACAGTCGGTGGATTTTATCTTCTTATTGGAATAGAGAGTGACCCCTATGGAGCCCTTGCTTCAACTCTTCCTTTCTTTTTTTTTAAAATAAGCAAATAAATTGTAGGACTAATGCAACAAGTTAAAGCAATGGATGCATGCTATCCTAGAGGACAGGAAGGGCAGACAGATCTGGGCTTCTTGCCTAAAAATAGCACATGCCTTTATTTTATTTTAGAAAGAGAAGGATGATACTTAATTTCAGGTTTCTATACAAAAGGGTGTGGGGAGGGTAGAGTTGAGGGCTGGATTTTTCTGGATTCTCTCTAGGGAGGTGGCTGAGTTGATTCCTTGGATATCTTATCTCAGATGTGTATGTTTTCATCAATTGTGTTGGTTAGAGAGGCCCTGGACCCTGGCCATGTTTGTTGAAGAGTGCTAAGATTTGAATAGGATTTGCCTCCTCTCTCTCCAGTGCGTAAGATGGAGATCTGGGCCTCAATGTAAAGGTATTGAAAGGTGTGGGATCTTTAAGAAGAAATGAGGTCATAAGAGCTCATGGGTTAATATTGTCCTGGTAGAAATTAATTCATTCTGGCAGTTATGGGCTGTTATAAAGGAAGCCCAGTGCCTTCCCTTGGATTCTGGCAAACAGACTTCTTCCATTGGTGCCCACTCTCTACTTCTTTACCATGATCTGTTATAGCACACAGCCTCTGCCAGAAGCCCAGACAGATGCCTGTCCTTCAGAACTGTGAAGACCAAGTTTATCAATTATTCAGCCCTGAGTATTGTGTCACAGCAACACAAAATAAACTAAGTCATGAAAACCACCCCCCTCAAGATTGCTTTAGAAATTCAAGAGTAAATATATCTGTTGCTATTCAAATGTGATCTGTGAATAACAGTATTACATAGCCAATCACTTAGTACTTATCATCAAGTCTCACTCAGCTTTGGATCCAGTTAAGAGATCCCTGTTGATACTATCTGTTTGGAGAATTTTGATGTATTTGAAACTCACTTCAACTGACAAAAACATCCACTCCTCACTAAAATCAAACAGTAAGTTGTTGATTCATATTAGTGAAAAAACCAGTGTGGATTCAAGGAATAACCTAAAACAAGTAGCTCAAAATTTGTGAGTTAGCAATTTAAACTGGGTTCAACTGGATATTTCTTCTGATCTCCTCTGGGCTCCCCTTCTTCCCGATGGGGAGCTGTGGATGGGCCAGACAGCATGGCTTCTGGCAATTAACTGGCTTTTGGCTGGACTGCCTTTGCTTTCTTCCACCTTGTCTATCAGGATCCATTGGCCTAGCCCAAGTTTTTCTGGGATATCAGGATTCTGAGAGAAGTTGAACTATACCCCCATCAGTTCACTATGTTGGTCAAAATGAATCACAAAATGAGTCCTTTTTCAAAGGGCAGGAAACTTAATTCTCTCAATGAAAGAGTCTGATGTTTCAATACAGGGAAGCATGGAAACTCTTCTCTATTTTTCCCTAGCTAGTGTCTTTGAATTGGCTTTCCTCAGTGCTATATCTGGGGTCTGACTGGTGGCATTATTCCATTCTGTTGTCTTTAAGCTGGTCACATCCCCACAGTGGATGTTGCAGTTCAGCTACCACATCCAAGATTAGTGTGGTAAAGGAAAGACTGGCTGATCACTTCCACAGAAAATCTCTGGCTGTAGGATCGTGTGCCTACAATTATACCAATCTCTGTGGCCAGGATATGCAGTGTATTAGTTGGTGAAAACTTGATCTGATCCTCCCTCTTACACGGGAGATAGAGCCCTACTGGAAGTAGAAAAGCATTGAGTGGGAGCAAAGGAGCCTCAGTAAAGTTGGCAGCTCTTGACAGAAGGAAGAATGGATGCGGTTGTGGATGAGGATAGTGATGAATGACAACAGACACTCACAATATGTACCAATAACAGACTCGAAAACATTTATTGCAACTCACTTTGCCATTTGCATATGGCAATACAGTAAGTTAAGAGAGATGCTAGGAATTCAGATACACGCAATCCTAAATTATTATTATTATTATTATTATTATTTTTGGTCCAGTTGTGGGGCCTGAACTCTGGGCCTGGGCGCTGTCCCTCAGCTCTTCAGCTCAAGGCTAGCACTCTACCACTTGAGCCACAGCACCACTTCTGGCTTTTCTCTCTTTGCCTATGTGGTGCTGAGGAATCGAACTCAGGGCCTCATGCATGCAAGGCAAGCGCTCTACCACTGAGCCACCTTCCCAGCCCCTAAATTATTTTTTCTAACAGAGAGCATAGTTATCTATGATAGGGGGAATGCATGATCCTTCCTGGAGGGGCTTTTTACTTTGTAATAGAAATATCACTCCGATTGATGGTAGCTTTGGCTTTTTGTGATCATCTTCTTCGTGTTGTGGGATCAATACACTTTCAAATACTTACCCATTCACCAAGGCATTATCTTCCCAAACTTCTTTGTCCCTGCTTATATTTGTCAACTTTACAA
The DNA here is from genome assembly GCF_024711535.1 of Dipodomys merriami. Classification (NCBI taxonomy): domain Eukaryota; kingdom Metazoa; phylum Chordata; class Mammalia; order Rodentia; family Heteromyidae; genus Dipodomys; species Dipodomys merriami. The sequence goes on from NW_027206457.1 coordinate 298,741, forward strand.
TCCTTTTATTACCAGCAAAAGCTTTGGGAAGCCACAAATAAAAGCAGGGATTATAAAAGGATTCTTATTAAAGCATGCTTTCTTTGAGGCACAGAGCACAATGCCCTCCGTTCTCCCCTTGTGAAAAGATGTGTTTTCTTGTTTAATTAGAATAGACCTCCATTCCATTAGAAGAGGACAAGCAGGGCAGCGGGACTGAGGCTGCAGGCTCCAAGAAAAAAAAAAAAAGAAGCTTATTTATTTCAGCTCCCATCAACTGCTAGCGTATGTTGCAACTTGTGAAATATTCTATCATATTTGGGAATGAATAAATACATTTTAAGCACCGTGTCCCTGCCACAGAGTAATTGATCCTACCCACCATATTTGGTGTTGTCATTTTTGTTATTGTTGTTACTTTGCAATTAAAGCCTGTGTTGGAGAAATGCAAAGCCAAGTGCGTCAATTAAGGGCCTAGCAAGAAACAGATGGCATACTCCATTTGGGTAATTCGAAGGGAACTTAATAAAGGACTTTTTGCAAGGATGTGTGTGGGATTAATGACAATCACAAAGGGTGGTGTTGTATCCCAGAGTTAGTAATGGTCTCTCTTAGAGAAAGGGTGGGCAAACTGTGGCACGTGGGCCAAATCTGGCTGGCTATTTATTGTTCACAAAAATAAAGCAACATAGTCATGCACATTCCAAACACAGAGTTGAATAGTTGCATGCAAGATTGCATGATCTACAGAACCTAAAATGTTTGCTCCCTAGCCCTTTACAAAAGAAGTTGGTATCAGGACCAGGACAAGGTAAGAGAAGCACTAAGAGTGCATGACACAGGAAGCCCTGATTCTCAAATCCCCCATTTGCTCAACTCTGAGAGTGAACAAATTTGCCCACTCACTTATTCCCCCCAGTATGGGCCCGCTTTGCTGACCCCTGGCCCAGAGAATAGCTACAGAGAGGGGGCTGCCTGACAAGAACTGTGGCTTTCCAGAGAAAGAGAGAGAGATGCCAGCAATGCATGGCACTCTGCAGTTATGGAGAGGGGGAGGAGACCCCACAGCCTTAGCCTAGCCTGCCTTATAAGCCCTTACCTGCCTCGTGCACATGGAGGTCACATCGAGTGCAGAAAGGTTAACTTTGTGGGAAACAGAAATAGCCATGTAGAAGGTTGGAAAAAGACTCTCTGGAGCAAATGGGAAAAGGACCAAGAGGAAATGGGGTAGCAGAGAGAACTTGCTTCAAGCTCAAGGTGTTTCAACTACTATAATTGCAATCGGGGGCTGCTAAGGGTACTAAGATGCATTTGAATCTAAGGAAGGAACAAGTTGGCCCATTGATTGAAACTTGTCACCCAGAAATAGAAAATCCATACCAGATCTGAGCTATATGAAGAGAGCCTGGCCTGTTCCAGAACCTATCCCAGTGACAATTACATGGAAAGTCTATGGTTATTTTTTAATTAAATAGTTATTTTACTTAAATAAAATATTTTTCATTTATTTATATAAAGGTGTTATTGTAAAGGTGATGTACAGAGAGGTTATAGCTACGTAAGTCAGATAAAGAGTACATTTCTTTTTGAAGAGTGTCATCCCTTCCCTCATGTTCTCCTAGTTTTCCCTCAAAATATTTATTTAATAGCTAAATACTTTGTGATAGCCACATGTTAAATATAATAGTCTAATAATTAGATATTAACTATTTTATTTAAAATTTATCTAAAATTCTGCAGTTATTTATTTTAATATGTATTCCCCTACCACATGCTATACAATTTCTTCACCTACCCCTAGTATCCACACCTAGCCCAATACTTGGTGGCACAAGTAGTTGCTCAAGAATATATGTAATGGGTTGGGCATATGTGTAATCCTAGTTACTCATGTGATTGAGATCCAGATGGTAGGGTTGAAAGCCAACATGGGCAGAAAAGTCCATGAGATTTTATCTTTGAAATAGCCAGTAAAAAGCTAGGCTGGAGGTGTGGCTCAAGCAATAGAGCATGAGTCAGGTAAGCCAGCTTTGCTATTATGAGTTTATTCAATAAGTTCATTGACTAAAAAGCTTATGAAAGGTCTTGTACTTAAAATAGTGCCCTCTGTGATGAAGGGGATATGAGGAAATAACAAGTGTGAAAAACAGGTACATGCAAGTTTTTTCATCAGAAGCAACTGGGATAAAGTGTTGAAATTAAGAATGATGAAAAACAAAACATACACTAAGTCTATTCAACTGTAAACCATAGATCATTCAGCCAATTTTTTGGTGAGTGCCTTCGGCTTTAAAACAAATAACATTACATTACATTACTAAGACTTGTTCATTATCTTTTGAGGGCAGTTTGCAATGTAGTCTTCACAGTTTTTCTCCATCTTTTACATATTGTGTGTACAGCAGTAGTAGTAGGATTTGAACTCAGTAATTCATGTTTGTGAGCCAGGTACTCTACCACTTGAGCCACCCACTCTCCCCATTGTATGCTGATTATTTCCGAGATAAAGTCTTGCTTTAATGCCCAAGCTAGCCTGGATTTCAGTCCTACTATTTGTGTTTTCCTGTGTTGCTGGAATGATAAAATGCATGACACTCTTGCCAGCCATTGGTTGTATTAGAGTCTCACTTTTTTGGGAGGAAGGGGCATGGCTTTAAACCACAGTACTTTTATTTCCACCTCACAGGTAGCTAGGATAACAGTTTTAAGCCACCACACCTGTATTTGTTTTGTTTTGTTTTTACAGATTTTCTGACATTCTTTCCCATTTACTGATTTTTTCCCCAAGGTATTCTGTCTAAGTTTTGCAGAAATATCTGTTTCTTTTCTTGCTTGTGTTACACTAATGTACATGGTTACAATAACAAGTACAATTGGAATAAACAGATTTGGGAATGACCCGAATGGACTCTTAGTAACATAGTATTCAATTAATGGGAGAATTGGACCAAAGGCGTGTTAGAAACTAGTGTCTTTTTTTAAATTTAATTTAATTTTATTTGTGAACATACTGTACAGAAGGGTTACAATTACATGGGCAGGATAATGCATACATTTCTTACCAAGCATTGCAGCCTCCTCCTTTTTTTACCCTTCACATCCCTTCCCAGCCTCCCCCTCCCCCCCAATCCCAATCCTTCTCCTTCCCCCTCTTCCTCCCCCCACACCGACGTTGTAAAGCTCGTTTTGGACATGACAACTTGTAGTTCTCATTGTTGCAACAGGTCCACCTGTATCCTTAAACAACTGGTTTTTCCCCATCTCCTCCACAAGTTATACTGACATCAAATATAGTGAAAGCAGGGGTTATACTGTGGGGGAGGGACATACAGAGCAACAAAGAGATAATCTTATAAATGCGTTAGAAACACATGCATGAAAGAAAAAAACATTAAAATACATATCTAAGGGTTCATTTTCCTGACATCACATTATCTGACCTTTTCCGCTTGACTCATACATATACTAGATTGCAAATAAGGGAAACCATGGGACCTATGTTTCTTTGGGCCTGGCTTACTTCACTTAATATAATTTTTTCCAAGTTTTTCCATTTCCTAACAAATGGGGCAATGTCATTCTTTCTGATGGAGGCATAGAATTCCATTGTGTATATATACCACATTTTCTTGATCCATTCATCTGCTGAGGGACATCTGGGTTGGTTCCATATCTTAGCTATGGTAAATAATGCTGCAATAAACCTTGTTGTGCTGGTAGCTTTAGTGTGGTCTTGTTTGTAAACATTTGGGTAAATGCCCAAAAGTGGGATTGCTGGGTCATAGGGGAGTTCTATGTGAAGTCTTTTGAGGAACCTCCATACTGCTTTCCAAAGTAGTTGAACAAGTTTACATTCCCACCAACAATGAAGTAAGGTTCCTTTCTGTCCACATCCCCTCCAGCATCTGTTGTTGTTAGAGTTCTTGATTTTTGCCATTCTAACTGGAGTGAGGTGATATCTCAATGTTGTTTTGATTTGCATTTCTTTTATGGCTAGGGAGGTTGAGCATTTCTTCATGTGTCTATTGGCCATCCTTCTTTCTTCTTCAGAGAAGTTTCTCTTTAAGTCTTTTGCCCACTTATTTATTGGGCAGTTGAGAAACTAGTGTCTTAAAAGTGCATTTTACTCTGGAAAGCAGTATGGAAGTTTGTCAAAAGATTAAATATAGAGCTTCCTTATGACCCAGCAATACCACTCCTGGGAATTTATTCAAATGATCACAAACAATCTCACACTAAAGCTACCAGCACAACTATGTTCATTGCCGCATTATTTACTATAGCTAAGATATGGAAACAACCAGATGCCCCTCAGGAGATAGATTAGGAAAATGTGATATATATATATATATATATATATATATATATATATATATATATATATGCACACACACACACACACACACACACACACAATGGAATTCTATACTTCCATCAGAAAGAATGGCATTGCCCCATTCATAATGGAAAGAAATGGAAAGACTTGGAAAAAATCATATTAAGTGAAGTAAGCCAGACCCAAAGAAACAGGCTCATTTGTGATAATTACAGATCACAGATCCCTCATTTGTAACCATTAGTATATGTCTAGGATAGTCCTAGCATAGGATCACAATAGCCCAATAGCTATGTACATATGACCATATAAAATGATGCCAATTGAAATGACCTCCATGATATGGAAACAAGGTGGCGGCTTCTTCGTCTTTGTCTTCATCTCCTCCTCCTCTTCCTCCTCCTCCTCCTCTTCCTCCTCCTCCTCCTCCTCCTCCTCCTCCTCCTCCTCCTCTTCCTCCTCCTCCTCCTCCTCCTCCTCCTCCTCCTCCTCCTCCTCCTCCTCCTCCTCCTCCTCCTCCTCCTCCTCTTCTTCTTCTTCTTCTTCTTCTTCTTCTTCTTCTTCTTCTTCTTCTTCTTCTTCTTCTTCTTCTTCTTCTTCTTCTTCTTCTTCTTCTTCTTCTTGCTTTTTGTAATTATTTCTTTTTTTTCTTTCATTTTTCCTGTTTTTTCTCTCTCTGGTTTATTCCCTGTGGTCACTCTTTCTGATTTCAGTACCCTTTGTTTTGTACATAAGTTTATCTGACTTGGGTAGGGGAAGGGAATCACAGAAACGATGGACAAAGGGTGAACCAATGCAACAACAATACTCACTAGACACTGTTGAAATGAACTTTGCAACTTGTGGGGATTGGGGGGGAGTTGGGGAATGAGAAAAAATGAGAGAGGGAATAACACTGAAAAGAAATGTACTCATTGGGGGAAGGGGGAGTGTATTTGTGGAGATGGAAGGGCAGAGATGGTAGGGGAAAATAAGGAGGAGGCAACAATGCTTGATAAGAAATGTACTCATTACCTTGCTCATGTAATTGTAACCCCTCTGTATGGTATTTTCACAATTAAAAAACTTAGTAAAAAATACAATAAAATTAAATAAAGAAATGTACTCATTACCTTACTTATGTAACTGTAAATCTTCTGTGTATTACCTGGGAGCTATCCCTGAGATTTTGTGCACATGGCTAGCACTTTGCCATTTTGAGCCACAGATCCATTCACAGTCTATTCATGGTTGATTGGAGATAAGAATCTCATAAAATTTCCTGTGCTGGTCATGGGGCTTGAACTCTGGGCCTAGGCCCTGTCCCTCAGCTCTTCAGTGAAAGGCTAGTGCTCTACCACTTGAGCCACAGCATCACTTCTGGTTTTCTGGTGGTTTATTGGAAATAAGAGTCTCACAGACTTTCCTGCCCAGGCTGGCTTTGAACATGAAACTCAGATCTCAGCCTTCTGAGTAGCAAGGATTACAGGCATGAATCAATGGCGCCCGGCTCAAAATGGAAATTTTTAAAAGAGTGATTTTACTTATCCAAATTATTCAATATTTCTTGTGTGCATATATGGAGCTAGGCATTGAATTCAGGGCCTCATGCATGCTGGGTAAGTACACTAACACTGATCTACACCCTCAGTATTTTTTGAAGCCAAATATATTCCTTAAATCACTGACTCTTGCCTTTCAATCCCTGAAAAAAAAATATCATAAGAAAGACAATCTAGAGCTGATCTATAGAGCTCCTTCCATTGGTCACAATGAAAGATATTATTCTGAACAATGCTCTGTGTATTCCACCCCAGACTAGATTCAGAGCAGTCATCTGCTGACAGCTATAGGAAGCTGTTGCCTTTGGCTTAAGAATTTGTATTTCTCCTGAGCAGTGAGAGCAACTTAATGATAAAGCTAGATTCATCAACTTGGAGCCTGAGTTCAATGAGAGAGTGAGCAACAGGCTGTAGTCCTTTCTCTGAGGTTGTGTTCCCTGTTGAGCAAAGTCATTAGGAGATGTGTTTATTCGTTTGTCCCCGTGACAAATACCTGAGGGAATCAATTTAAATGAAGAAGAATGTATCTGGGCTCATGGTTTCAGGCCATGGTCCACTGGCTACATTGCTTGGGGCCTTGAGGTGAGACAGAACATCATGGCCATAGGAGTGGGTGGCAGAGGAGACTGCTTCTATAGTGGTGACTTGGAAGCAGAAGGGAGATAGAAAGTGACAGAAGACCAGACACAACTTTGAAAGGCACCCCTCCCCCAATGGCCCACTTCCTCTAACCAAGCTTCACCCCCCACAAACTTTCCATCACACCCTATAATAGTACCACCAACTAGATAGATACCAAGACTTCCATACCTGAGCCTCTGGGGCATTTTCTTTTCTTTTTTATAATATTGTGAAAAAAATTTTTTTGTGAAAATACCATACAGAAGTGTTACAGTTATATGAGCAAGGTAATGAGTACATTTCTTTCTTTTTTTTTTTTTTTTTGGGTCCGGTCGTGGGGCCTGAACTCTGGGCCTGGGCGCTGTCCCTCAGCTCTTCAGCTCAAGGCTAGTGCTCTACCACTGGAGCCACAGCGCCACTTCCGGCTTTTTTCTTTTTGCTTATGTGGTGCTGAGGAATCGAACCCAGGGCCTCATGCATGTAAGGCAAGCGCTCTACCACTGAGCCACCTTCCCCAGCCCCATGAGTACATTTCTTATCAAGCATTGTTGCCTCCTCCTTTGTTTTTCCCCTACCATCCCTTCCCTCCCACCTCCACAAGTACACTCCCCCCTCACCCCCTCCCTGCCTAAATTGTAAAGTTCATTTGTTTTTGTTTTGTTTTGGTCATGGGGCTTGAAGTCTGGGCCTGGGCGCTGTCCCCGAGTTCTTCAGCTCAAAGCGAGCGCTCTACCACTTGAGCCACAGCGCCACTTCTGTAAAGTTCATTTTTCAACAGTGTCCTGTACATCTCATTGTTACAATGGGTCAACCTGAATCCCTATTTAAACATTTTGTTTTTTCCCTTCCCCTCCCCAAATTATACTGATATCAAATACAGTGAAAACAGGGGTTATACTGTGGGGGAGGGACATACAAAGCAACAAATAATCACATGGTACCTTATAAATACGTTAGAAAAAATAACAAGCAAGAAAAAAACCACTTGTGTCCCTATCTTAGGGTTCATATTGCTTAACTTCATCTTATATGGTCATATGAACATAGCTTTTGACCTTTTTTACTTGTCCCAGAAATATACTAGTTATTGCAAATGAGGGAAACCATGGGACCTATGGCTTACTTCACTTAATATAATTTTTTCCAAGTCTTTCCATTTCCTAACAAATGGGGCAATGTCATTCTTTCTGATGGAGGCATAGAATTCCATTGTATGTATATACCACATTTTCTTGATCCATTCATCTACTGAGGGGCATCTGGGTTGGTTCCATATCTTAGCTATGGTAAATAATGCTGCAATAAACATAGTTGTGCTGGTAGCTTTAGTATGGTCTCATTTGTGATCATTTGGGTAAATGCCCAAAAGTGGGATTGCTGGGTCATAGGGGAGCTCTATGTGGAGTCTTTTGAGGAACTTCCATACTACTTTCCAAAGTGGTTGAACAAGTTTACACTCCCACCAACAATACAGTAGGGTTTCCTTCTGTCCACATTCCCTCCAGCATCTGCTGTTATTAGAGTTCTTGATTATAGCCATTCTAAGTAGGGTGAGGTGGTATCTCAATGTTGTTTTGATTTGCATTTCTTTTATGGCTAGGGAGGCTGAGCATTTCTTCATGTGTCTATTGGCCATCCTTCTTTCCTCTTCAGAGAAGTTTCTCTTTAAGTCTTTAGCCCACTTATTTATTGGGCAATTGTTTCCTTGAGGATTTGTTGTTGGGGGATTTAATTTTTTGAGTTCCAGGTATATTTTAGATATGAGACCCTTATCCATTGTATGGCTAGTGAAAATCTCCCAGTGCATGGGCTTTCTATTGATCTTGCTAGCTATGTTCTTTGCCATGCTGAAGCTCTGCAGCTTCATGCAATCCCACTTGTCCAACCTTTCTTTGATTTGTTGTGTTTCTGGTCTCTGTTAAGAAAATTTTGGCCTGAGCCAAGGGGACCTAGGGTTTCTCCTATTCCATCCTGTAATGTTTTCAGGGTGTCTGCTTTGACTCTGAGGTCTTTGATTCATTTGGAGTTGATTCTGGTGCAGGGTGATATATAAGGACCTAGCTTTAGGTTTCTACAGGTGATTAACCAATTTTGCCAGCACCGTTTCCTGAAGAGGCTGTCTGTCTTCCATGCTATTTTTTTAAGCTCCCTTATCGAAGATTAGGTGGCTGTAAGGTTCATTTCTGGGTTTTAAATTCTATTCCATTCGTCCTGAGGTCTGTTCTTGTGCCAGTACCAAGCTGTTTTGATTATTATGGCTTTGTAGTAGAATTTGAAATTTGGTACTGATATTCCTCCAGCACTGTTCTTTCTGTTAAGGATCATTTTTGCTATTTGGGGCCTTTTATTATTCCATATGAATGTTTGGATTATATTTCCTTGAAGAATAAGGTTGGAATATTGATAGGTATGGCATTGAATTTGTAGATAGCCTTGGGAACTTTTGCCCTTTTTTTTTTCTGTCAGTCGTGGGGCTTGAACTCTGGGCTTGGGTGCTGTCCCTGTGCTCTTCAGCTCAAGGCGAGCGCTCTACCGCTTGAGCCACAGCGCCACTTCTGGTTTTCTAGTGGTTTATTGGAGATAAGAGTCTCACAGACTTTCCTGCCTGGGCTGGCTTTGAACCGGGATCCTCAGATCTCAGCCTCCTGAGTAGCTAGGATTACAGGTGTGAGCTACCTGCACCTGGCTAGTATTGCCCTTTTCATGATGTTGATCCTTCCAATCCAGGAGCTTGGGAGGTTTTTCCACTTTCTAAGTTCTGCTTTGATTTCCTTTTTCAGGTTTTTAAAGTTTTCATCATAGAGGTCCTTCATGTCTTTAGTTAAGTTAATTCCTAGGTATTTTATTTTTTTGTGGGGCTATGACAAAGGGAGTTGCTTTCCTGATTTCAGCCTCTTCTCATTGTTGGCATACAGAAAAGCCATTGATTTTTTGAGGGTTAATTTTATAACCTCTGAGGCATTTTCAAATTCAAACCACAGCAGGAGACATGCTCCAAACCTAATCTTTATGAACATTGGGCAAGCAGGGCACTTACACTTCTATCTTTGAAAACTCACCTGTAAAATAAATAATGATTATTCAATATGTAATAAGTAATACTCATTCCATACCTCTCTCACAGGGAAGCTTTAAGTCTCAAGTGAAAATCAATATACTGCAAACAAGTGAGAAATATTCCCATCTTCCTTCTTCATTCAGATTAGTGTCTGTAGAGTCAGTATAGGCTCATACATATTGCATTAACAACCAACCTCCAGTTTCAATAGGCTGTGTTGTGCTTTTTTCCCCCTACTTATGTGTCTGTCATAGGTTTTTTTCTTTCTTTTTTTTTTAAGGAATTTTTTTCATGGAATCTTGAGCAACACAATCACTCACTCTGGTACCCAGGCTGATGGGCAACTATCATTCTGAATATTGCTAATAGCCCTGGCAGAGAGAGAGGAGAGAGTGAGCTCTGAGTGTCTATAGCAATGATGTATCTGACCTGAAAATTAAACATGAAACTTTTATCCAAAACTATTCCCATGATCCCTAAGAAGGGAAGGAAGTGGAATCCTCAAGATGCCTCAAAAAGTAAGAAATGGAGGTAGTGAGCAGCACTGATAAGTAAAACATTACCTTTTCCTTCCTTCCTTCCTTCCTTCCTTCCTTCCTTCCTTCCTTCCTTCCTTCCTTCCTTCCTTCCTTCCTTCCTTCCTTCCTTCCCTTCTGTTCCCCTCCCTTCCTCTCCCTTCTCCTCTCTTCCCTCCCCTCATTGTCTTTACCCCCTTAACTTCTCCCACCCCTCAATAATAGGAAAATAGCAGTTTTGGCGCCAAGCAAAATCTCATTTCTGTCTGTTACCAGTTGAATGGGCAATCTTGTCAGTCACCTGATCTGAGAAGGATGTTATGAAGATGAAAGGAAGTAATACTTGGGGAGATCTCTAGACGCAGGGGAGAAAGGTACCACAGTCAATTCATCTGTCTCTTTTCTTCCTTTCTGTTCCCAAATTCTCCTTGAGGGGAAGGATGAGGATGTGGGGATAGAAAGAGAAATCTCTTCTGAGGTTTTTGTTTGTTTTCACTATTAAAATCTCCTCTACCTTCAGCCTTGTCCTTAGGTGACATACAAAGGGAAGCCAGTGAAGCTTGAGGACCAGAACTTAACCCAAGGTCACTTCAAGGTGCTGTGAGTTGCAAGGAAGTCCTACCCCGAGCAGCGTGAAAGTTCCGGAGATGGTCTTCTTGGGGTATTCTCTGAGTCGCCCCTGTCTCCATGAGGGGTCACATGGCTGTCATCTGGCGGTGCCAAGGCTTCTCACACCTCTCTTGGCCAAGGAATCACGAGGGGAACTCATACATGGCTGCTTCAAATTCTGCAGCTGGAGGGTGGGATCCAAGATTCGACGTTGCTTCCAGGAGATGCCAGAGCTGAGAGGAGCCGAGAGGTTCTAAAGGAATAAAGGAAGATTTAAGGGGCTTGGGTCTGATTTAAAATCCTAGCTCTGCTACTGGCATGTGACAAGGCTTGAACTTCTCTAGTGCAAACGTCTGATTCCACTGTGGAGTTCTAGCTGTTCGTGTCTCTCCAGACTTTCAGGGGGCTGTGTGTGTGTGTGTGTGTGTGTGTGTGTGTGTGTGTGTGTGTGTGTGTGTGTGTGTGTGTGTGTGTGTGTGTGTGTGTGTGTGTGTGTGTGTGTGTGTGTGTGTGTGTGTGTGTGTGTGTATCCTCCATGCCAGGAAGTGGTTTTCTCCTCTCCAGCAGCTTTATAGCACCTTAGACCCTGGATGGTGGGTAT